>NC_079455.1:35021361-35143805 GCF_903798145.1 Danio aesculapii | reverse complement strand
TATGACATGATGCGTTATACTGCTGGCAGTAGCCATCAGAAGATGGATACACTGTGGTCATAAAGGGATGGACAAGGTCAGCAACAATACTCTGGTAGGCTGTGGCGTTGACATGATGCTCAATTGGTACTGATGGACCCAGTGTTCCAAGAAAATAACCCCAACCCATTACACCACCAGCAGCAGCCTGAACCATTGATACAAGGCAGGATGGATCCATGCTTTCATGTTATTGATGCCAAATTCTGACCCTACCATCTGAATGTCACAGCAGAAATGGAGACTCATCAGACCAGGCAACGTTTTTCAATCTTCTATTGTCCAATTTTGGTGAGTCTGTGCAAATTGTAGCCTTGGTTTCCTGTTCTTAGCTGACAGGAGTGGCACCCGGTGTGGTCTTCTGCTTTTGTAGCCCATCCACCTCAAGGCTGAACGTGTTGTGCATTCAGAGATGCTCTTCTGCATACTTTGGTTATTTGAGTTAAGCTATTGCCTTTCTATCAGCTTGAACCAGTCTTGCCATTTTATTTTGACCTCTGGCATCAACAGGGCATTTGCACCCACAGAACTGCCGCTCACTGAATATTTTCTTTTTTTGGACCATTATCTGTAAACCCTAGAGATGGTTGTGCGTGAAAATCCCAGCAGATCTGCAGTTTCTGAAATACTCAAAGCAGCCCATCTGGCACCAACAACCATCCCACATTCAAAGTCACTTAAGTCACCTTTCTTCCCCATTCTGATGCTTGGTTTGAACTGCAGCAGATCGTCTTGACCATGCAGCAGATCGTCTATATGCCTAAATGCATATGCCTATATAATACATAAACAGTAATGTTTTATTTGTTTTTTAAATATTTAAAGATTCTGTTATTATCAGATAATTTCGTTTTTTTATTTTATCAACAGCTGAATGGATTCAAAAATGGTAAAACTCAACTGGTGAATTGCAAAATTAGGCTTTTTTTAAGTGAAGTGTTCCTTTAACAAAGCAAGAAACAGCCGCTGCAGAATATGCCTATGAACAGACACTGAAAAATCATATTGAGATGAAGCGTATCTGCAGCACAGACCAGGCCTCAGCGCACATCAAAAAACGAAATGCCTCTACGTCCAACGTCCCTGGTAATTCCATCATGCTGAGAGTGGAATATTCAAAGACTTTTCAATCAGTCTCCAGGTCCAGCGACGGAGACTGAAGTGTGAAAAGTGCTGACTGAGATCAAGAAGCAAATCTACTTAAACCTGAGTCTTTGATGAAGAGAAAGCTGATGGTCCAGTTACTTTACACAGAGACTGCATTCTGAGGTCAGAGATCAAACTAATGCTCAGACTAATCACAGTATGTGTGATTTCAAGCAGAGATACTGTGGATGGATGGATGGATGGATGGACGGACGGACAGATTAGACAGATAGATGGATGGATGGATGTATGTATGGATACTGTAGATAGATAGATAGATAGATAGATAGATAGATAGATAGATAGATAGATAGATAGATAGATAGATAGATAAGCAGATTGTGTACTAGGACTGTCAGAAAATGGTATGTTTTTATTTTTTAGGTCCATTTGGCTTGGAACTATACTATAGGAACATGCTAATGGTCTAATAAGATTCAATGACATATGCTAAGCTATAAGGGCTCCCGCCACACTCAGAGATTGGCTGAATGGTTTCAAAGATGCTTAAAACTCAACTGTTTAACTCTAGGGGAGTTGTAAACTGAGCCTATTTCCAAAAAAGTGGTGTGTTTTCTAAGTAGTGTGCTCTTCAATTCCTTCCAACTCCGGGCTTTATTTTTGAAAGCTTAATGACTGCTTTATTTTCCTCACATTTTGTTTTTGCTGTTCATGGTGTGTTTTTCCCACATTCTCTCCTCTCTCTCTCTCTCTCTCTTCCTCTCTCTCTCTCTCTCTCTCTGTCTGTCAGTGCATTAGAGGAAGGCTGTTTCAGATCCATCTGTGTGAGAAGTGTTCTGAGTCAGCGTTAAACGAGACTGTATTTTATAAGTGTGTGTGGAGGTGTATGAAAACACACTGAATGGAAAGAAGGAACAGCCTGAACTTATTTTAGCCCCGGTGTCTGCAACTCAAACATTTACAGCTCCGAACGGCCTGAGGCACATTGTGGTTTTAGTCACACATTTGTGTGTTGGTTCTTTTTATAAACGCACACTTGCACCGTATAATACAAAAGTTTAGTTATAGTCATATTTTATGTAGTTACATTTTAGCATTTATTATGACTAAGCTGGATGGGTATGAGAACACTTTGGGGACTCATTACTTCCTCAAAAAGACATCCAAAAGTAATTACAGTATAATGCAGAGAATCTCAAAATTCAGTTGGTTCAAACACTGAATAAAAATGAATCATTTTGACACACTTAAAAAATTAGCTTTGCTGGTTGTTCAAACTACTTATTTAAAATAAGATGACTCAACACAATCATCGAATTAATTGTTTTATGTTCAATCCCATTAAAATCCCATTAAGTTATCTTAATTGATTTCTGTTTGGACAACATGAAGGAATTGTTTAGAATCCAGCATTTTTTTTTTTTACAGTGCGTACAATGTATTTTGGCTATTGCCATAACTATATCCATGCAACATGAATAACAAAAACATAAAAGGAATGTAAAATCAAGGTAAAACTATGTGATCACAGTGCACTTTTTTCTTATGTTTGCTTTTAAAAAACACTATTGATTGTAGGCCTAAATCTAAATCTCGTTTAATTAAACATTTTAACTCGATTTCGATTAATGAAAAGTTTTGTACAGTAAATATGCTCACATATTACAGTGAGAGATTTTTTTTTAATGTAGTGTGGATTACTTGATTTAACAGAATTTTGGATCCAGTTGCAGGTTTAATCAAAGTCAGGCAAGCAAAGGTCAACACAGGTGCAAACAGATGTATAAAGGCAGTCCAGAATCGTTGTCAAATGTATCAGGCGAGAGGTCAAAAGGCAGGCGGCAGACAGGACAATAAGATAAACTAGGCTAAGGTCAAAACACGGGAAAACTAGACTAGGAGAAATGCGTTGTAATGTCACTTTACAGAAAACAAGACTCGGCAATGTGAATGAGTGTGTGTGTGCTGCTTAAATGGTGTTTGTAATCAGTCCTTGACGATCCTCAGGTGGTGCGAGTGTAATCAGTAGAGACTTGGAGCAGGTGTGAGTTTGTGTGGCATGACTGAGTATGTAGTCCATTAATGGCGGAATTGTAGTCGCTGTGTGTTTGTGTGTGAGATCCAGCGATCTGGGAGTTATGATCGCTGGTGATGCTGACACTACTGTCTATGATTAGTTATTGAACATCAACTCTAAACAATTGAAATTAAAACACATTGACTAAATTGCGGCTCTCTGCGCCACCCACTGTCATCACCGCTACCAAACCGACCAATCACAAAGCTTGCGCTACGCATCGTTCTGATGTATAAGTAAACATTTTTTGTGGTGTGCGGATATGCGAAGGCTGTGCCGAACTGTACACATGTCCTTGGCAGAAGTGTAAATCATGACATAATAAGTGTAATTCAGCCTTAACAGAACGGCGTCACATGACTCCACACACGGTAGGAAAAGTAATTTAAAAAAACATTGACCTGAAAAAATTTTATCGATTGTAGGTTCTTAATGCCGATTTCGATTACTTTTCGATTAATCGCCAAGCCCTAATTGATTGTGTTTAAAGTAGGGTTTGGGTCGGTGGTTTGATGATCTAGGTCAGGGATCACCAAACTTGTTCCTGGAGGTCCGGTGTCCTGCAGATTTTAGCTCCAATCCTAATCAAACACACCTGAACAAGCTAATCAAGGTCTTACTAAGTATACTTGAAACATCCAGGCAGGTGTGTTGAGGCAAGTTGGAGCTAAACCCTGCAGGGCACCGGACCTCCAGGAACGAGATTGGTGACCCCTGATCTAGGTGATCTGACAAGATCCACCCCATCATGGTCATGTACAAGAAGGATGTGTATCTAAAACATACAACAGAACATACCTTAAGTACATTTTAGATATGCAAAATGTAGACAGCGTCCTCTAGTGGGGTTTGTTGTCTGAAATGTGCAACAAAACCGAGCAAAGTATTTTATGTTTCGCAAAAATGTAGACTTAGGCACATGTTTCCAATGAGTTTGGGCCTGAATGGAAGATTTTTTTTTTGACACATTTTTTCCATGTTCATTTTTTTTTACAGTGGAAGTCAATGAAAGCTGTAAGAGGAAGTGTACAAAGCTACATGGCAGAGTAAACGCAAATATTTATCAGAAGCTCCTTCAGCAACATGCAGTTTGTACATCAGTACCCAATATATGATATTATCTTTGTCTTTATGATTATTGGACCACAACTGTCATTGGTCTTTCTCTGTGCTAAAGTACAGTATTCTCCACAGTGTCATTACATGAATCACGTCTATGTAATTTTCTCTGTGCGGAAAGTCTCTCTGGGACACCACTTTCAGATCAGAAGCAAAGAAATAAATCAGATCGAACAACAGACAGGAGTGAGGATAGAAAACATGAGGGTGGAAAATCCCAAAATGACGTAAGCACTGAGTAATGAAACATGTACCTACCCGCAATGAACTGGGATTATTTATGTACCTACTTAATACTTAACAGTACAAAAGAAATGACACTATTACCGTACTTTATCATCATTCTTTTATATAATAACTGAAGCAGGGCGACCCAGATTTGACTACTAGAAAATAACAGACTGCAAAGCTTAGAGAAACATGGGAAGTCACACCGTCCTTTTGCTTTATTTTTACTTTTGTATGGCTTTGTATTAACGCTCCCTACTGAGTGATCATATGTTCCCTACCATGGGGTTTCATGGTGGATTGAGAGAGTGAGAGACAGAAGGAGAGAAGTGGGCCTACATCTTGATAAAAGATTAACAGTTTTCGGTACAATTTGTGTTTTTATGTGCTATGTATTGTGTTGTGTTTTTAACAGTTTTGGCATATATGTAAGTAATGTATTTATTTAAAAAAATATATTCGGGCTTCTAGTTAACCTTTATTAAGAGAACTAATTAAAGGGATAGTTCATCCAAAAATAAAAATTCTGCCACCAATTTTCTTTTGTGATAAACACAAAAGAAGATATTTGTAACAGTGATCAATGGTTGCAGGTTTCCAACATTCTTGAAAATCTTCTTTTGTGTAAAGCTGAGTAACAGTGAGGTAAATTTTATTTTTTGGCAGAACTATCCATTTAAGAAACACACAGTATATTTTGATTGGTCTGAATTTTAAATCAATAAATCAATCAATCAATCAATCAACCAACCAATCAAACCAATCCAACCCATACCACACCACAGCATACCAAACCAACCAAACTAAACCCAAACAACCAACCCAACCCATACCCCACCTCAGCATACCAAATAAAACTAAACCAACCAACCCATACCACACCACAGCATACCAAACCAACCAACCAACAACCAACCCAACCCATACCCCACCACAGCATACCAAACCAAATCAAACTAAACCCAACTAACCAACCCACACCACACCACAGCATACCAAACCAACCAAACCAAACCAATCAACCAACCAACCCAACCCATTACCCCACCACAGCATACCAAATCAAACTAATCCAACCAACCAACCCAGCCCATTCTACACCACAGCATACCCAACCAAACCAAACCAAACCAACCACCCCATACCAAACCAAACCACCAACCAACAAACAAATCAAAACCAACCACACCAAACCAAACCAAACCAAACCTCCAACCAATCAACCCAAACCAACCAACCAAACCAATCAACCCCAACCAAACCCAACCAAACCACCAACCAACACCATGGGGGCTTAGCTTAATTGTTTTATGTCTAATCAATAATGTCCAATCTATAATGCAATGTCCAATACGATTCTCATTCATGTTCATATATACTCACCTATGTTTCAATTTTCCTAGTGTAATTTAGAAAAACACTCTGGTTTAATGAAAGCTGCGGTAATAAAGTGAATGCTTTGATGTGGAGAGATGAGGTGAAGTCTGGAGCCGCTGGGCTTCACTCTTTCCTCTCATCCTCACTTCTCTCTCTCTCTCTCCTCTCTCTCTTCTGATTATATAATGCTGACGTTCTTTGCCAACCCTGTGTTATCATTTTTTAATGTGTCTCTGTGAGGCTAATCCGTACACGGCCCCGCTGAAACTTCAACCACTCTCTGACACGTCTCTAAATTACCACAGAAAAGGCCAGACAGTCCGAATGCATATACATCTGTAGGCCTGATGGATGAGAGAGAGAGCTAGTCGCACTGAGCAAAAGACTTCCAGTGTTGTTGTTGCCGGAGAATTCCTTGGCTCTTCAGCTTCAGAGCATTCACTTCTTTATTTAAATGACTTCATGTGGAGGCTGTGTGCTTTTAATGTGCAACAGCAGTATACTATTTTTGGTAACTTATTTACTTATTTAACTTGCTTATTTGTTAAAGTTTTTTAGTGAAATCTACAGTGTTTCTGAGGAATTGATTCTTTATAAGAATCGTTTCTGATTTCCTTTAAATGGGTGGTCCACTACGATATCATATTCTAAACTTTAGTTGATGTGTAATGTAGCTGTGTCAACATAAACAACATCTCTGAATGTAATACGCTCAAAGTTCAATGCAAATGGAGACACTGGCTTTTACAGAGTTAGCTTAGCAAAGCCTAGAGCGAACGAAGTTTAGGGACTAAACAAAAAATACATCCGGGCTAGTGAGATCACAAACGCTTCAGGTTACGCGCATTCACTCCGCACAGCGAAGGGGTGTGGCCAGAGGTGCTGTAATACTGTAATGTAGCAGAGAAAACTAAAATGCCATCTAAATGCTGTATTTCCACAGGGTTGTTATGTTTCTGTATTTGAGCTTTTAAAGGACACGACACAAAAAGAGAAGTGCTTACAATATTATTTTAATTATGTTCCAGAGAATTATAAATATACAGTTGATGTCAGGATTATTAGCCCCCTTTGATTTTTTTTTTTTTTCTTTTTTAAATATTTCATAAATTATGTTGAACAGAGCAAGGAAATTTTCACAGTATGTCTGATAATATTTTTTATTCTGGAGAGTCTTATTTGTTAAATTTCGGCTAGAATAAAAGCAGTTTTTAATTTTTTAAAAACCATTTTAGGGACAATATTATTAGCCCCTTTAAGCTATATATTTTTTTGCTAGTCTACAGAACAAACCATCGTTATACAATAACTTGCCTAATTACTCTGACCTGCCTAGATAACCTAATAAACCTAGTTAAGCCTTTAAATGTCACTTTAAGCTGTATAGAAGTGTCTTGAAAAATATCTAGTCAAATATTATTTACTGTCATCATGGCAAAGATAAAATAAATCAGTTATTAGAAATGAGTTATTAAAACTATTCTGTTTAGAAATATATTGAAAAAAATATCTCTGTTAAACAGAAATTGTGAAAAACGGGGGCTAATAATTCTGACTTCAACTGTATATAGCTAACATTTGACAAATGACAGCTTCCAGAATCTCTCTCAGTTCAGTGTTGGATTTGGCTAATAACTCCTCAAAGAAGGAGCAGCTCCACCCATAATAGACAAAGCTGTGGATTGTGAGCCACAACCTGTATTTTTATTTATTAAAATTGATCTATTACATGCAGTTTTTAGCATTAATGGTATGTTGCAGCGAGGACTTAAGCAGATATGTAAACAACGGGAAATGCTGTTTGGCACCGGTGACAATTTAGCTACAAATTCATATTTATCAGTCAAACCACTGTAAACACTTACAATCTTCACCAACGCTGCAATGTCTCTCTATGCGGCCACTTTCTCTGTGCTCTACATCTCAAATAACAAACTGGCAAAAGATATGTGAACGTTTCATATTACTTACACATGCTTATTCCGAATATATGTGAAAGACACTTGTCAGATTTTATTTTAGAGAGCAGGCGTGAGGTTCAGCTGTGTCCACTTCATTTCTGATTCAGGCTCAAACTGATGCGGTCAACAGCTACTCTGACTGACACATTTATTTATTTACACAGCGCAAAGCACATGCTTATAGGGGTGTGATGCTTTTTCCGGTGACGTGGAGCTGATTCGTGAATCACAGCATGTTATGTTAGCTGACCAATCAGAGCCTCTTGAGGGCAGTCCTTTCGGAGTAACTAGGAAAAATGACAGTCGTTTAAATGTTAGCTGAGTAGCTGTATATAATCAAAGTAAGGTATATGAAAAAAAAAGATTTATGAAAAATACACTCTGGACCACCCCTTAAAGTAGATATTCCTATGATTTCATCTTGTACAAATGCTGGTGCTTTTTTGTAAGTGTAAAACAATCTTTGTCATCTCCTATGTTTTGATCTCAGCATTTCAGACAAATTCTTATAATATTGCCATCTTCAATTCATTTGGTCTCACCAGTTTTGCACATTATTTCAATTTCACAATTTGCTGTGAATTCGTATTTTATTTGTGTAAAAATTCTTTCTCAATCTTCTACAACACTTCTTTTAAGATCTTGTACTGTACAATTGCAAATATTTTTAGGTGTCTTTTATATAGGCATGGGACGATAACCGATTTTAAGGTTTACCGCAGTTTGAATGTTTTAAAACCGCAAAAACTTTCTGTTACACCGCTCCTATGTGATTTTTATGTGTTGCAAAGAAATTTGAGGTCTAATGAACCTAACAGAAGTCAATGATTTCTTTTAATTATTTAACCTGACATGTTTACTGTTCCAGGCAAGGCAAGTTTATTAATATAGCACATTTCATACACAGTGGCAATTTAAAGTGCTTTACATTAACCGGAATAAAAGAGACAAGTCTAAGAAAATAAAAACAAAAAATGTTGCTTTCACACCTGCGTTATTTAGTTCGGTTGAATCGCACTAGAGTTCGTTTTCCCTCTTGGTTGCGGTTCGTTGGGCAGGTGTGAATGTACCAACCGTACTCGAGTGCACACCAAAAGCGGACCAAAAAAGCGTACCGAGACCTACTTGAAGAGGTGGTCTCTGTTCACTTTCAAACGAACCCTGGAGCGGTTTGTTAGTGGTGAGAATATGATCTGAACCTAAACAGAACCAACCGCAAAAAGTACTGTGCCTTTTTGGACTTATCCAGCTGCAGTAGGGCGATGCGCTGTGCATTATGGAATGTGGAGGATAAATATTTGTTGACAGCACTTTTCCATCAGTTTTAAGCCGAGAGAGAGAGAGGGGGAGAAACATTACCTGATGGATCATTGGTAATATTTCCAAAAGATGACCATGTCGCAGTTTAGCTAAATTAATTCACGCCTCCTCCTGAAATGACTAGCGATGCACCTTTGCCATTTGCAATGCATTAAATTATTGTTTTCCAGCCTCAGCCGCACTTCATTGTCGAAATATATAGTTTGTTTAAAGTGATGTATACAAACTATATAGTATACTATGAGCAGTCAGAGCAGTCGTGCCTCCATAGTCAAAAGCGACATTTTGTGTCAATTGGTGTTTGTTTACTTGTGGGAGTTCCATTGGCATTTTCCTCCACACATGAATTCTGACAAATCGAAAAGCAGTTTAGGAAATATGATCAACAACATCTGGCCAATGAGTGATGTGGATTTTGTCCCATGACTGCATTTTGGTTGTTTTCAACTGGTTCGGACCAAATCAATCAGTGTGGTGTGAAAAGGACCCAAAGACGGCAGAAAATGCTACAATGTATCATTTATTGCCCTTGGTCCGGACCAAATGAAGCAAACTAGTGAAAGCACCCTGTCTTCACATTGGTTATTTCTAGCTTACATAAAAGGCAAACCTCACCAAAGAGTCTTTTGCATTCATGTGTGTTTGCTCGGGGGTCAAATAACTGAACTGGACTGCTTTCGCTACTCAATAGACCTCAGTACGCAGAGTCAGCTTGCTATATTGGAAATCAATAAGCGGTTTATTGGATAGTTATCTTAAATGATCCTATAAGGACGACATACACAGCCTTTTGCCGGAGGTTGTGCGAGCATCTAAACAGTGGTAGGATGGTGATTTACTTAAACACAAAATCCCATTTGTTATCTGACTTCCATTTATAAGCAACTCAGCAAAGCTGAGAGAATACCTTGCTGAGCAAGTCGAACGGCAGGGCTATAAATACAATAGAAAATGACTCATCCCATCCATTCGTCCCAGAGGGAAAAACGTAAACTGGAACACCCAAGTGACAAACTACCAGAGTCGGTGGCAACATGAATCTCCGATCTCGACGTTCCCTCAACCTGTTTCGTTTGCTTGCAGTCTTTATCGATGCATTGATTCTTTTCGGCCCTGAAAAATGTTTGTCAGCTGCGAGTTTGTGATGATTGGAATTCGTTTTTGATAAACATTGTTTTGCTGGCGAAGCTTTTCATTAAATGTGTCATGTGCACTCGAGAAATGATGTTTGTTTATTCAAACTACTTATTTAAAATGAGCTGAAACAACACAATTCTTGAGTATTTTTTAGACAACTTATTTGTTTTATGTTCAATCAACTTAAATGGATTAAATTAACTTAATTGTTTTTACAAATTTGCGTTTAGAAAACATTTGGGAAAAGGAATTGCGTTTTTTAAAGTGTACACTCAAGAAATGACGGTTCTTGTTTGTTCAAACTAGCTGAAACAACAGCTTTCTTGAGTTTTTTTTAGTGACAGCTTAATTGTTTTATGTTCAATCCACTTAAATTTGTCAACTTAATTCCTTCATATTGTTCAAACATGAATCGAAATGTGTCATTATTAGAGTTACACGCTGTATAACGTTATACAGTAGCACCAAGCCAACTAGTTTTCTTGTTCGTCATCTTCTGTGGAAAACAAATGTTGTGGTGTTTTTGCTACAAACACCTCTTACGTTATTTGCCATGTAGTTGTTCATTTAACTTTGCATGTATTTACATAAGCTCTTAAGTTATTTCTGCATTTATATTTGCGTTCTATATCCTGTGTGTTTTAGTGTAGTTATCGTCTTAGGTTTTTCTTTTACAGAAAGTGATTTAATTTGAGTATTACCATGATATTTGTAAAATAACATGCTATGTTTTATATGTTTTTATTATATGTTTTTATTATATGTTTATTTTTACATCATCATTCCACTGTGTATATCAATATATCACAGTACATATCCAGTATATATTATAAATCATTCCAGTTCTGCTCAGGCCTGCACAGCATTCTTTCTTTTGCTGGTATTTTGTGAGCTATACCCACTCAAGAGACCCATTGAGAAAGGCCATAGTTGAAAGTACAGTATTTAAATCAGATTAGGCCATGGCCAGTTGATTTAATCACACCCATGGGGGGGTCTTTTAGGTTAATCGCTGCTGGTATTAAAGACTTTGCTAATGATTGTCGCTTTGCATATTGTCGCTTGTTTTTGGAGGATCAATGTCTAGATTAGTTGATCACTTTTCCACATATTGCTTGATGGACTTAGTGACCACTCTTAGCTCACATGACAATGAGGGGTCTTTTTAATTTCGGAGCTGGGGTCTTATTTATAAAACTTTCCATATAAACCTTTCTAAAAGTGAATGTATGGCCAAATAAATTTGTACTTATTTATTAATGGTTATGGCTTACAGTGCATCCGGAAGGTATTCATAGCTTCACTTTTTCCACATTTTTTATATTACAGCCTTATTCCAAAATGGATTAAATTAATTTATTTCCTTAAAATTCTATATTGCCCCATAATGACAATGTGAAAAAATATTTTTTGAAATTGCTGCAAATTTATTAAAAATAAAAACGCAGAAAAATCACATGTACATGAGTATTACATGAACTCTAAATTGAACATTCTGTTTCCACTGATCATTCTTGAGATGTTTCAGCAGCTTAATTGAAGTTCATCTGTGGTAAATTTAGTTGATTTAACATGATTTGAAGAGGCATACACCTGTCTATATAAGGTCCCAGGGTTGACAGTGCATGTCAAAGCACAAACCAAGCATGAAGACAGTGGCCTCCATCATCCGTAAGTGGAAGATGTTTGGAACCACCAGAACTCTTCCTAGAGCTGGCCGGCCATCTAAGCTGAGTGATTGGGGGAAAAGGGCCTTAGTCAGGGAGGTGATCAATAACCTGATGTTCACTCTGTCTGAGCTCCAGTGTTTTCTGTGGAGAGAGGAGAACCTTACAGAAGGACAACCATCTGCGCAGAAATCCACCAATCACGCCAAACACTACTCAGGCTCCGCTCATCAACAGGCCAATACCATCCCTACAGTGAAGCATGGTGGTGGCAGCATCATGCTTTGGGGATTTTTTTAAGCAGCAGGAACCTGAAGACTAGTCAGGATAGAGGGAAAGATGAATGCAGCAATACAGAGACATCCTGAATGAAAACCTGCTTCAGAGTGCTCTTGACCTCAGACTGGGGCGACGGTTCATCTTCCAGCAGGACAATGACCCAAAGCACACTGCCAAAATATCAATGGAATGGCTTCACAACAACTCTGTGAATGTCCTTGAGTGGCCCAGCCAGAGCCCAGACATAAATCCTATTGAACATCTCTGAAGACATCTGAAAATGGCTGTACACCGTCACTTCCCTTCCAACCTGATAGAGCTTAAAAGGTACTGCAAAGAGGAATGGGCAAAAATTCCGAAAGACAGGTGTGCCAAGCTTGTGTTATCAGATTCAAAAAGACTTGAGGCTGTAATTGCTGCCAAAGGTGCATCAACAAAGTATTGAGCAAAGGCTGTGAATACTTATGTACATGTGATTTTTATAGTTTTTTTATTTTTATAAATTAACAGAATTAAAATGTGCGCTAGCAAAATAAACACTGTTCATTTTGATTTCACATGCACTTAAAAGGAAATTTGCGATAGACTTTCTATTAATGATACAGAGTGTAAAGTCATGGTCAGTGTATGTGCTGATTTGCCTTTCACTCAAAAAAGATTTACATTAGGAGAGAACAATGATATGTGAGGCTCATTGTATGTCATTTCTATATATTTAACTCTTATTATTCAACTATGCCTAGGTATATACAGTTTAGCGTTTTTTCTTGTGGATGGATTTGTATAGACCATGCTCTGTTGTGCTCAGTTTGCAAAATCCTGCTTTTTCCTTTCCTTTTCCATCATTTATTTAGTAGAAGTACAAATACAATATTTATTTAACTGAAATAGCTTTTTTTGGCTGTAGCTCATCCATCTCAGGTTTTCATTTATTTCTCTGACCAAGTCAGCTTTGACTGAAATGTCCCATTCGATTCTTTCTCTATTCGTCTATTTGGCTGACTCAGCTGTTTAAGCAGCCGCTGTATCAAACCACACACTGGTTTGTTGATGCTGGTGGTCGACAGAAGACTTTTGACATCCATCCAGCCCTGGTCAGTTCACACAAACATTGCACATTTATGTTCTCTGGGAATTTTATGACCAAAAAAAAAAAAAGCAAAGCCGTGGAAAAAGCAAAGCATTTCAGCTCTCTCAGGTCTGGCTTTGAATACATCAGTGCAGTGAGAAGTGATGAATTCATGCATTAGCGGTGTTGTCCTCGGCCGAGCGCTCATCTCTAATGTGTTATCTGACCGGGCAGCTGCCTGCTCACAACTATTTGAACAATGAACCTCCTGCAAGAGCTGCATAAATCAGCACAGTGGCGCATGAATACATGCATGCGAACTAACCTGCGAGCACCTGCAGCTTTACTGTGGACTTGATCGGAGGGGTTTCGGACGTGCTCGGACTGGAAATGAATGCTTTGGGCTTTGCTGAGCACGCCGTGTTTGCATGCGTGATTCAGTGATATTTACAAAAGCAGAAATGGATGATTTCTCCTTAAAGCACAGTTCGTTGTGGCTCTTTCTTTTAAATTTCAACCACATCGGACTCATGTTTGCTGGGTTTTTCCCCCTAGCTGCACTCTCATAAGCTATTATGGATCACTAAGAGGTGCCATAACTGAACCCAAGAGCCCAAAAACGATTGACCCAGATTGGCTCTACTGAAGCGTGCAGGTTCACACAAACCATTTGGAGACAAATGAATCACCCAGGCTCATTGCAGAAACATGCTTCTACCAATATTTTTTTGGGGAAAAGTACCTATGCATAAAATTCACTGCATTTTCCAGCTGAAATAAATATTTTACCATTACTAATGCTAACTTTTTATAACTTTTTACACAAATGATGATTATGATGCAGAATATCAAATCCTGGCAGCACGGTGGCTCAGTGGTTTGCACTCTCACCTCATAGCAAGAAGGTCGCTGGTTGCAGTCCCGGCTGGGTCAGTTGGCATTTCTGAGTGGAGTTTGCATGTTCTCCCTATGTTGGTGTGGGTTTCCTCTGGGTGCTCCGGTTTCCCCACAGTCCAAAGAAATGCGCTATAGGTGAATTGAATGAACTAAATTGACCTTAGTGTATGAGTGTGTGTGAACATGAGTGTATGGGGGTTTTCCAGTACTGGATTGTGGCTGGAAGGGGATTCACTGCGTAAAACATGTCAGAATATTTGGCGGTGTATTCCGCTGTGGGGACCTCAGAAAAGAAGAAAAAGGGATGAATGAATATCAAATAATTTCCTCAATTAGAAATGGATGCTTCAACATGTGCAGTTGTATTCCATTGCATTGGCAAGGTTAAGATTAGGTTCATAGGTGTTGATATTTCTACCTTTGTGGTGGTGAGAAGTGCAACCTTTTAGCACCAATTTTCCACTTTTTGCAAAATTAAACAAAAAGTGCTTCAGGGGTAGTTGTTGTCTTTCAATGTGTTGGTGCTCTTTGGATAAGAAAATCATAAAGATAAACAATGAAATCATAAGTCCAAGGCAATCAAAATGTAGTGAAAAGGTAAATAAAAAAGACTTTATTAACATGGTTATTCTTTATAAACAGCATCTACACAATCCAGCAAGACTTGCCTTCATCAGAGTAACCACCATTATCCACCATTTTCTTTTCTTTTTCCACCATTCTTCATTTTCAAAATATTTTTTGAAATTGTTGCAAATTTATTAAAAATAAAAACCTGAAAAATCACATGTACATAAGTATTCACAACCTTTGCCGTGAAGCTCTAAATTGAGCTCAGGTACATTCTGTTTCCACTGATCATTCTTGAGATGTTTTAGCAGCTTAATTGGAGTTCATCTGTGCTAAATTCAGTTGATTGGACATTATTTGAAAAGGCATACACCTGTCTATATAAGGTCCCAGGTTTGACAGTGTATGTCAAAGCACAAACCAAGCATGAGGACAAAGGAATTGTCTGTAGACCTCAGAGGCAGGAATGTCTTGAGGCACAAGGCTGGGGAAGGTTGCAGAAAAATTTCTGCTGCTCTGAAAGATCCAATGAGCACAGTGGCCTCCATCATCCGTAAGTGGAAGATGTTTGGAACCTCCAGGACTCTTCCTAGAGCTGGCCGGCCATCTAAGCTGAGTGATCGGGGAGAAGGGGCTTAGTCAGAGAGGTAATCAATAGCCCGGTGGTCACTCTGTCTGAGCTCCAGTGTTCTTCTGTGGAGAGAAGATCACCTTACAGAAGGACAACCATCTGTGCAGCAATCCACCAATCAGGCCTGTATGGTGGAGTGACCAGACAGAAGCTCCACCCCACCTAGAATTTGCCAAAAGGCATCTGAAGGACTCTCAGACCATAAGAAACTAAAATTCTCTGGTCTGGTGAGTATAAAATTGAACTCTTTAGAGTGAATGCCAGGTGTTACGTTTGGAAAAACCAGGCACCGCTCATCACCAGGCTACAGAGACATCCTTAATGAAAATCTGCTTCATAGTGCTCTTGACCTTAGACTGGGGCAACGATTCATCTTCCAGCATGACAATGACCCCAAAATATCAATGGAGTGGATTCACAACAACGCGGTGAATGTCCTTGAGTGGCCTAGCCAGAGCCCAGATCGAAATCCTATTAAACCCTCTGGAGAGATCTAAAAATGGCTGTACACTGTCACTTCCCATGCAACCTGATAGAGCTTGAGAGGTACTGCAAAGAGGGATGAGCAAAAAGTCCCAAAGAAAAATGTGCCAAGCTTGTGGCTTCATATTCAGAAAGACTTGAGGCTGTAATTTCTGCCAAAGGTGCATCATAAAAGTAGCAAAAAAAAAAGCAAAAAAGCAAAGGCTGTGAATACTTATGTACATGTGATTTTACAGGTTTTTTATTTTTAATACATTTGCAAAAGTAAAAAAATATATATTTTTCACATTGTCATTATGGGGTTTTGTGTGTAGAAATTTGAGGAAATAAATGAATTTAATCCATTTTGGAATAAGACTGTAACATAAGAAATTGTGGGAAAAGTGAAGTGCTATGAATACTTTCCGGATGTGCTGGATGTACATTGAAAAAAAATATGACTACAAAATTGTTGCAAAGAATTTATACACGTTAAATTTAAACAAACAAATTAAATTTACTATTGTTCAACTTAATTTGTTTGTTTAAATTCAGCCCAAATAAATTGTTTACAAAAAAATTGTCCATAGTGTATGTGTGTGAATGGGAATGTATGGGTGTTTCCCAGTGATTGGTTGTAGCTGGAAGGGCATCCGCTGCGTAAAACATGAGCTGGATAAGTTGCCGGGTCATTCCACAGATTAATAAAGGGACTATACCCAAAAGAAAATGAAGGAATTAATAAGTTGATTACAACCACTTAACTTAATAAAAAATTTGAGTAAATCCAAGGAATCATCTTTGAATAATTCATTAGTCTTGTTTGCTACTGTAAGGCTGTTGAAATGGAAACTAAATGCCATTTTTGTAAAAATGTAAATTAGGTAAGAAAATCCCAAGTCTCTGAATACACGCAGATATACAAACACACCACGTAGTTACACAGAGACAGTAAAGGTTTTGGTTCAAAGATCTGCACTTCGAAACCTGTTTTTCACAAAAGTACTTAAGCTAGGCCCCTAAATTATTATTTACATTTATTTGGTTTAAAATCATGTAAATGAAACACCCCTATATTGAAAACCCAATATTACTTAATTATTTACAAAGTTTAAGAGTTCACACTTAGCTGATGATTGATAAGTAAGAGCGAGTTTGGCATGCTGCTCCGGGAGAAAGCCCTGAGCTCAGAAGATCCTCGAGCCCGGGGCTCCCTCCCGTTTCATTGGGAGAGAGGTGGGTCTGAGCTCACGTAGGTCTCAAGAGCTCCCCCATATTTAGTTAGGAAAGAGGGGAAGGAGGAGAGGTGGATTCTTCAAGACATGGATAGCTTAGATAAGGAATTTCGGCTATTTATATGTGTTTGAATTCATCTGATTGGTATATCATGTGATTGCTAAGGCGATTCCAACAATGCTAATCCAATCATAAGCACGTGGTCCACTCAAAATTAGTTTGTATATAAACTTCCCTAATTGTGTGCAATATATAATATAAACAATAGTGACATATTATATGACATTCGACTACTATGTTTTACAATCGAACAAATTAATCGGTGCATTAAATAACATGATTATGTTGCAGAAGCGTCGGAGAAGTTCCCAAACAAGGCTGGAATTATTCCGGTCAAGTATGCTAGTCTGCAAGAAGCTGTCAGTCCAAGTTTTCTGGGTTGATTTGCAGGGAATATGAGGGAGCACAGATTTAATTGTCTCTATGCTTGTATGTTTTTCTTAAAAAAATGCATACCTTTCTCTAAGTCAATGTTTTTAGGCAACCAAACATATTTTGGAAAATTCTTTGCAAAGTGGATGAATTAGAAAATGCTGTTTGAGTCGCAGTGTAGATCTGTGAAAATTGAGGCTTCTAAACAAGGACACATTTTTAGTCACGTGACCAATTTAGCTAAAATGGTGGATGACATTGTAAGGCAGTTCTTTTGGATGCTCTGTTTGGACAGCATTGTTAAAGATTAATGTCACTTTGTACATGCTCCAGATTGCTTTTCTTCAAAGGACACAGAATGTTTTCCTCAGAGCTGTTGTTTTGGCATGTCTCCCAGTCTATATTATTGATCACTTTTGCGACTTTATACTCTTGTGTTAACTCCGAAAATGACTCAGGTCAGTGCATCTTACATCTTAATGCATATGCATGCAGTACAGGGGCAAATGTTTTCAGTGTGGATGACCAACTTTTGGGAAATTATTGAAAATGATGACTTTGACAAACATGCCGTTTTTAAATTTGTCCAGATTAGTGCTGTAGTTTCATATTGTCTTTTTTTTTGGTGTGAAACTGAGTGAAAATTTTGGAAATTTTATCAGTTTCAAATATTAAAATGTAAACCATTGGCATTGCTGATAAATTACAGATGTACAGATGAGCTGTTGGACAACGCAAAGACTCCATGACCTCCAGCAATTGAATCAATGTCAGTGTGAATCCACCTTTACCCTGAACATCTGTGTGAGAACAGCATATACAAGCATATTGACTCCATGAGCTAATATGATGATAATAATGAAATCGTTGTGGATTAAGCAGTGAACATTAATTTCCATCATTAAAAGCATCTATGTGTTGCATAGAAGGAAAAACAGAAATCTCAAACATACCCGTTTTTTCATTATTAAATATTGAAATGTTGGTTAATAGTTTATTACAGTATTTTTAAATTCAAGTGGTGAATTGGGCATAAAGAAAGAGACTGGCAGGAAGAGAGTGAAATGGAAAGAGAGAGAGATAGGCGGAAAAAGGAGATGTATGTATACTATATATATTCTGTTCTATTTTATTATTTGTTTTTATTGTTGTTATTATTTTCATCAATATTGTTATTACTATCTATCTCTATATATATATATATATATCTATATATATATATATATATATATATATATATATATATATATATATATATATATAGTGAGTGAGTGAGACAGGTTTAAATGGTGATGCTGGCATAAAGAGTGAGATGAGCAGAAAGAGACAGAGATTGGCAGAAAGAGAGAGACTAATAAAGAGAGAGAGAGAAAGAGAGAGAGAGATGGCAGAAACAGAGTGAGACGGGCAAAATAGTGATATGGGCTGAAAGAGAGCGAGATGGGCATAAAGAGCAAGACTGTAAGAAAAAAGTGATGGGCAGAAAAACGGTAAGAAAGAAATATACAGTAAGAGAAATAAATAGAAATGGAGAAATAAAAGGCAGAGTCATTTTTTTTCAACAGATGCGGTTGTTGCTCAATACAGTTTAATATATATATTTTTTACATTTTTCAAATATTGAAGAACTTGACCAATAAGTTATAATTGTGATTGGATGTATACATTTATAACCTTAAATTACCAAAAAAACATAATAAAAATACATTACAAAGCTATAAATGCTTAGTTTTTTACAGTTAAATATATGTGAGAGAGAAATAAAATGCACTTCAGGCACAGTAATAGACATTTTTTGGTTCAGGTCACACAAACCTCAATATATATTTCTTCAGTGCCATTGGTAAACAAAAACTCTGCTTTTGTGGCCAGTTCATAGTGCTACTACTAGAATAAAAGTCACAACACAACTATATTCTATTCTCATTGCATCACGTTACCCAACATAAGCCCAAAGGTCTCAGCGTTTGTTTTCAGTGACCTGAGATTATTGCGTAATGGAGGTTTGATCACAGTTCAGCTCACTATAGGAGGATTGAGCGGAAGCTCTGAGTCTGCCTCTTGTTTTGACAGGGATTAAAGGCTAACGTTTACACCGGCTAGAAAGAATAATAAAAAACCTGTGGGGTGGAGGGGGAATAAATGCATTCGATGAAGATTAAAAAGATTAGCTGAGCGAAAAGCCTGTAAATTAGCCTGTGCTGTCTGTCGTTTGCAGTCGAGCTCGGAGATCCACATGACGTGTTTATTAAATTGCTTCCTCTCGCTCGGAGACTATTACATCATGATGAAATCCTTGTTAAGGAATGGCTAAAAATCTGCCATTTTAATCAGCCAATGGCAGACATGGAGCTCTAGAGCAATATGATACCTTGCGTAATTGCCAGGATGTGCAGCACTGGATTCCGCCACGCAGGCTTTCAGTTAGAGATATTAATCATGGAAGTGAAGAGTGATGTTTACGCACTTTAAGCCGTTTCGTGCCTCCTGATTATAATTACACACATGATGTATGAAAGATTAAATTTAAAAAGTGTGTGCGTATATAGATGCTTAAAATATTCAGTATATAAGAAAATAAATATCCTGATACGTAATGGAATAGTTCACCCAAAATAAAACTTTTAATCACTATTTGCTCACCGTCAAGTGGTTCCAAACATTTATGAGATTCTTTCTTCTGTTGAACACAAAAGAAAATACTTTGAAGAAAGCTGAAAACCTGTAACCATTTACTTCCATAGTAGGAAAAACAAATACTATAGATATAAACGGTAACAGATCTATCTATCTATCTATCTATCTATCTATCTATCTATCTATCTATCTATCTATCTATCTATCTATCTATCTATCTATCTATCTATCTATCTATCTATCTATCTATCTACCTATCTATCTATCTATCGTCTGTCTTTACATCTATCTATCTGTCTGTCTGTCTGTCTGTCTGTCTGTCTGTCTGTCTGTCTGTCTGCCTGCCTATACAGAACAAACAATGCCATAGTTTCATGACATTGTGACTGAGCGTGGAATCATGAGAGTTGTGGTCCTCATTACATCCTAAGGGACTCTCGCAGAAATCAGAGTGAAAAGAAAGCGCTAAAGCAATAGCTGATGACGCTTTCTGTCTGTCTGTCTATCTGTCTGTCTATCTGTCTGTCTATCTATCTATCTATCTATCTATCTATCTATCTATCTATCTATCTATCTATCTATCTATCTATCTATCTATCTATCTATCTATCTATCTATCTATCTATCTATCTATCTATCTATCGCCTTGACAAACATTATTTTGCAATTGCTATTCATAATTTGGTGTTTTTTCTCTCCCCCGCCTCGCACGTTGTCTTGAGTGTGCAACTATTTACTCCGGATATTGGCATGTCATTGAAGTTGGCTTGGCACAGACCTGCAAACCCTATTTAATAGTGCAGTTAAGGTCAGATTGAACAAGCAGTTCCTCAGCTGGTCTGTAATGCCTTTAAATCCAGACAGATGCTGCAGCTGAAGACCTCCACACGCAACACACACTCCTACAGCCTTTAATATTACATCAAATCATTCATGGTATGAATTAATAAACTGTTTCAAAATAGCATATATTGCAAAATATCCTTTTTTTTTGCACTTATTTACTTTTTTGAGACAAAATATCTTATATGATTGACTGATTTTTATGCAGTTGTTTATTTATTTCTTATCTTTATTCAAAGTTCAACTATATTAAAACATTTGGTTAGTTGTTTACTTTTTTAAATGGTTAAAGTTATCAGAATTACACACTTAACATAGACATCTATCCCTTCAAGAAAATAAACTTAAATAAACCCATCCATCCATCAAAAAATGCAATCCCAAACAAAACCCATCCATTAAAACATTTTCCAAATTAACATTCATCCACACATTGTATACTCCATCCATCATCCTTTTATCCACCCACCCACTTATTGTTTCATTCAACCACTAATCCATCCATGAAAATAATCTCAAATAAACCAGTCCGTCCATCCATCCCTCCATGAAAATAACCCCAAATAAATCAATGCAACCATCCATTCATCTACAAAAATAACCCAAAATGAATCAATTCCATCCATCCGTCCATCCACAAAAATAACCCCAAATGAATCAATTCATCCATCCAGCCACAAATATAACCCTAAATGAACCCATCTATCCACGAAAATAACCCTAAATAAATCAATGCAACTATCCATTCATACACAAAAATAACCCCAAATTAACCAATTCGTCCATCCATCCATCCATCCATCTACAGAAATAACTCCAAATAAACCAATCCATCCGTCCATCCATCCATGAAAATAACCCCAAATAAATCAATGTAACCATCCATTCATCCACAAAAATAACCCCTAATGTACCCATCCATCCATCCCTCCATAAAAATAACCCCAAATAAATCAATACAACCATCCATTCATCCTCAAAAATAACCCAAAATGAATCAATTCCATCCATCCGTCCATCCACAAAAATAACCCCAAATGAATCAATTCATCCATCCAGCCACAAATATAACCCTAAATGAACCCACCTTTCCACGAAAATAACCCTAAATAAATCAATGCAACTATCCATTCATACCCAAAATAACCCCAAATTAACCAATTCATCCATCCATCCATCCATCCATCCATCTACAGAAATAACTCCAAATAAATCAATGTAACCATCCATTCATCCACAAAAATAACCCCAAATGTACCCATCCATCCATCCATGAAAATAACCCCAAATAAATCAATGCAAACATCAATTCATATGTACTGTACACAAAACCCCCCAAATGAACCCCGCCATCCATCCATCTACAAAAATAACCCCAAATAAACCAATCCATCCGTCCTTCCATCCATGAAAATAACCCCAAATAAATCAATCCATCTGTCTATTCATCCAGGAAGATAATCCCAAATAAATCAATGTAACCATCTATTCACAAAAATAAGCCCAAATTAACCAGTTCATCCATCCATCCATCCATCATCCATCCACAAAATTACCCCAAATTAACCCATCTATCCATCCATCCATTCATGAAAATAACTCCAAATAAATCAATGCAACCATCCATTCATCCACAAAAATAACCCCAAATCAACCCATCCATCCATCTACAAAAATAACCCCAAACAAGCCAATCCATCTGTTTATCCAACCATGAAAATAACCTCAAATAAATCAATGCAATCATCCATTTATCCACAAAGTATAAGCCCAAATAAACCAATTCATCCATCCATCCATCCACAAAAATAACCCTAAACTAACCCATCTATCCATCCATGAAAATAACCCCAAATAACTCAATTCAACCATCCATCAATTCATGAAAATAACCCCAAATAAATCAATACAACCATCCAACCCTCCATTCATCCACAAAAATAAGCCTAAATGAACTAATTCATCCATCTATCCATCCATCCATCCATAAAAATAACCCAAAACTAACTTATCCATCCATCAATCCATCCATTGGTTGATCATATCTTTGCTTTATATTGCTTGCACTGCTTTGTTGCTTTATGTGCAATGTTGTCTGGCAATTTTGCAGAGCGATGTTGCTTATGTAGTTTTCTATTAAGAATGGGCAACAGTAATGTATCTGTAGCCCATTGCCTTAATTAGTTACCCTGTGTCTCACCCGGTTGCCCATTTATGACATCATTTCCCAAAGTTGACCTGTGTATCATCAGCATTACAATAGTCAACAGTATAGTATAGACACCTTTAATGAAAGCTTTTGATCCACTTCAAATGTTGACTACTGTATATCATCCTGGAACACTTTTCCATTTATCAATATGAAGTTGTTTAAGACGTTGTTTTCAATTCTCAATGGTTTATATGTTTTGAATGTGTATCTTCATTTGAATTCAAGAGGAATCTTGGCAGACAATAATAAGATGGGCTTTTTATCAGAGTTTTCAAAGCTTTAAATATGACTCATGTTTTTTAGATTAGTCCTCTGCGGATTGACTTGAGCAGATGTGTAATCCTCTATATACCCCAGTCACTGCAGTGAAATTAATAATCATCATCATGATATTTAACCAAAAAAAAAAAAAAAAAAACACACACACACAAAAAAGCACCAGCTGTGGGGAAGCTCTGTTAGGAAGAAACCAAATTATAGGATCACCGATGTGGCCAAAGAAACCCAAACAAACCCCATGAAGCCTGTGTGCTTATACAGCCATAATCTCAGGGCACTTAAAAGTCAGGATTATTAAGCGTTACGCAGCTGCTGTTCAAAGTCACGTGTCCCGCTGAAAGTGATCTGCCACACTGAATGAACAGCAGCTGAGCAGGGATTAATCACCTTTAGTTTCTATGATTTTGTTCTGTCAAATTATTATTTTTATTTCTTATTTGTTATTATTTTATTGTAGTATATTAACGTAGTCTTCCAAAAAAGCTTGTGGTTCTTTAAATTAAATTGATATATTTATTTAAACTTTTATTTCTCACCCTATTTTTATTACTTGATACAGCCTCATATTTATTATTATTATATATATATTTTTATCATAGACAGAAACTTAGAAAATAAATATAAATAAATTACTATACATTTCACATAAATGTAATTTTTTTATATAAAGAATTTGATTTTTGTACCATCTACATCTTCATTTGAAGCTTTTTTAACACAATCTACATTGTAAAAGTGCTATAGAAGATGAATTGAATTGAATTGAATTTGTTTATAATATATTAAAGTAAAAAATAGTCTAACATATAAAATACATTTTTTATTATATTTACAAATAATTAATTATAATTTTTTTGTTTTACTAGTACACTCAAAAAAGGACGTTTGCTGTTTGTTATTTAAAATGAGCTTAAACAACACAACTGTTTTATGTTCAATTTACTTAAATTTGTAAAAAACTAATTAGTGAACTTACTTCCTTCATGTTGGATGGACACAAATGGATTGTTTGGATTTTTTTACAGTGTATTGCCATTTCATACCAACTAATGTACTGTTTTTTTTGTAAAGCAACATATGCACAAAAATATTTTCCATTTCATCTAGAGCAACTAGAAAAATTGTTAGTATATTTTATGATCAGTCATTAATCCCTGTTATTACTGTATATATATTTAAGACAACTTAATTGTTTTATGTTCAGTCCACTTAAATTTATAAAAAATAAAAAGTTAACTTAATTGATTTGCGTTTGGACATCATGAAAGAATGGTGTGGAAGCCTGCATTTTTTTATTTTATTTTATTTATATATTTTTATATGCATTTTCCACCTTTAATATAATAACAAACTGTAATAGTGGCATGTTCTTCCTTTAAAAATAAAAGTTGAATATATGAGTAAATGAGTTGTGCTATAGTGTCTTTTAAATATTATTATTATTATTATTATTATTATTATTATTATTATTATTATTATTAATTATTTATTTATTTGTAAAGCCATGCCAAAAAACTTGGTAGTATATTTCATGATCAGTCAGTGTAGTGCATTATATATATATATATATATATATATATATATATATATATATATATATATATATATATATATATAATAAATATTTGGACAACTTAATTGTTTTACGTTCAGTCCACTTTGTACAATTTGTACAATAGTTTATTATTATTTATTTATTTATTTGTAAATGTCCAAAGACTTTGTAGTATATTTTATGATATACTTTTTATTATAGACTTTTTGGACAACTTAATTGTTTTATGTTCAGTCCACTTGCAATTTTAAAAACAATTAAGTTAAATTAATCGGTTTGTGTTTGGACAACATGAAGGAATTATTTAGAAGCCTGCATTTTTTTTACAGTGCTACATAAGTTTTATTTATATTTTGATATAAATTTTCCACCTTCTTATATTAAAAAACCATAAAACTGGCATGTACCCCTTTGAAAATTAATGTTGAATATTTTTACTATAATTTTGCCTTTTCATACCAGATTTGTAAAATAGTTTATTTATTTATTTATTTATTTATTTATTTATTTATTTGTAAAGACATGTCCAAAAACCGTGTAGTATATTTAATAAAATACTTCTTATTATAGATTTTTTGGACAACTTAATAGTTTTATGTTTAGTCCACTTACATTTTAAAAAACAATTAAGTTAAATTAACCGGTTTGTGTTTGGACAATATGAATAAACTGTATAGAAGCCTGCATCTTTTTATTTTATTTTTTTTTAGTGCAACTGAAGTATTATTTATATTTTAATATAAATGTTCCATCTTATTATATTAACAAACTATAAAAGATGCATGTACTCCCTTTGAAAATTAATGTTGAATATTTTTACTATAATTCTGTCTCTTCATACCTGATTTGTACCATAGTTTTTATTATTACGATGATGATAATGATAACGATGATGATGATGATGATGATTATTATTATTATTATTATTATTATTATTATTATTTATCTGTAGTATACTTTATGATCAGTCAGTGTAGTGGATTTATCTTAGAACTGTAAAAACCTCTCCAGGGGAAAGTACATTACAATAATTTACTGGCTGAGATTTGTTGTACTTTAAGGAGCAGAATGGGCTTCCCTTCATGTAGAGGCAAAGATGAGGCACAGCTCCAGCGTGTGAAAAATGCTTATATGAAGCTTCTTGTTTTCCTGAGCATCCATCACTGCCACAAGCAGGAGCCGTGCTGTTATGCAGCCCTTCTAGTTGCCTTTGGCTTTGAATGGACTGTAAAAAGAAATCAATAGCAGGCAAAAAGGCCCAGGCGGCCGCAGGGTTTTCAGCACCGTTAGCACTGCTGTTTCTCTCAGTGGGCTGCTGTTATGGGCTGTCATGTTCAGCTCAACATGATGCTGAGAACACCTATATCTGAAGCCGTATGCATTTCTGTGAATTATTGGTTGAGACGCAACCAGATGGTGGAGTAATTAAGCATATAAAAGTCAAAAATGACTAAAAACTAATTGAAAAGGTGCACAGACCTGGCAGATGGTGCAAGAAAAAACTGCGAGCTAAAAGGGGAAAGTAAAAAAAAAACATTCATATTGCAAAAATTAAAGTCATAGCTTTCCTTAAAATTTACATTTATTATGCACTTATTATTATTATTATTATTATTATTATTATCATCTTGGGATTGAATGGCTATAATTGCAAGGTATAAAACGGGTGCCCAAACTTTTTCTTATGAAGGGCCAAAAACCAAACTAGATTGAGGCTAGTGGGCTGAAGGTAATGGCTAATTTCCAAATTTGTTTAAAAATGACTAGAAAACATTGCTTTTATATTAACTAATACAGTATATATTTTTAACGTTTTATAATGAACTTATTACAGTAAAAATGATCTTGTTTATAGCAGAATGCCTAGGCTAGTCAGGCTGCACCAAATTTTGCCTTGGTTTGCTCGCAGATGTCTTCTGCATTGTCTCTATCTGTCGAGTGACAGTATTTACATTTTTACAAAGTATTTATTTACGTATTTACAATTAACTTTTAAATGAAACATTTAATTTCAGTTGGCTTTTTTTGTAGCTCAGCAATAAAACAAACAAACAAAACATATTATTTTAAACTAGAAATAACAATCTCTGTTAATCTCTGTCCCCATCATTTGTACTGCTTTCTCAGATGAGATAGTGGGCCAAATCAAAAGTTACAACTGGTCAACTTTGGTCTGCGTGCTCTATTTTGGGCATCTCTGGTATAAAATAAGAATTCATTCATTCACTAATTAATTTTCCTTTTGGCTTAGTCCCTTTATTATTCTGGGGTTGCCACAGTGAAATGAACATGCAAACTTCACACAGAAATACCAACTGGCCCAGCTGAGGCTCGAATCAGCGACCTTCTTGCTGTGAGGCGAACATGCTACCCACTGCGCCACTATGTCATCATAAAATAAGAATTCCAAAAATAATTCAAATGTTGATATTTGTCCATTGGAAATTGCACAAATGCCAATTATGAGAAGTTAATTAAAAATGGCAAGATTTTGAATGATTAGAATTATATCTGTAAGGAAGAGTTATGAGTTATGAAAAACTACTATTGAAAACTATTTAAAGCAATAGTCATAAATTCAATATGTAAACTCTAATTTGCTTGACTGCCTAAACCAGAATTGTGGGAAGTAAGCTCAGAATTTTTATTCATTCATTCATTCATTCATTTATTTTCCTTCGGCTTAGTTTCTTATATATCAGGGGTCGCCACAGCAGAATGAACCACCAACTATTCCAGCATATGTTTATATATATGGGTCCTGCTGCAAGCAATCATAATCACGTGATCCTCTCGAAATTAGTTTATAAAAAAACTAACTTAATGTCGTTACGTCACGCTATCCATGTTTCCTTCAGAGTTTCATGTAATTTTAGGTGTTTCGTTGTTAATTTTTTTACTTTAACTGCAATTCAGCAGTTTCACATTCATTCAGGAACATTTCATTCATGCCCCCCGCGACAAACTGAGGTATTTAATGCGAGTATTAAGTAAGGACTGGTGGAAGAGTGTTGTTGAAAACCTTCGCATTTCGAGACACGGGTGTCTGTGGTCCTTCAGAAATCTAAATCAAAAATCGCTGTTAATATGTTAGACTCTTGATCAGATTATTGTCTTGTCCATGTAAACATAGCATACTAAGTAAAAGTGACAGATGATGTTGAAAGCTGTCAAAGACTTTTCCTCTGCCTTTAAGTTGATTCCATGTGCCCTCAAATGTTTCATTAACTTTTGACTCGCAACTTTTATAAAGCATCTGCTTCACGTTGCTGTGTCAGAATCCGGATGCGTTGTACTTTCGCGTCGCTAAGTAAGTAATGTGGATTTCATTCATTCATTAATTTTCTTTTCGGCTTAGTCCCTTTATTAATCTGGGGTCACCACAGCAGAATGAACCGACAACTTAACCAGCATATATTTTACGCAGTGGATGCCCTTCCAGCTGCAACCCATCACTGGGAAACATCCATACATACTCATTCACACACATACACCACGGACAATTTAGCTTACTCAACTCACCTATACTGCATGTCTTTGGACTTGTGGGGAAACCAGAGCACCCGGAGCAAACCCACGCAAACACGGGGAGAACATGCAAACTCCACACAGAAACGCCAATTGACCCAGCCGAGGCTTGAACCAGCGACCTTCTTGCTGTGAGGCAAACGTGCTACCCACTGCACCACCATGCAGCCCTAAAATGTATTATTATAGCGCATTTATTGTGTATGGTCATACACCCAAAGTGCTTCACAATCATGAGAGGGGGTCTCCCCACAGCACCACCACCAGTGTGCAGCATCCACTTGGATGATGCCACGGTAGTCACAGGTCAACGACATCTGTGCGCTCACCACACACCTATTGGTGGAGTGGAGAGATGAGCCAATGGTGATGGAGCCAATTCGGTGTTTGGGGATGATTGGGAGGCCATAATCATAAGGGCCGATGGAGGGAACCGGTCTTGGACTGTAGGATGAAGAACAAGAACAAACACTTAACATAGATGACTTTGTCTGTATTCCTCAAAGTTGTTTAGAATTAAATGTTTAGAGATGGTGTGACAACGCACACCTGTGTCTCCTCTTGATGCTTCTTACGTCCTTGTCACAGAACCTGTGGCTCAGAAATTCATATGCTCTTTTTGTCCGGTGCATACCGGTTACACAGGTTTCGGTACCCAACCCTAGTCTTTAGACTGTGGGAGAAACCCGAACACCCGGAGGAAACACACACAAACACAGAAAGAACTCCACACAGAAATTCCAACTGGGACTCAAACCAGTGACCTTCTTGCTTTGACTAACTAACCACTAAGCCACCGTGCAGCCCTTCTATCCTATTGTATATTTCAAAATTCTGAGAGCAAAACAAGCTTACACAGAAAACCGACAGCAATTTAGGTGATATATTTGAAATCGACATGCTGTACAACATTGTTAGCTTTTTCCCCTGAGTTTACACAACATGCTCTGATTGCCACACAATTCTGATACAAACATAATTACTGAGCAAAGAGGAGATAATGGCTACCTCTGATTAAAATGATAAGCACCTGAACCCTGTGGATCAGAGAATCGGGCTGTGTTTTGCTATATTTGTGTGTATTTTCATCCTCCTGCTAGCGTGACGTCTTCCACAGAGACACTGTGTTCTCCTCCTGCCTCCAGGTGACTGGATGGGGTTTGTCTGATTACTCAAAATATCGGCCTCCCGCCTGCTTCTCTGGAATAGCTTCATCTTTTACATTAGCTGAGCTGATTTCAATAGGCTGACAAGCTTTTTAACCTTTGTTTTTTTTCTCTCTTTTTTTTTGGTGGTTGCTATTTTTAAACAATGCGAGACAAGAAAATAGCTTTAGGATGAATAGGATCAGGTCTCTTTGTCAGCAAATGTAAGACTATGTTCAGGACGCCAGATGGAAGAATAATGCTGGCTTGTTAGTCTCTTGAGTGAAAGTAATTTTCAAGCTGAGATGCTATACATTTGCATAGTCTGATCTATCTATCTATCTATCTATCTATCTATCTATCTATCTATCTATATCTATCTATCTATCTATCTATCTATCTATCTATCTATTTGTTACATATCTACAAATGCTACGTATTTGAAGTCTCTTAAAGGCACAGTATGTATTTTTCATCACTAGAGGGCGTCTATTCACAACAAACAATGCCAAAGAAGCTTCGATGATGGATATTAACATATTCTGGAACGGCATACTTTAATAAACATGTCTATCTATCCATCCATCCATACATCTGCCATATATCTACAAATGCTACGTATTTGAAGTCTCTTAAAAGCACAATATGAATTTTTTGCCACTAGAGGGTGTCTATTTACAACAAACAAAAGCAAAGGTTGATGACGTTGTGACTGAGTTTGGAATCAGCGGAGCTGTGGTCTTCATTACATCCTAATAGAGAGATGAGAGCTTTTATTATGCTATACAGTCCACTGCTTTCGGTTCTTTCACTCATGATCACATACATGTGGAAGAAGCCCTGTTTTATCAAACCAAATAGATATTAAAGTTCTGTTAATAATAATGTATAGTCTAATAAAATGCATAGCATATTAAAGCAACTTTCTAGATTTTCTTATGTTTTAATGAAAAAAATCTTATATATCATGCTTTTAAATCTTACTTGGGAAAAATCAACTAATAATGGTACAGTAGCAAATTACGTTTTTGCTAAAATCTGTGGACTAAGGCTACGTCTGCATTAATCCAGATAAATTTGAAAATGACGTTTTCGTATAAAACCTCTTCACGTCCACACTATCGTTTTCATTTTTTTTTCTGTTCAAAATGTAAAAGACTGAAAGCGCTTTTGTTCAGTACTGAGAATCCTCACAGATAAGATAAGTCACATCCGCCTGTCATTCATTCATTTTCTTTTCAGCTTAGTCCCTTTATTAATCTGGGGTCACCACAGCGGAATGAACCACCAACTTATCCAGAACAGTTTTACGCAGCTGATGCCCTTCCAGCCGCAACCCATCTCTGGGAAACATCCACACACACACACTCATTCATTCACACTCATACACTGTGGACAATTTAGCCTACCCAATTCACCTGTACCGCATGTCTTTGGACTGTGGGGGAAACCGGAGCGCACGGAGGAAACCCACACGAATACAGGGAGAACATGCAAACTCCACAGGCGACAGCACTACCTACTGCGCCACTGCGTCGCCTCGCCTGTCATTTATTTACAAAATGACGCAACAGTCGTCTGTCTCTACCGCTGAACAATATCTCCCCATAAACATTCCATGTCCTTTGAAGAGAGGCAATATGGATCACATATAAACTGACATTAATCTTTAATAAAGCTGGCAAAACGTACAGCATTTCAAATATCGTTCATCTTGTTGACTGAATTGGTCACATGACTGTGTCACATGACTAAAATATGTCATCGTTTTTTGAAAGCCTCTGTTTTCACAGTCCACATTGCAAGGCAAAAATGGTATTTAGCAATTTGTCCACTTAAAACTGTGTTTTAAAAGTGTATGTTTTTGTTTCCTAAATATGGCATTTCAGTACGGACGGAAGACCAAACGGAGAGAAAAATATATAACATAATAGTTTGGACATGGCCTGAAATTATTGGTGTATTTATGGGAAAAGTGTCCAAGGTTGTACCATTGAATTGAAAGTACAAAAACAGGTTTACATTAGTTAAACAATCTTTGTGGTAATGAAGTGCGAATTGTGACACATCCTAGAAACTGAGAGAACGAGTCAGAATTGCCGTTCTGATCTGATGAGAAAATGTATCTATTTTACAAATTGGCAAAAAGTGGCTATTTCGTTTGAATTTGTGAGATTTCAGTGGTCCCGACATCATTGAAGGATGAGCAATTCGTACTTGGGTATAAATTCATACAATCTCTCGACAATTCCCAACTATTTGATTTAGACTAACTTGTATGACATAAGCCACAAAATTTGACAAATCCATACGAATTAGCGATTAAATTAGCTACTAAAGTACTGTATACTTTGATATTACTCAGTCAAATAACTCCAAAAAATAACTGACTTAACTAAAGCGCCCTATTATACATTAAAAAGGGTTAATTTTGGTTTTATGGTTTCTACAACAACATACTGATATGCATGCAAGGTCAAAAAACACTTTCATTGTCTTATAATATGCATTTATTTTTACCCAGTTATCCCAGCGACTCCTATATGATTCATTCAGTGATTCATTTATTCCCAAACCCCTCCTTAGCGTGAATGATTGGACCGATGACAACCTGTTGCAATTGGTCGACAGCGTTCAGCGCGAGACAGAGTGAAATGCCCACCACGGCTTATCAACAATATTGAAGTAGTCAGAGTGCATTGTGTGTGTGAGCATACCTGCCAACACTCCTGTTTTTCCCGAGAGTCTCCCGTATTTCAGGCCCATCTCCAGCCACCCACCCATTTCGGTATTTATTCTGGAAAACTCCCGTAATTTCAACCAGCCCCTCCCCCGGTCCTCAGAATTTTGGTACGGTCTATGAAACCCCCGGTTCACCAACATTGGTATAGGATCTGATCGCAGCAGATGCCCGAAACACACTTCATAGTAGTTAACTTACTAACACCACAGTACCTGGTTCTCAGCTGTGTTATTCAGCAACCTCACCCCCGAAACCTAACCACCCCAGTCTCACAGATTTTTTTTGTGTGTGCATGAGTGCATTAAAGCAGTGCAGTTGAACACCAGCATATTGCTCTATTCTTAACCATGACACGCATTCAGTATTAATCCACACAGCGGCAAAAGCTGAACTTTTCTGAACCTTGACCACTGCACTTGTGTAGGAACAGCTGATGGTGGCCATAGCAACAACAAACGACAGTGGATCATGAGCTCACAAATGCATTTAAATCCATAAAGCAGCACACGTCGCATTTTCAACGTGGCATTAGACACGATATGAGAATATAAGAGTTAACCAGATACAGTACAAGCGGTTACAAGGAACAAAGCACAATTAAATACATAATTTGCAAGCTAGGGAAAGCAAGGATGCAGCCATTTACTTATACTTGTGATATGGAGGAAGAAACTAATCCATGAACTGTGTACTGTAAAGTTCCTGTTAAGCTCTGACAAAGTCCCATACATCAACAGTCTTTTCTGATCCTTCCTTTAACAAACTTCCGACGAATCTCCAGTTGTAAGTGTGTAGATTCCTGAAGCACTCGTCAGAAAAATGACGGGAACACAGCACAGGTTGGGCTATAATGTTGAGGTATTTTTTGCGAAAATAAACCTCAACCACTGACTCTTCACAGCTTCATGTTTGGGTAGAGAAAATAACACTAACTTTCCCTCACATTTCCAATAATATCCAGCTGAGCACAGCGTCTTCATGACTTGATTAAACTGGGATCTGTTCTGTGTTAGTGGGCGGGACCACAGGTTTAAATTTTCCTGGGTCTGTGCGCAACAATTGTGCGGGGCTGCTGCTTCGTATCCACATCACGCCAAAACGGCTGAAGACTCGTTATCAAGACGATTCGTTCAAACCACTATGAGTCGACTCTTTTATAGATTAATCAGTAGTTTTAAACACTATCCACTTTCAGATTTAAGCCTTAGCTGGATATTTCACTTCACTTAGAGCTGTGTTACACACTACATGGAAGGCCATTTTCAAAAACCCATATTAGGGTCTTTTTAATAAATGTACAACAAATAAATCCAGCCCATTTGATAAAAATTTAAATGTTTAAAAAGGTACTGAATCTATTTTAAGACATGTTTAAATAATTTTAGATTTGTAAATATTAAGAAAATTGATTCATTCATTTTCCTTCGGCTTAGTCTCTTTTTTATCTCTTTATTTAATTTTTTTTTAACTCTTCCGGCATATGTTACGCAGCTGATGCCCTTCCAGCCACAACCCAGTACTGGGAAACACCCAACACTCTCACATTCAGTCACACACACACACACACACACACACACACACACACACACACACACAATGGCCAGTTTGGACTGTGGGGGAAACCAGAGCACCCAGAGGAAACCCACGCCAACACGGGAAAAACATGCAAACTCCACACAGAAATGCCAACTGGCCCAGCCGGGACTTGAACCAGTGATCTTCTTGCTGTGACCTGACAGTGCTAACCACTGTTCCATGTGCCACATATTAAGATATTTTTAGAAAAAAAATTTAATAGTTATGATAGAACATGCTACTTTACAGTAATACAGTATGTGTAAAACTAATGTATAAAATCAACTTGACTCACCTTTTGCATTTGATTCATATATGGATTTCTAAACAAATGATCTCTTTTCTGCATTGACCGGCGTTGACAGATGTGATTTTCAATCTTTGCTGAAATCAGAACAGCAGCGATGTGAAAAACAGAGATCTTCTTCAAAAAGCTGACCTTGTGTTTTCACTAATAGTCCGCAGTGGTCAAACTTGTGGAATGTTTATTTTTCCTGCTCTGTTTGATTGTGAAATCCTCGAAGCCCCGAAGACCGAGCACATTTCTTGGGCTTTATTGTTGCTGCTTTAAAGTGCCTTTGGTCAGAACTTTTAATAACAGGAGATGTTTGCTGCAGCTCTCAGAGACCGGACAATGACTCCGCAGAGAAATGTGAGAAAGCAGAAATTCAGTGAAGTGAGAACAGAAAAAGATGGATGAGGAGCACCGCGCTGAGCTCAGGGGATTCAGATCAGCTTTTGTTTAAAGGAAATCTGTTTTTGTGGCAATAATAATATAAATCACACACCCTGAAAAATGGTTTAGGACACCACTTTGAGGACTAGAAATGGATTTTGTGAGCTCTTCATCATGGAGGAAACCTTTTACCAAGATTTGTTGAGTTAGATAGAAGGCTGAGCATTCCACTGAAGCAAATACCTGAAAAATAAAGAGCACTCAATAAATATCTACAGTAATTGTCTGATGAAATGTTTTAATACATTTCTTTGTTCTAAAAATATATTCATACAATTAGATTTAAACCCTTTCCGGTAAAGTAAAACAAAGTTTGCCTGTAGTTAACTATTATAAGCATGGTCCATTATCATTTTTATCCCACATACAAAAAAAAAATCTTATTTATGAATATGTTATAATTAAATGTTAATGTTCAGAGCGTCCAGTTTTTAAATATTTATTTATTTACTTATTTATTTTTGATTATTAAAACCATACGTGACTTATGATAATTGTGAAACTTGTGAAGCTTTAATGCTTCCAAAAAAATCATAATAGTTTAATAAAAAAATAAATCAATTATGTAATATATTAGAGTATCAGTATGAAAAACCATATTGCTTTGATCTAGCATTCTATTACTTTTCTATGTGTGTGTGTGTGTGTGGTGTCTTGTATTCCACATGTTTTGGGGACCAAAAAGGTATTTTTAGGCTATTGTATAAAATACATTAGCCAAGGGAGAGTTCTCATTAACCACATATACAATTATATGTGTGTGAGTGTATGTGTGTGCCTTGTATTCCTCATGTTGTGGGGACCAAAAAGACACATTTTACAGCATAAAATACAATAACCTATGGGGAGTCCTCATAAACCACATATACAAGTGTGTGTGTGTGTGTGTGTGTGTGTGTGTGTGTGCCTTGTATTCCTCATGTTGTAGGGAGCAAAATGACATATTTTACAGTATAAAAGACATTAACCACATATGTAAACCACATATACAAGTGTGTGTATGCGCGTGTCTTGTATTCCTCATGTTGTGGAGACCCAAAAGGCATTTTATAACAGTATAAAATGCATTAACCTATGGTGAGTCCTTGTAATCCACATATACATGCTTGTGTTTGTGAGTGTGTGTGTCTGTGTGTGTGTGTGTGTGTGCACCTTGTATTTCTCATTTTGTGGGGACCAAAAAGTATTTTTTTAACTGTATAAAACGCATTAACCTTTGGAGGTCCTCATAAACTACATATACAAGTGTGTGTGTGTTTTTGCGTGGTGTGTCTTGTATTTCTTATTTTGTGGGGACCAAAATGGTATTTTTTTACTGTATAAAATGCACTAACCTATGGATGTCCTTATAAACCACATATACGTACAAGTGTGTGTGTGCGTGTGGTGTCTTGTATTTCTCATTTTGTGAAAAAGGCATTTTTTTACTGTATAAAATGCACTAACCGATGGAGGTCCTCATAAACCAAATATACAAGTGTGTGAGTGTTGTGTGTTTGTGAGTTTGGGTGTGTGCACCTAGTATTCCTCATGTTGTGGGGACAAAAATGGCATTCTTTACTGTATAAAATGCATTAACCTATGGAGGTCCTCATAAATCACATATACATGTGTGTGTGTTTGTGAGTGTGTGTGTGCGCCTTGTATTCATCAATTTGTGGAACCAAAAAGGCAATTATTTTACAGTATAAACAACATTAACCTATGGAGGTCCTCATAAACCACACATACAACTGTGTGTGTGTGTATGCACCTTGTATTGCTCATGTTGTGGGGCCAAAAAAACATTTTTTTTACAGTATAAAAGGCTTTAACCTATAGTGAGTCCTCTTAAACCACATATTCAAGTAAATGTGTATGCGCATATTGTATTCCTTATGTTGTGGGGACCAAAAAGGCATTTTTTTCCCTCATAATAAATTATTATAGAGTGTAAAATATGCAGGGTTCATCACAATTGTCCCAAAACAAATTGATCAAGTTAACTTAACAAATTCAAGTGGAATGAGCATGAAAATTTTTTTGTTGCAAAATAATCTCAAGAATTGGGTTGTGTCAGCTCATTTTACATAAGTAGTTTGAACAAGCAGCAAAATCTTTTTTTGAGTGTATACAATTATGTGTGTGTGTGTTTAAATGAAAGTAGTGCATTAATACAGAACAACAATAAACGTACTGGAGCTACTACTGGTGCATTAACCTTTGTTGCAGACACTCCATCCAATCAGAATCAAGTATTAAGTCACAATATAGTCATGCAAATTTACACTGATGAAGAGCACAACATCCTGTGGAGTGGAGTTTGTGCACATTTTTCATGCTCAAACCGCAACATTACACACTGAAGGAAGTTAAAAGTGTAAAAAGCTTTAAAAAAAAGAGCCCTTTAATTAAACCCACAGCTTGGATGAAAAACACACTTAGCGGTTCCTCCTTAGAAAGCTCTGCTATAAAATAGAAACATAAGTGCTGTAAACATTACAAATGAAATCATAAAAGCAGCCCGGGAGTCCATACATCTTCAATCAAACCTTTAAATCTCTCTGCTAATTTAGTTTCTGGCTCTGTTCCTCAGTAAAATGCAGAGATATGAAAAGTGTAACCATGCGCTTCATAAGCAGAACAAATCTCCTGGAAGAAACTAATGAGTCTGACATATAAAGGCAGTGATCACAGAGACATCTTTCCAGCTAATTAAGAAAGCCAGTGTGAGCAGAGAGAGAAGAAGAAGAGGGAAAGAAAAGAACTGATGTTCTGCTCTGCAATAAATGTTTCTGTATATATTAATAGAAATGTACTGAATATCCTTTAGGGTGGCACAGTGGCTCAGTGGTCAGCACTGTCGCCTCACAGCAAGAAGGTCGCTGGTTCAAATCCTGGCTGGGTAACTTAGCGTTTCTATGTGGAGTTTGCATGTTCTCCCCGTGTTGGCGTGGGTTTCCTCCTCCAGTTTCCCCCACAGTCCAAAGACATGATCTATACTGTAGGGAAATTGAATAAACTAAATTGACTGTAGTGACTGAGAGTGTATGGATGTTTCCCAGAACTGGGTTGCTGCTGGAAGGGCATCCGCGGTATAAAAAATATGCTGCATAAGTTGGCGGTTCATTCTGCTGAAGCGACCCCTGATGAATAAAGGGACTAAGCCAAAGGAAAATAAATGAATGATATTTTTTTAACGCCTTGCAACTTTGTTGAAACTAAGATTTCAGCCTAATAAAAAAAAAAAAAATAAATTAGAAAGCTCCTATTACAATCACCCTGCTCTAAAATACAATACTTTAGTAAATTACTACTAAATTTTCTTGTGTTACTTCATTACTGTAAACTATAAAATTATATGATCAATAAGTCATGATAGCATGTGCTTTTTAACTTTTTTTCATAACTTTTTTAATGAGTTATAACCTTGTACTTTATTTAAATGTTACACGTTTTCAAAACATGTTTAGATGAACATTAGCTGTTAAATTAGTTGTAAATCATGTTTGATAAACTAGGAGTGGAAATATTGTATTATAAATATATATTGTTATATACTGACATTTAAAAAATTATAATAAAAAAAAAATCTAAACTGCAAATTACAATAAGAATAATAAAAAACTATTTAAAAAATAAAATTTTAAAGAAAAAAATGTAAATATTATATATAATTTTAAAATATTATATATAATATAATATAGGGTGTCATGCGGTATAGGTGAATTAAATAAGCTAAATTGGCCGTAGTGTATAAGTGTGAATGCAAGAGTGTATGGGTATTTCCCTGTGTTTGATTGCGGCTGGAAGGGCATACGCTGCATAAAGCGTGCTGGATAAGTTGGCAGTTCATTCTGCTGTGATGACCCCTGATGAATAAAGGGACTACGCCGAAAATAAAATAAATGAATAATATATAATATATTTAAAGGGCACATAGTTTACCCCTTTTTTATGATTTAATATTAATATTATGGTTCTTCTGAGTGTGCCAGTTCAGGTTCAGTTCAAAACACAATTCAGATTTTTTTATTATGTGTTATAATGTGTCATTTTGGGGGCGGGTACACAGCTCGTTGTTTTAGGGGTGTGTTGCTTCATATAAAAATTAGTTTCAAATTCCCGCCCAACGTAACAAGAGGGCAGAGCCAAGAGCTCCCCGCTCTGTGTTTGCAACAGACAGACAGACAGAGAGAAGCAAGCTGCATGAATGAGAGGATCAGCATTCAACCGTACATGTACGCCTCGGACACAGACCAAGCAGAGAGTACACAATCATTTGTGTCTTTGTATAGTTTTACAGCCAACCATGTGCTAGTTTAAAGTTCTGAGCGTGTACATTTTATTTCCAATGGAGCAACACTCATGTAAGGCAAAGGCGCTCGCATCTTTAGCTGCACCTAGTTAAGATCACACTCACGGGAAGCTTCTGTGATGTCGAGAAATGCAAATGGCTGAAGTTTAAGATAGTACTAGTTTGCAAACCTACCTACAAACAAACTAAGTTACAAACAGTAATTCCGATTACAGCAATCATGTGATGAATGCTGATCTTGTGTTGAGCCCAATGAGCCTTGCATCTAAAAATAGAGCAAGGGTGTTCCTTTAGTAGTGACATCGCTTTGACTCACAAGCTGAAAAAGGCAGACGTGAAACGACAAACTGAGGATTAGGTGACGCGTGCCTGTCAATCAAAATTGGAGGGTGGGAAAAAAATAAAAATAAAAAATTCGCACTCCTACGTAAAGTTGCGGTTGATCTGAAAACCGCTCCAATTGGTCCACTGTTTTAATGTTGTTAAATTAGAAAAAAAAGGACTGGGTGTGTTTATATCACCTTAATATGACAGTCTTTACACTCTACTTACACACATGTCTGTCCAAACAGCTTGAAAAGTAGATTTTTGAGATTTTTGTGCCCTTTAATATTATATATAATATTAAAACAATTGCATGAATTTATCATTCTAAATAATTTTATATAATTCTAAATAATGCCATCAATATACATTCAGCTGCTCTATTTTCGTCTCAATGTTTGAATACACTGTAAAAAATTCTTGCTGCTTTCATTTTTTTTTTTGTTGAATCAAATGAACTTTTCTAGTCATCTCAATAAATATCTAAAATTTTGTTAAACTTTGCATAACTCAAAAAATGTACTTAAAACTTGATTAACTATTAAAATAAGTTAAAAGGGACCTATTTTACTCCTTTTCCAAGATTTAAAATAAGTCTTTTGTGTCTCCAGAATGTGTCTGTAAAGTTTCAGCTCAAAACACTCATTAGATTATTTATTATACTTTTCTGTGTATTAAACCTTTCTGCTCTGAACACACTGTAGCTGTTTTTGTTGCCTGTGCCTTTAAGGCTAGTTCCCCCCGTTCCCAAGTGCTTGTCAGAGTGTGCCTCAATCTTTAGCTGCGTCAGATAAACAGCACAGTGACAGACAAAGGAAACAGATCTCATATAACGTTTGTGAGAAATACTACAGTAAGAACTTTCCCAATGATTATTTTATGTATTTGTTGTGGAGTTCATTCAAGCCTTTCTGCAACGATGAGTCACAGACTATGTTGTTACAAAGTTCACACACACACACACACACACACGCACACACACACACACGCCCCAAAATGGAAGGAATTTGTATCCTATTTTAATTTTTTTTAAAAAGAGACTTGTTTTTATATCACCCCAATATGACAGTGGACACACTATACTTACACACAGTTCTGTCCAAACTGCTTACAAAAGATGATTTTCGTCATAGGTGCCCTTAAAAGTAACTTAAAAAATTGTAGTCATTACTATTTTGTTAAATAATTTTTCTGAATTATTGGTTGCGTTTTACATCCTTTAAACAGTCTATATTTGTCCTTTTCACTGCAAAAGTTTCCAGTGTTGTATTTGGAATGGCAAGACTAGATCAATGCCAAACCAACTCTTATCTAAATGTTACCACTACTGTAAAAAAAGTACTACTTGTTTTATATCAGAAAACAAATCAAATGAAGATTAGCTTTGGTCAAGCGATCAGTTGGCCTTGTCTGTTCTACAGATGCCTTTCGGTGGGATCAGACTTCCCCATTTGTCTCCTCCAGCCTGTGTGTTCAGTCATGAAGATCAAGAGCCCAGGGCAGAGCCTCCCTGTGGGGCCCCGGTGGACAAAACAACCTCTGTCAGGGAGAAAACAGCTTCAAATGTCACCTTGAGTTCTGCTGTCACACTGTAGTATCACTGCTTCAATGGAGAGATTAGATGTCTGAGATCACTTTATCTCTCATTTGAAAACCTAATTCGAGAGTTTGTTTGAAAAAAAAAAATTGAAGTAGAACTACATTTGGAAAAATGATAAAGAATGCAACACGCATTAACAAAAGGAAATAAAAGAAAGACTGTGTACTACTGCAGGGGTGTTCCTGGAGATCTACCTTCCTGCAGATTTAAGCTCCAACTTTGACAAAAACACCTGAGTCAATTATTTGTGAAGGGTATAAACTGAAGTCGGAGCCAGCTCCAAGTGGGTGCGACTTGAGCTCAAGTGGGCTGTACAAAACTGGAGTTTTTATTTATATAACGTCTTGTACATGACACGGAGTCCAATATTGTGCTTTATGAATGTCTACACCTATCCCAACTCTAAACCCAACCTCACAGTAACCTGTTGTGTTTTTTTAACGTCTACACCTATGTACACCAGACCCTAAACCCAAGCTGACAGTAACCTGATGTATTTTATTAATGCCTACTTGACCCACACCACCTAAACCCAGCCCACCTGCAGCGTAATTCCCTCCCACTTGGAGTTTCACCCAACCTACTTGTGGTGTAATACCCCCCAATTGGTGCTCTTCAGACTGCAGCGATACTTAATTGATTAATTTGGACCTAAACAGCACTTGATAATTAAAGGCAGGTCTGTTTGATATGGCTTGCAACTGAAATCTGCAGAAAGGTAGATCTCCAGGAACAGGGTTGGTCACCCCCAATGTAATCAAGGAAATTTGTAACTTTTTGATTTAGTGGCTTAAGCTGCAGTCACACTAGAGTTTGATAGTGTGAAATTCAGGATTAAACAAGATTATTAGGCATTAAAAAAAGTGAGCGATTGCTCCATGTTTTAAATTTCTGTCCAGAGAGGTCCTATTTTGATCCTCGATTGGTCTCGCGCAGTCAAGTGATGCGATTTCGCAGGTCAGAGTTCACCAACCAAGCTTGAGCTTTGCCCCGCAGCAACCTGCGAAATGATGCGTGCGTATGAATGGAAGTCTATGGGGAGAAAAATCCAGTGTGACCACAGCTTTATTCGTATTAATTTGTACGATCTAATTCGTACGATTTGCTCATCACCCAACGATGGTTGGGTTTAGGGTGGGGTTTGGTGCCACGCCTCAATTTTTAAAATCGAACATTTTCTGACAATAGTAAAACGTAAAATACTTACGTTTCCTCGTGAAATCAGGCTGTCACCCCTGTACTACTGTATGTCTTCAGTGTTGCGTAATTAGAGGTTCAAGTGTTTCAGTGATCAAAAGTATAAAATTTCTCATGATCATAACTCTAAAAGTGCAATTTTCATATCATTGGAATCCCTAAAGCCCTTCTTACACGATGGGATTTCAGCCACGATTTGGGTTGTCTGAGACAAATCTGGGAAATCCTAATAGATTCCTGAAATCCTAAGCTAAAATCTGTGATCTTTGTTCGTTGGTTTGACATGTTCACCGACAGCTGCTTAATGGCCGATGCGATCAGATTTCCCTCCAATGAAGATCTAGCAGTATCAGAAGATTTCCCACACATTTTCTTGCTTTGTTCCTTCAGCTGCGACAAGCATCAATCCAAGAACCAATAGGCAGGGATGGGCAAAAATACATTGAAATATATTTTAAAATGAAAATACCAAATACCTCAGTTTTACGTGTATCAAAATAATCTACAAAATACAGCAGCCACAAATGTATCAAGATAAAATACTGTATTTTGTATTTTGAAAATACCACCAAATACTTTTACAAGGGACCATGACATTTCTTCGCAAACCTTCATTCAATAAATAGGCCTATTTGATCAGTCCCTGCACCATTAAACTGACTTTCTCTTTCCTTTTAGCTTAAATTTTGTACACATTTCAAACAGAAAGTCCTGTCTTGAAGATGTTTAATCACTGTAAAAACCATGTACTGTAATGTAGATAATGAGTTATCTGCATTGTATCTCTTCATTTTGTTTCCATCCATTGCGTGGCCAGTAAAACTGCAACAGTCTCATATTTTAAAAGGGTGATATATGAAGAGGTTATTTTATTTTAGTTTTTTGTTCAATGTAATTTTTTTTGCAATTGATGCAATTCAAATCTTCAATAACTAATGTGAAAATATGATTTCTAAAAACTAGTCAAATCTCCAGATTTAGTAAATTCAATAAATCGTGTTTTTTTTTTTTTGCATTTGTACTCTTCAATGCACATTGAACATAAAACATGATATCTATAAAACATCTGTTTTTGCAAATAAACTCTTCATAAACATCCTGCTGCTGCCATGTAAACGGATTCTGGAAGTTTTGACCGGTCTGTATAGATTAGAGTATTATAAAATTTTTGTGTCTCATATACTGCATTTATGCCACTTTGACATCTCTTCATTAACTGTACACTGCAACTGCAGATCATCTACTGGCATCTGAAACAGCCAATGAAGTATTGCAGGAATCACCACTGTAAGACTTATTTGTATGTTGTTTGTCGTATTTTCTTGGCATCACATCAGCAATCCATTCAAAACTACTATTATTTGTATAGTATACTTATTCTTTTTACTTCAACTGGAAGACTCCCAGTTAACCCCCTTAATGAACACCAGTACACAATCTTTAGGTGTTTTATATTCCTAAAGTTCCAGCACCGAGACTGAGAGTGATTATGTGCTGAAGGCTTCACATACTGTTCTTAAAGACTGAAATTTTATTCTATCTCAATTTTTAAGCAAAGATGCTGATGCCCAATTGTACACTATACTGCCATTATATATTACTGGTCTTAGCATTGTGCCGAATACTATTTTCAATGATTGTTGACATTTGTTGCTATTTGTCTGTTATTTTCCTTATGTATGTTTCTAATTTCTATCCATACTTCAAGAATTGACCACCCTCTTAATCTGTTTTCTGTTTTGATCTCAAGCCTAATCAAATAACTGAGAAAGCATGAAGTCATCATGTAGACTTCTTAAGTATTTTACAGTATTTTAAAAATACAAGAGACTAAAGTATTTTGATACAAAATATGAACCCGTTTTCATAAACCCCATCAAATAGATATTACAAAATACTATTTTGTATTTGAAATACGTATTCGAAATACATGTATCATAAATACTGCCCATCCCTGCCAAGGAGTGCCGAATCGATGTAATCCGTGTGACAACTTCAAATCACAATTGGGGAAATGTCAATAAAAATGGCCTGGTTTTATTAATGATGCATGCTGTGTGCAAAATTGCCACTACAGATCGTTTATGTTCGCTGTGAGGAATCATTTCAGAATCCTGAAAGTGTCATTGATGGATGACGTCAAACTCCAGGTGAATTTTCTTCCATGTTTGGCGTGTCTTCATTGTCGTTCAGTCTGGCATTATGACAGTGAGGACTTACAGTGTGACTTGGCAGCCATGTTCGTGATGTTTGACATGTCACAGTAAAATCGTTTAGGATTATTAAAATATGCACAGCTGGGGTTCACTCAAACACACAGATTTGAAGCGTGTTCCATTCAGAATGGCTCATTCTTATGCCCTAATCCCTATGAAGTGTTTATCCTCCGGAGTGACAGCTTCAAAGAAATTAAGCAGTGGTTCTCAACCTAGTTTTCAAAATGGCCGCACCATGGTCTTATCACAGGTCTCACGGGCTGCATAATATTGACATTTTACACAACCAACGCAACTGTACCAAATTTATAATAACAAGAGCATATTTTGTGGCACGGTGGCTCAGTGGTTAGCACTGTTGCCGCACATAAAGAAGGTTGCTGGTTCGAGTCTCGACTGGTTAAGTTGGCATTTCTGTGTGGAGTTTACATGTTCTTCCCGTGTTCGTTTGGCTCGTCCTATTTTACAAAAAACATGGAGTGTTCCTTTAACATTTTAACCCCAACCTATCTCCGCATACAGCAACCTCTGTGATTCAATAAATTTTAATAATGTGATTGGCTGGATAAAACAGCATAAATTGATCTCAAGGTCTTGACAGTGGCTTAATGAAATTCCAATGTATACGCAATCAGATAATAAATCCATACAGCACTAACCCATGTGGAGATATGAATCTTTTTTTAATTCACTCTCGTTATCGAAGCTGCCCATTTACGATACACAGCCATTATGAAATAATGCAATTAGAGAAGTCGCCTGACGCACAAGATTACCGAGCGCATCCTCCATTAGCCAGAGGTAACCTTCATCTGCGCTGAAAACAATAAATCAAGAGCTGAGAGAGGCCAACGCTGATCCACTGTCAGCCAGAGCTTATTTCCCATCACACAAGAGATACTGGCGCATTCCTGTAAATAATCATATTCTGAGGGTAATGAATCTGTCTGTGTGTGTTTGAAAATTTTGCAGCCCATATTACCGTATTGTGAAGTGTTTGGGACTGAAACAATTGCTTTACTTATTTAATTGTGCTATTTTCGAGTAGATGCTAAAAATTTGAGTGATTAATTCATTGCATTTCTGATGATTCATTGAGAAAATATTAGGAATTTTGTATACAGAAGTATGCATTGTAAGTACTGTGTGTGTGTGTGTGTATATATATATATATATATATATATATATATATATATATATATATATATATATATATATATATATATATATATATATATAAAATAAATCTGACATTTATTATGTTGCACATATATTGTTGGAATAACCAAAAATAATTATAAATAAATAGATAAAAAATATATATATAAATATAATATATATATATATGTGGGCAATAGCACCAGGTCTTCGGTATCACATTTTGTGCTTCAAAATGCATTCTCAATTGGAGACAGGTCAGGACTGCAGGCAAGCCAGTGAAGTAGCTGTATATGCATGGGTCTCCCTGGAAGGGAGATTTTGTAGTGGAAAGTCCACTACAAAATCTCTATGTACTTTTCAGCATTAATGGTGCCATCACAGTGCAAGTTACTTTTGTCAAGGGAAAGCACACAACCCCATTTCATGACAGACCCTGGTTTTTGGATTTGTTGCTGGTAACAGTCTGGATGATCTTATTCTTCTTTGGTCTGGAGCACACTGCGTCCATTTCTCCCCAAAATACCTGAAATACTGATTCATCTGGCCAAATTACATGTTTACTCTGTGTGATGGTCCATCCCAAATGCCTCGGAGCCCAGAGAAGTTGACAGCGCTTCTGGACACTGGACACTCATAGGTCTGGACACTCATAGGGCTTCCTTTTGGTGTAGTACAGTTTTTCTGACATTTCACTGCTTATACTAAGCTTCCTATATTTCGCAGAGCTATACACAAGACAGTTTCTTCCATCGTGGCTAGTGTGGCACAGATGCTAGAACCCGCGTTTATGCATGAATCGTAAATTGTACAGCAAATGTAAAGACATGAGTTGGCTATGGGTCACAATTAAAAGAACGTGTAAACGGACAGACAAAAAAATCTGATATAGGCAGTATCATATGTATACGGAATTGGGCATCAAGACCTGACAGTGTAAACGGGGCTTAAGTTTGTGCGGGGTAAATTTATTTATCCTTTTTTGGACCTAACGTACGTTGTGTAACATTATGTACTGTTTTAATGGCTTTAAATACCTGGCTAAGTTAATACTAAAATGCTTTAAGGTTAACAGTAAATGATGAAGTTTACCTCACATTAAACTTATCTAATATAAATGTCCTTATCCTTGGCTGCATTAACAGTTTAGCTTTCATGTTTTCTTCACATTAATGTTATAGTCTCTGCTCCTGCTGACCCTGAAATTAGGAGACCATCAAGTGATAATCCATTTACACTGGCAGAAAAAGTACAAATGAACAAAGAAAGGAAAGATGAATGCCACAGGGCCGTTACACATTTTATTGTTAAAGGTTTGCTGCCTTTTTCTACTGTGGAGAAAGATTAGATTTACTGGATATGCATTTTTCAATGCCTAGAAAGGAACCAAAAACATAGTAAAAATAAGTCCATGCGATATAAGTGGTTTAATCATAATTATATGAAGCTGCAAGAATTCTTCTGTGCGCAAAGTAAACAAAAATAACTTTATTCAATGATTTATCCATGGGATGATCAGAAAGCTCTTGGATTAAATCCAAAATAGCTTCATTTGTAGATGACAGAATTTCAATTTTTGGGTGAACTAAACCTTTAAGCAGCAGTAAGCCTCACAAATACTTGATTGACTTAAAACTGCTTGAACTTTATTAAAACTGTATGCACTAATATATTGTTTTAACTACACTGTTCATTTTGTGCTTTTGTTCCTTGGTTTAAAAGTGTCACAAATATCCTGAAAAAATAATCTTGTTAAAATATATTTCTTAAAATAAAAGTATCGAAAAAAAGTATCGTTCGGAACCGGTATCAAATTCAGGGTATCGGTATCGAAAATTTTGTAACGATGCCCAGCCCTAGTCCTGAGCCCATGTGGTGATACTGCTTTTAGATGAATGATGATTCTTGATGCAGTGCTTTTCGAGGGATCGGAGATCATGGTAGTTCAGCTTAGGCTTGCGCCCTTGTCCTTTACGCACTGAAATTCCTCCAGATCCCTTGAATCTTTTAATGTTATGCACTGTTGAAGGTGAAATATCCAAATATCTTCCTATCTTTCTTTTAGGAAATGTTTTTATACATTACATTAATTTAACATAATAACTAGCGACCCTCTGCCCATTTTTCTTTGCTTCTAAAGGACTGGACCTTTCTTGGATGCTACTTTTGTACCAAATCATAATTACAATCACCTGTTGACATCACCTGATTCAAATCACATAATTATTTACCCAACTTACCTGATTACTAGCCCTAAACTGCTCCTGTCCCAACTTTTTTGGAATGTGATGCAGGTGTGAATGACTGAAAAGGATGTATAAGGATGTTTATATGTATTTAAAACATGAAATATTTAGTATTCATATTATCTGCAATGCTATACAGTAAATTTGGAAATCAATACTTTCTTTTTTGTTTACGTTTTTCATACTGTCCCAACTTTTTCGGATTTGGGCTCATAGTTTTTTTAATTTATTTTTTCACATCCATTAGTCTTGACTAGCAATATTCAGAGTGTGAAAATAATAAAGTTGTGTGTGTAAATCAGTGAAACTTTCATAAGCTTTTACTTTATTAATGTGATATTTATGAGAAAAAATTCAGTATAATTATGGTTAAACATTAAGAATAGAAAAGATAAGTATTATTAAAAAGTATTATGCTAAATGAATTGAACCCTTCCTTCGGAATGTCATGCACTCGTTCACAATAATAACTATATTTTGAGGTAAATTATATATATTTTTCACCCCTCCCCAAATATATCCTATAATAAAAGACCTTTAAACACAACATAATTTCATAACCGCTGCTTTATATACTTATAAAGAACTGCCCTGTTCATTTGACCTTTTCCAATCCCCCGACTTGGTCTTTTAAATTACTTTTGGAATAAAAAAAATGCTGTATTGGCATTTGCAATTGATAGAAATTCTAGCTGAACTGCTGTCATGTGAAACCCTGCAGTTTTTGCTGACGTTTAGAAGGTCGGGTTCCCTGAACGGATGAGAATAATATAAAAAAAGGGTTTTACCAGCATGCAGTTACATTTACAGTATAATATATCAAATGAAAATGCGGTACTGTTCGTTTGTCAGTATATTCACCTCCGTTCTGTTTTATTCAATTTATGTTTATTTGTATAGCACTTTTATAATGTATATTGTGTCAAAGCAGCTTAACATAGAAGTTCTAGTAAATTGAAACCGTGTCAGTCCAGTTTTCAGAGTTGAAACCTGCATGATCAAATACCTCAATCAAAAACAAAATTAACAAAAAGAACTTATATTTATTCATGTATTCATTTATTTAGCTGTTTGTTCAATTTACTTGGTTATAATGAGATTAAACAACAATTTTTGAAAAAAGTATATATTATACTGTTTTAAGTGTATTATGTTTAATCCATTTAAATTTGTAAGACAATAAAGGTAACTTAATTACTTTGTGTTGGCACTTCATACATTTTTGTTAGTTGTTGGTTATTTCTATAGCGCTTTTTACAATGTAGATTGTGTCAAAGCAGCTTAACATAGAAGGTCTAGTGAATTGAAACGGTGTCAGTCCAGTTTTCAGAGTTGAAGTTCAGTTTAGTTTAGTTCAGTGAGGTTCAATTTTCACTGCTGAAAGTCCAAACACCGAATCCATCACAACAAACAGCAAATCCATCTATTTGCAGCTCCACAATTCTCAAACTAAGCAAGCCAGTGGCGAGAAACAAACTTCACCAATTGACAAAAGTGAAAGAGAAAAAAGAACTTGCAAGAAACCAGGCTCAGTTGAGCGTACCCATTTCTCCTCTGGCCAAACTTTTTGGGCAGAGCTGCAGTCTAGGCGCTGGAGGCTGGAGAGTGCTGAACATCCATCATGAAGAAGATGCAGGTGTGTGTAGGTCACCGGGGGATGATCAGGCTGACCCACGGAATCAATGCAGAGACTTGTCTGTCACTGGAGTCTTTCAGGAATCAGTTCATGCCCTCCACTCCTTCATGACCGCCACAGCATCTGCTCAGGATACGGCCTGCTCCAGGATTATGGATACCTTGGCATCACCTCTTCACAGGTCTTGGATCTCATTAATTCAATTCAATTCAATTCACCTTTATTTGTATAGCGCTTTTACAATGTAGATTGTGTCAAAGCAGCTTCACATAAAAGGTCAGAGTAAATTGGAACAGTGTAGTTCAGTTTATAGTGTTTAAGTTCAGTTCAGTTTAGCTCAGTTCAGTGTGGTTTAAAAATCACTACTGAGAGTCCAAACACTGAAGAGCCAATCCAACGATGCGCAGATCTATAGATCCCGAACCATGCAAGCCAGTGGCGACAGCGGAGAGGGAAAAATAACTTCACTAATTGGCGAAAGAAAAAAAACCTTGAGAGAAACCAGACTCAGTTGGGCACGACCATTTTAATTTCTCCGCTGGCCAAACGTCTTGTGCAGAGCTGCAGTCTCAGCAGCGGAGGCTGGAAGCTGGCCTCAGCGACGACTCGTCTGTCCCTGGAGCGTCACAGGAATCAGTCTCATGTTCTCCACTCCTCCATGACCACATCAGTAGCTGCTCAGGATACAGCCTGGTCCAGGAAATGGGAACCTTGGGATCCTCTCGTCGTTGGTCTTGGATCGAATCAGTGACTCTGCATAGTCTGAGGGCCTCGGGAAGAGTATCCCCAGGTGGAAATGAGAATAAAGAAAATAATTAGCGTAGCTGCTGTTTATAGTGTTGGCGTAATGGCAGTAGATGTGTATTTCCCCAGGAAACTATTTTACATATTATCAGAAAAGTGCCTAATTTGTACAAATTCATATGATGCAATTCATATGAAAGCTTGTTTTTTAAAAGAAGGCATGTGACAAAACCCCCTTCTCAACCTACCCCTCATTGGGGGATGAGCAAATTGTATTAATATGTACATTCAAAAAAAATTTTTTCAGCTTATTTAAAATGAGCTTAATAAACACAATTCTTGAGGTTTCAGTGGGACAACTTGATTGTTTTACGTTCAATCGACTTACATTTGTAATAACAGTTAAGTTATCCTGATCGATTTGTGTTGGGACAACATGAAGGAAAAGTGTGTCGAACCCAGCATTATTTTTTACAGTATATGTGCATTAGATTGTACAAATGAATATGAATTAGCCATTAAATGAACAATTACCATAAGATTGCATTAGTTTTTTATTTCATGTGTATTTCAATAGCACTTCTACAATGGAGATTTTGTCAAAGCAGCTTAACATAGAAATTCTAGTCAATTGAAACAGTGTGAGTCCAGTTTTCAGAGTTGAAGTTCAGTTTAGTTTAGTTCGGTGTGGTTTAATTTATTGCTGAAAGTCCAAACAAACTTCACCAATTGAAGTAAAGTGAAGGAAAAATACTTGAAAGAAACCAGGCTCAGTTAGGGTCGACCATTTCTCCTCTGGCAAAACTTTTGTGCAGAGCTGCAGTCTAGACCCAGGAGGCTGACGAACACTGGACATCCATCATGGAGAAGCTGCAAGTTTGAGTAGGTCACCCGCGGGGGTCCAGGCAGGCCCACTGGATCAATGTGAAGACTGGGGTCTATCAGGAATTAGTCTTATGCTCTCCACTCCTGAAAAGGCCACAACAGCATCTGCTCAGGATACGGCCTGGTCCAAGATTATGGATACCTCTAGAACTCCTCTATAGTTGGCGTTATTTCTTCGTATGTGTTGTCCTTAAGGTCCTCAATGGTTGGCATCATCTCATCACAACTGTTACAGTTTTCCCACCAAGCTTTCTGTAGGATTGCATTTAGAGAAAATAAATATATTGACTATAAATGTAATCCTAAGTGTTTAAAGTAAGCGGAAGGCGTGATTTTCACTTATCTTAAAAGATTTACCCCCGGTTTCACAAACAAGGTTTAAGGCTAGTCAAGATTAAATTGCATGTTTGAGCTGTCTCAACTCAAAATAACCTGCAGTGAGATGTCTTAAAATATGTCAGTGTCTTCTTTTTTTCTCCAGGTGCACACCAGTAATATATTTTTCTAAGGCCATTTTTATAAATTTGGCTTAAATAGCCTAATTTAACTAAGGCCTAGTCCCGTTTGTGAAACTGAGCCTTAGAGTCTTAAATAAGGTTTTTTACTTTTTTGTGCACAAGCCATATGGTACATATTAAAAACAGTAAATCTTATAGTTGTCAACTTTGAAATTCAGTAGTTAAAAGGATATTCTGATTGTCCGATTGAAGTGATTACTATTGGATTAAGTATACACAAGAGTGAACCGTGTAATTAAACTGAATTTACACACATTTAAAATGTGTGTAATTGTGCGTGATAAGTTACACCAATAATTCCTTTATTTGAGTGATTCGGGTAACTTCATAATACTTATCTTAAAGTACTTTTTAAAGCCTTCCTAATCATTTTTTTGCATGTTTTCAGTCCTATCCTGAAAACATCCGGTCCTGACCATAATCTGAACTTTAAATCTGCTTGTGTGTACAGTACATTGAGTCTGTGTGTACAGTAAGTGTGTGTGTGCTTCTGAATGCTCTTCATTATCCAGCTCCTCTTTAATGGATTCGTCTCTGCTTTGCATGAATTCCATTACAAGTCATTTAGAGTCGTGAATGGACTGATCTGGCTCATGTCAAAGGTCTTTCGCCTCAGCTGGGTATGTGTTCTCTGTGAACTGAAATATAAATCAGATTCAGAGGGAAACTCCTGGCTCCTGTCGGCCGCTGGATTTGGAAGTCTTTCTTTGTAAATGAGAACGTGTGGAGATTTGGTACTTTTTTGGCTCTCATTCATTATATTCGTGGTAAGGATTAGCTGCGGTAATGTTTCGCGGAAGTCACGTTTTGTGCTTTTGATCTGACATCAGCAAAGCAGTTGACGACATTTGATCTCAGCTCTTCAGTCTACTGTGCTTTAATCCCTGTGTGAGTGTATAACTGCACATGCACAGCTCACAAAATATGACCTAACAATTTTGCATTTTATTTAACATTGTTTTTAGTCATGCAGACATTTAATGGGATGATTCACTCAAAATAAATACATTTTAAATGTTAATTTACCCTTCATCCAAGCCAACATGAAAAAATACTAACCATTTATAGTGTTTTCGAACTGTGCTATAGTAAAATATTATACTGTATTCTAATACTGCTCTATACTGTATATATATGATTTACTGCACTGTAAAAAATCTATATTTTGTGATTCATGTTTTTTCCTGTTTTAAAACTTTTAACTTTAAAAAGTTCAATAAAGTGACATTTATTAACATTTTTAATGATTTAAAGTGAAATATACTTTCTGATTATGTACCCCTATATACATTACTAGAGAGTGCCAAATACGTCCCAGGAGCTACTTTTTTGTTTTTGTGAATCCACCAGAGGCCGCTTTTTGAGATCTCAAATTTCTCTTGCGAGTGCCATTCGTGACTGCTGTTCTCACGTAAATCCAATAGAGGCTGCTGTCGACTGACTAACCGAGCGATAACCCCACCCACCCGGCCCCTAAACCAAACCAATAGTATTTTAAAATGTAATCCAAAAAAGGAGAAGCCCTGATTTTTACCACATTTTTCAGTTTTTTCGACTTTCTTACAATATTTAAATTTTTCTGGCTTTTGTTTTTGTCCTACCTGCTTTCTGGAAATGTTCTTCGCCGGACTTGAACGCTGTTGTTTTGGTCAACTCCTCTCTGCATCTCAAGTCGGCAGACGTACACGAAAAGTGACTGGACTTGATGATGCATTGATGAAATTAACAATTGGATGTGCCAAAACTTTCTTCAGTTAAACAAAGAGAAAACTGAAGTGATTGTGTTTGAGAACAGAGATGAGGTTCTCAAGGTGAATGCGTACCTTGGCACTAAAGGTCAAACAACAAAAAATAAGGTCAAGAATCTTGGTGTGACTCTGGTGTCAGATCTGAGTTTCAATAGTCATGTCAAAGCAATTAGTAAATCAGCACAACATTAATGTGTTGTGGTAATTCTATAGTTACTGACTGTGGTAGAGTAATATAAATGAATTACTCAATACTACATTTTACAACTGTATGGTATGTTATACTAAACTACAGTTTAATCTAGAAAAAAATCCCAAATGTATACTACAGTATTTATTACAATTTATCAGTTAATTTGCAGTATGCTGAATTTATTAACCAAAAAATACAGTATTTCAATAAAAACAGATGTGAGTTTTTCTTTTTCTGATTTGAGCATTTAGAAGTCTAATACTCCCTATTGTTATGAGTGAATTATGAATCCAAACTGTGCATAAGGTGTCCTGTTAATCAAGGGAGCATGAGAGGATTCAGTCTCCATGTATGAATACTGCATGACTGATAACTGCATCAGATGATAATGAATGGAAATCCTGACCGTCCCACAGAGATCATTTTTCATTTTACCACCGGAGTCACAGACATTCCTTTTCTGTTCTTCTCTCCAAATTTATATTAAATTCTCTTCCACTGTCACTTGCTCTTTTTTTATTTATTTTTTTATCTATAGCAGCGGTAGGGAACCTATGGGTTGCGAGCCACATGACTCTGACTCTGACAAAAAAAAATACACGACTGACAAGCTGTCTAATGATATTTTACAGTTTAAAAAATTAAATCCATACAACTCAGTTTACAATAAAGGAAGTTTCGACCAATCTATGTGTTCAGTGCTGTGGATAAACTTGAATCACGACACCAATAAAAGGCAAACAAGCTTGTTGCTAGATGGGATATGGTTGTGGCCGAAAGTTAATGAGAATTATTTATAAAATTTCTGATTAATTGTATTTTATTAACGTCTACCCCTACACCAACCCTAAACCCAACCATCACAGTAATGTAAAAAATATTAATTGTTACACAGTGTTACAAAAATTATGCTAAAATAAAAATTGATGTGCATATCCACAGATGTATACTATCAAAACTTTACCAGCAAACAACTTATGTTTCTATGGTCAAAAACATCCCCACAGCATGATGCTGCCACCACCATGCTTCACAGTAGGGATGGTATTAGCCTGGTGATGAACGGTATCTGGTTCTCCAAACATAACACCTGGCATTCACTCCAAAGAGTTCAATTTTAGTCTCATCAGACCAGAGAATTTTGTTTCTTATGGTCTGAGAGTCCTTCAGATGCCTTTTGGCAAATTCCAGGCGGGAAGTGGCTTCCGTATGGCCACTCTACCATACAGGCCTGATTTGTGGATTGCTGCACAGATGGTTGTCCTTCTGTAAGGTTCTCCTCTCCACAGAAGAATGCTGGAGCTCAGAAAGAGTGACCATCAGGTTTTTAATCGCCTCCCTGACTAAGGCCCTTCTTCCCCGATCACTCAGCTTAGATAGCCGGCCAGCTCTAGGAAGAGTCCTGGTGGTTCCAAACATTTTCCGCTTACGGATGATGGAGGCCACTGTGCTCATTGGAACTTTCAGAGCAGCAGAAATTTTTCTGTAACCTTCCCCAGCCTTGTGCCTCGAGACAGTCCTGTCTCGGAGGTCTACAGACAGTTCCTTTGTCTTCACGCTTGTTTGGTGCTTTGAAATGAACTGTTAACCCTGGGAGCTCATATAGACAGGTGTATGTATATAGACAGGTGTATGCCTTTTCAAATCATGTCCAATCAGCTGACTTTAGCACAGGTGAACTCCAATTAAGCTGATGAAACATCTCAAGAATGATCAGAGGAAACAGAATGTACCTGAGCTCAATTTAGAACTTCAGAGCAAAGGCTGTGAATACTGATGTACATGTGATTTTTCAGGTTTTTTTATTTTTAATAAATTTGCAACAATTAAAAAAAAATCTTTTTTTCACATTGTCGTTATGGGGTATTGTGTGTAGAATTTTGAGGAAATAAATTAATATAATGCCTTTTGGAATAAGGCTGTAACATAAAAAAATTTGGAAAAAGTGAAGCGCTATGAATACTTTCCGGATGCACCGTATGTGTATATATATTTGTATGTATATATATATATATATATATATATATGTGTATATATATATATATATATATATATATATATATATATATATATATATATATATATATATATATATATATATATATATATATATATACATACACACACACACCCCAATGGCTCTTTAAAATGATGCATTTGCCAAAAAAATTCTTGTGTTTTTCAGGACAGTCCCATACTTCAGCCCGTTTTGTAGTGTACTCATGCTTACGAAAAAAAATATCTGGTTTCGTACAGTATTTCAGCTTATATGCTGAGCAGTAATAATAGTCTTCTGTCACACAAAAACAACTGACCCGATAAAGGTAGGCAATCATTCATTCATTCATTCATTTTCTTTTCGGCTTAGTCCCTTTATTAATATGTCGCCACAGCGGAATGAACCGGAGCAAACCCACGCGAACGCAGGGAGAACATGCAAACTCCACACAGAAACGCCAACTGAGCCGAGGCTCGGCCCAGCGACCTTCTTGCTGTGAGGCAACAGCACTACCTACCGCGCAACTGCGTCGATTAAACATCTAGTAAACTATATGTCAAATAACAAGAACTGTCCCAAGTTTCACTCTGAGAAATATTTCAACTAAAAGCTGAAAACTTTACTATTATCCATTTTGACCATTAATTTACGTGTTTTTAGGGATCTGAAACCACACACACGCACATGCACACACAGTTTTCAATGTGCAAAGTGTTTTTGTTTGAGAATGAGACTGTTCACATCTTAGAATTTTGGAGAGAAAAAAAGCATGTATTTACAAAGTCACATCACCATCTATTGCATGAATGATGCAGCAAATGTCTGACATCTTCATCTGTGTGAAAGGGGATTATGGTAACATTGTCTTCCGTGAGTAAAAATATTAAAAAATTAAATCTTTTTTTAGTTTAATATTTATTGCTGTGTTATCATATTGTAAAAAAACCTGATAAAATGATTATCTGTATTTCTGCAACACATTCAAAAATGGTTTATTAATTAATGACAATAAAATTGAGTTATTTATTGAGATTTATAATCTTTATCACACCAGATTGTCATGTCATAATGTTCTCAATGGTACAGTGACTTTTAAAAACTTTAATGGAGTAAAAGTTGTTGGCTTGAATGTAAAGATATGAAACAAATTTCTAAATCACATTCAATAAGTCGTTTTTTTTTTTTAATAAAAAAAATATATATCAATTTATTTTAAAATTAAATAATTCATAAAACATTTTTTAAAAAGGGAAATTGGTTTTAAATTCATTTTATTTTAATTACTCCTGTTGGAATAACTCACAGCAACATCTGAACACACAAACACAGATGCAAATTTATTTGTTATTTTTCCTGGAAAGGGACTTTTAAGTAGATTTTGTCAAGGCCATCTTCCACCTGCATTTCCTCCTCTCAGATGCTTCTGGTTTAGCCTAGCTTATGTTAAACTTTACTGTCTTTTCCTTCCAATTACACACACAAAATATAATACTCTTCTCCCATACCTCAGAGTTTACAACTATATTATAAGGAACAATCACATGGATTCATTTATCTACAAAATGGTGGATCCAAGAGAACAAAAGCTGAAAGAATTAAGAAGGTAAGAACTATTAAACTTTTTCCTTATTGCTACTGATGAGAGATTAGGTATTCTGTTGGCAGGAAGTAGATGGACTTTGTTTTTGTTGTCGGTTTTGCAGCAAAATTATGTTTGATTTGGATTCCAATAACAATGTATTGAGGTAAAGTTGATTTAATATTCACACATTCGTTCAGTGACAACTTGTGACCTGCTCCCTATATTGTTTACCATGGTACTTTGAATATTTGGACTGAAATCACAAGTAAATATGACTTCAAAACAACATGAGCTCTAATTACTTGATTGTGAACAGTGTTGTACATTGATAGTTGTTGGCTGCTAATATGATTTCACTAGATAGAATTTGCAAAGAATATTTTTGTGAAATTACATTATTAAAGAGAAAGCCTAAATGTGTGAATATAAAACCAACTTTACCTCAATTACCAATGTTTGTATTTGACTGATGCGTGTGCTATTTTTTATTCATACTATTTTAATGTGTTTCTGATTTGTTCTGAATTATGGGTATAGGCTGTTGCTAGACTGATGCTAGGTTGCTACATTTAAAACATTATTTGCACAGTTTGAAGGCTGTGTAAATGCTATTAGAAGACTGCTTTTTGTTGCTTAAGATTCTTGGTGACGTTGCCACCTACTGGCCCAACATGTTTAATGTAGCATCAATAGTCAACTCTGTATGTGTAAATATTAGGGCTGGGAATTTAACGCGTTAAATGCACTTTGTAGAACTGCAGCAAGTGGGTATAAAACGCGAACACATGAATATAGAATATTTTTTCTTTGAAAGCAGAGTCATGGTTCTTTACTTTGATATGTATTACGGTCATGCTTAAAGGCTGAAAATACTCTCACGTGCTGTCAAATTTAAGTGAAAATCATCAAAAATGCTGGCAGTGACTGGCAACATTTTATTTTAGAAAAAATAAATTAAAAATACTCACAGGGAAAGAGTTAAAATAGAAATAATAACTGTTGTTCATGTAGCATAAGAGGCATATGTTCAATAATATCCATTAGAATTTAGTTGATAGGCTTGTGTTAAGTAATAGACAATGTCAGTGGTCTTGGTGTTACCTTACCTTACCTTGATGTTACCTTAGACATTGTTTTATGTTCAGTAATGATTAAAATTGTCATTTGTAACCAATTGTGATGTTACATTGAACCAATATCACTGGTTAGTGTTCAATAGGTTATAATTGTCATATACTGTCATCTAATTCATAGATTTGTGTTCAGTCAGTGATAATTATTATACAAATGACCATTGTAGCTTAAGTTATAGGCTTGTATTTAATAACACATTGTAAAAAAAGCGGAATTTTGTAATGTCTGGGTGTATTCGTAAATATATGGGATTAATTTAATTAATTAATGGCCACACCATGTAATCTGTTAGACCAAATATTTTAATCGCTTGATGGCACTAGTAAATATGAATCATTTTGACAATGTTGCTGTGTTTAACCAGAAGGAAAGTATTTTTAAAAAGCTTTTAGTACTCTGTTGTGTAAATGTACACTTTTTCAGGCTATTGACATAGAGAAGGATGAAACAGTATTTCATGTATTTATTTAATTCACTTTATTGTCTTTTGGTGTAAAATGCTAAGCTCCCCTCACGGCACGTCATGATTTTGCCAAGTACGATACGATCCTGCATTAACATCTATGTTGATCCTGGAACATCATTTTTGTTGGAAAATGTAATCCATACCTATTCCCTACCCAACCATAACTGTAAATTATTCCTTTAACATTAACATAAACTGTAAACGTACCCCTTAACCCTTTAAGTAGGCCTGTCCCGATATCTATTTTTAGTTGCACGATATATTGTACCAAAATATATTACAATAAACGATATTATTGTCATTTTATGCCACTCATTATGTAATGCCAGAATGACAATATAATATCATCGAGATGCCAGTTCACTCTTTCGAAGAACAAATAATATTTTATTCTTAAGAATATTTAATTAAATTTAATAGTCATTTTAACAATTTCATAATTAGGGATTGGAATCAGAATGTGAAAATGCACATCCTGAAAAAATATTAATAAATGTTGACAAAAAAGTGCAATGTAAAAAAGTAACAGAGGTAACTAAAGTAATTTATAGTAAATGCTATAGTGTTTTTTTTTTAACCAAACTGACACTGGCTCCTACAGAGAGAGAAAAGTTGTACAATCAGCTAAAGTGTTGCTAGACTTGGTTTTTATGTATGGGCGATTATATATTGCATGACCAAAAATGTTTGAGGTCATGTCCATGTGCTGTGCGATAGGTCGATTTATTGATTATTGTGACAGGCCAACACAATCTCACGGCAATTCGTAACTTTTTGATTTAGTGGCTAATTCGTATGAATTCATACAATCTAATTTGTACGATTTAGTACGATTTTGTACGATTTAGTACGATTTAACCTTTGGGTTAGGTGCCACGCCTCCTTTTTAAAATCGTACAATTTTATACGAATGAACTCGTACGAACTCGTACGAATTAGCCACTAAACTGACAAAACGTAAAATACTTACGTTTTCTCGTGAGATCAGGCTGGACAGGCCCACCTTTAAGGTGAACTACTTGAAAAAAAAATTTTTTTTTTGGTCCACATCTTGGATTGAATAATACACTGACACAAATATAAATACTATGATAATCTATGATAATGATAATCTATGGATAAAAGGTCAATCAGAGGGTTACAATTCCTGTTAAAGAGTTAATTCTGATTGGCTGATTGGAATGTTGTTCCAGGATCAACATACAATTGAAGTCAGAATTATTAGCCCCTTCAAGCTACAGTATATATATTTTTTGATTGTCAACAGAACAAACCATCGTTATACAATAACTTGCCTTGAGTAATAATTACCCTAACCTGCCTAGTTAACCTAATTAACCTAGTTAAGCCTTTAAGTGTCCCTTTAAGCTGTATAGAAGTGTCTTGAAAAATATCTAGTCAAATATTATTTACTGTTCATCATGGCAAAGATAAAATAAATCAGTTATTAGAAATGAGTTATTTGAACTGTTATGTTTAGAAATGTGCTGAATTTTTTTTTTCCGTTAAACAGAAATTGCAAAAAAAATAAACAGGGGGGCTAATAATTCTGACTTCAACTGTAGATGTTAATCAAGGAACATGTCCTCCTTGGTGAAATCAGGTTGGCGCAGCTCAACAATCCACAAAATTTGAGTTCATGTCCGGCATCTTCTCACAAAAACACACAGAAGCCCGGTAGTAAATGGCAATAGTTCTTTTATTTTTTTCTCTATATTTTAAAGGTTTTTTTATTATTTACAAAGAAACAAAAGAAAACATGAAAATCAAAATAACTTTTGACAAACACCGTTTGTCTGCATATAGGTGTAAGAAAGTATACATTTACCTTTCTTTACTCAGGATCAAGTAACTAATTGTTCATGTTTCGTTATTTATTGAATGCTTCTTCCCCCTTCTTTTTTTAAATTCTTTTATTTTTTTTTTAAAACCAAGCATTGGTGTACATGAACGAGCATAATGAAAAAAAAAAACTACTACTGAGATTAAGAAAAAGCTTGAGGCCTGTTCTAGAATCTTCCATCATTTGCATCACATCGCTGAACATATCAAACCAAAAAAAAAATGATTTCACCTGAATCGTGGAAGCCGCAAACCAAACATTTTGGTTTTTCCCTTTATTTAAGCATCCTGCGTTTCCTTTTGCATTGTTCATTTCCCATCACATAAACACAAATATATGAAAACAAAATCAAATAAATACAAAACAAACAAACATATCAAGATATGTGCTGGTTTTCTTAAACACCTCCTCAGAAAGTGACAGCATTCTCATTTCTCTGTGTGTTATTGTATGAACGTCTCTCTTTCCCAATCCCAAATTCGAACAGTGTTTAAAGCTGAGAGGAAAAAGCACATTAACACGGGAAGCGTTCCCCTCCAAAGGCAAGTACAGTATCAAAAAAATAGCAGATACCCAGAGCACTGCTGAACCTCCTCTATATCTGTACACTAGTTTCTATACACAATGGCATAGCAGGAGTTAAGCGCTTTTTGTTGTATTTGACCCACAAGAGCCAAAAGATGCGATTCTGGATGATGTACAGTAGCAACCCCTTTAGTTAACCAACTAATGTAAATGTTTTAGGCTTGTCACGATACTGGAATTTGGTACCAGTCGATACTGAAGTTTTAAAAGCATCCATTTCCCACGAACATTTGAGCGCTCAACAGAAATGACTGTGATTGGCCATGAAGGTCATCAGTTCACCGAACTCACCGCTGTTTACTGAGTGTAACGACAGATACAGGGACAGTGGAGCGTTTTAAAGCTGCGATTCATTAGGGGAATGTTACTATGTCAGTTTATAGACAAACCAGCTGATTGACATGACTTTGAAATGCTCCAGTGTCTCTGTATCTGTGGTTACACTCAGATTGTTTCTCAATATGGGTTCTTGTCTGTAATTGCACTCTTGTGTCCTTGTAAAACGTCATCAATCGTTGTCCAATTCAAAGTTCAAAAACAGCCTCAGCAAACAGTGGTGAGTTCAGTGAACTGATGACCTTCATGGCCAATCACAGTCATTTCTGTTGAGCTTGTGAATGCAATAGCAAATCAGCAGAATGCGCTCAAATGTTATTAGAAAATGGACGTCTTTAAAATTTCAGTATCGATTGGTACCGAATTCCAGTATCGTGACAATCCTAATATGTTTCCACTTCTCTCTTTCTCTCTCTTTAAACAGAAAGTGCAATTCACAATGAAAGTTTGTTTTGAAATGTTTCGCTTTGGCCAGTTTCATTCCACACAACATCAAACATCGGTGGCTATAAAGTTACACACACACATTTGCCCATTTTCCCAGGATTCCAGTCGATACTGATGTGTTTGTTAAATGCGATAAATAGACATACTTTTTTTTACTAGTATAGTTAATCGTATTGATATCCCGTCTTTTTGTTCCGATACGTTTGGCCATTCCCGTTGCATTTTGTTCTTGTCGGAAAACATTGAACATACAGGTATACACTGGTTTACATACGTGTGTATGTGTGTGAATGCGCACACACAACACGACTCACGTTCATAAAATGAACAGGATGAAACATGGCTATAGTTTAGGCACAAATACTTAAGAATGTCCTTTTTCGTGAAAACGCAATGTTTCTGATACGCACAGAGAACGTCTAGGCAGACAAGAAACAAAACAAAAAAACGTAATTTCACAATACATTTAAACGTCAACATTTTTAAAATAGTTTCTCTCTATTTTTTTTAAGTATTTGTGACAATGCATGCGTTTATGGTCGCTTTATGGGATTTGCACCGGTACAGTACTGACACAAGTATTTTTTTTGTCTTTTGTTAGGGTTTTTTTTGGAGGGGGATCATCTTTAAAAACATTGTGCAAGGGGGCTTGGAGACTTTGCACAGATCAGATGAGTCCTATAGACTTTCGGTAGCTGTACTGCACGAATTCATTAAAAATAGAGGGGGTGACCAAATGTTTAACCCCCAATACATGTGAATGACATGCTATTTCAAAGTCTTAAGCCCCGGACTGGATGAATCGACACGCGGAAGAGATAAAAACCTTAATGCAAAGCAGCTTCTGTTTTCTTTCTTTAAAGTCTGTAAGCATTCTGTTGATAATAGTCTCTCCAGTGCTGTCGGTTTACAGATTATTACAGTATGTTGCACGTCTTAGTGGATAGAACATTAGTAGCATTACATACAGTGTAAATAAATACATGAATGTGGTTTTCACAGTCTTAAAAGGTTAAATGCAAACGATAATGGAATATGCGTAACCGTAACAGAAGTTGGAGTAGTGTGTGTGTGTGGAGTTATTAATACTGATTCATGAGAAGAAAACTATTAATATAAAAATAAAGCGCCTATAAGTGAATGGAAGCAGACAGAAAATGATCAAATAAATGCATTTGATTCTCATTTAGAGATTGGAAAATGATGCGTTAGGCTTTGTTGATGATGTTGATGCATTTCCCTTCCCCCAATTGCACTATAATCACTCGTGTATATATCATTATATTTCACCAGCATGATATTTCTAAATACAAAAATTGTCTTTATTACTCCCTACTCTGTAACGCTACTATTTGCATTAAGGTTTTCATATCTCTAATGATTGTTTCTGATGTTTGTTGTCACATATTACCATTTGAATATATATATTTATATATATATGCATATATAGGCATTACCCAGGCGGCTGACAGAGATAAGACATTGCCATGTTTGAGAAATGCACCACACGTTACTTTTTGTAAATACTAGCTCTACAAAACTATATACAACACACATATAGATAATCTTTATATCACAGTCTATTGCATAATGGTGATAATCTTTAGTTTTTATAAATATTGTAAATGTACAGTCTTTAAGTGACATTTCATAATGTCCGTCTCATTCTGAAATCAGAAAATAAAATCCGATTTGACCACACATCCTTGACAGAAATAAACTATATAAAAAAAATGAAAACAACACATTAATTCCCTTCTTAAAATGTAACGCAATTATTGCACAACACAATGTATTGCAGAGGTCGAAACTGCACCTTTTTTCTGATATTATTATTAATATTATTATTACTATTATCATTATTTCTTTTTCCAGTAACAGTTTGTAGATGTGCTTTTTAAACATTTAGCATTTTTCCCAGATTCGATATGCACAAAAATTTTCCACAGTGATGTCAAAAGCTGCTGAATGCTGGACTTGTTTTGTCATCTTCTCTTTGAGAACAAAAAAAAACAAAAACATCATTGCATTCCCATACCCAAAACGATAACGAAAAACATAACTGTAAGAAAAAAACATCAACAGAAAAGACCATTTTCAGACAGGTTATAGTCACATATGTTTGAGAGGAAGACTTGCATTTATACTAGAGTTTGTTTTCTTTCCCATATGGTCGATGTCAAATATTCTAGTTGGATTTGCACATATATTTATATATATATAGAGAGAGATTTGTATAATATACATTCTTAAGTTGAAGGGGAAGTGTGTCTAAAATATAGTACAAGGAAATTCTGTACAGGATAGCTATGAGGTTATCTTTTCAGAGGAAGTTGGAGGAAAAAAATACAAGTCTTTTCCCCATTTTTTTCTGTAGTCTCTCCATAAAAATCAATCAAAATATCTTTTAAAAAAATGAACATGAAAAAAGTAAAACGGGATCATAAATTCGATGCGAATCGCATCTTGTCTTGTTCCGTCTCTGTACTGCTTAAGACTGCCGACTCTCTCCTGGAGCCTGTTGAATCCCTGTGCTGGGCACTAGAGGGTGCTGTGCGCACCGGCGGTAATGCACCCGATGACATCTGCCGGAAAAGGGCAACCCTCTGAGGGACGTTGGTGCGGATGCCGCTCTGCAGCACGGAGCCCGGGGCCTGGATGCCTGCCGCGGATCCCATGGGTGGTGGCTGAATGGAAGCGAGTGATTCGCCTGATGTGGGGTGCGCCCGGGCAGCCAGTGAGGTCTCGTGGGGCAGCGAGGGCTGCGAGGCGGAGAGGTGGCGTAAGTCCTTGCTCAGGCTGCCAGACTGGAGTGCCTGCGCACTCTTGTGGACATCACTCCTCTGAGGGGACGCCCCTTGCGATTGCTGTTGGGCTGGTGGTTGGGGTAAAGAGGCTGGCGAGGATTGCTGGGGTAAGGCTTGCTGTACAAGGGACAGTTGGGAGGCCGTTGGTGATCCATACTGGAATGTTCGGCTAGCTATAGGGGTTTGCACTGGCGGACTGCAAATGGAAGTAGTGAACGAACAAGGGGACATAATTGCCCCTGCCGGCTGCAAGGGCGTAGGGGGATTGGGCGAAGAGGAGCTCAAATTGCCATGAGAAACACTCGGTGCTGAAAACGTGACACCTTGTGAAGGCGGCACGCGACCTGACGGGGTTATAGTGGCGGAGGTGCTGTAGCTTAGTGGGGCGGCCTGCTGCTGTAATTGGTTGTTCCCAAGAATAGCGGTCGCTGTAGCGAACGGTGGCTGAGCGGGAGAGTTAATGATGGAGTTTCCAGACATCGGCGTGGAGTTCATCCCCGTGACTGACTGCTTCCGATCCACCATCATCACCATCTCTCGGTCCTGCCGGATGATCTGCTTCAGCAGCTCGTTCTCTTGAGTGTTGAAGACGCCAGCGTTCAGATCCTTCTGGAATTTCTGGAGCAGGAGCGAGTTCTTCTTCCCTGTTGAGGGGAGCGAAACCGAAAAATCTTTAGTTAGTCTTTAGTTTGGGTCCAGTAGGTAACAGTTAAACCAATTGGGATAACAAAAGGGTGTTCAACAGTGAAAGGAGAAGCACAAAGGTATCACGGATGTAGAAAGGGGAGGCTAGTCACTCCTAAGTATAGATTTTGAAGTGTTGAATTCAACATCTGAGGTGCTTACCTCGTTTGGCTAGGCACTGAATCTCAGTTTACATTCGGTGTTCACTATCGCTATAGCAAATACACACATTTTAAAGTCTAAGACAATCACAATCTCTGAGCACAGCACAGATGCTCAAAACACAAGTATCATTACCCTGCTGAAAAACAAGCCTTAAGAGTTTTTTCCCAAACTTGTCTGCTGTCTCAGCTGATCTCCTTGTCTGGTCAGGCTAGTCTGTTTGCTGGCTTTAGAAGGGTTTAGATAATTGCGATTTAGTTAGACATTTCTACCATAACCATCTAAACTGGACATACTTGGTCAGGCTAGGAGATCAGGCATGTGAGCTGTTTGTTTTCCAGCAGGGTATCTAAGACTACTTTAACAGAACAAACACAAAGTTTTATCGCACTGAATAAAAGTAGGCCTTATTCTGAATGAAATTATCTCTTTATCAATAGTCCTATATTCAATTTCTTTGATTTCATTGCGTTTAGACTTAACTGTAATTGTTAAGGTCATGGCTGCTAAAAATTATTTTTATTGTCATATCCCCTGAAAGGTTAAGCTAGGATTAAAATAAAATACAATAGAATTTATTTAAGAGAAAGATATTAAATGTAGCTGAGAAATGATCAAAGAAGCTTTCTTATATTATAATGGATTACATTAAACTTTTTAAATATCAAATATTAAAATCTGTTTTTTTTTTTTTGTCTATTTGAAAAGTTTAATAACATTTTTGTTGTTTTTTTATTGATTTGTTTAGTGGAACAGCTAGTCCTACATACAGTCTATGCATCCAAATTTAAATCACTAATCAGGGCAGTCAATAAATCCATCTGTTTGTGGGTTACTGTAATTTCTATGCCATATTCAACAAAGTTAAAACCAGCAATAAGAAAAATCGACTGAGATCAGATGTATGCTCCTATGGTTATGAAGGCTTCCAAATATGAATTTAACTTTACTCCAAATGGAGCTGTTCATTTCTTATACTCAAGTCACTGTTTTTTGCCGCTATCATAAATGAGGGATGGATTGATTTGTCCATGAACCTCTTCTGTTACTGCCTTTTTGAACACAATAGCCGAGCCGAGTTCTATTGTTACATAAGATGACGGAGTAAGGCTCTTATGCGCTGAAGGCATAAAGCAATAGGCTATCAATCTTTCATCCATAGCTGTATGAGTGAATCAGGCAGGAGGGCATGCTGGGGGTTTTTACCATTCAAGGTGAATTCAGTCTCATGATCAAGTTGCTGTGGGATGCATAAAGTTTTATTATCAAGCTGCCTGCAGTGTTGAAGGCAATTGTTATGGATGTAATCATTAGGGATTGAATACTAGAGCGTTTTGTGTTTAGAAATTAAAATATGACAAATATTATATGAATTTAAAGAGTTTTAGACTTAATATTTTATTACTGTGTGCTAGGGCTCCATGATATTGGAAAAAATTTGACGTTTCAATATTTTTTTTCTCTACAACATATACTGTGATATATATAATATAATATAATATAATATATTAAGATATAATTTGACCAGCTGAATTAACTTAAATAACTTTTTTTTAACTGATTGGGATGATTTTATAGGGGAGTAAAATAAAAATATATTTTAATGTAGACATATAATAAACAAAACACAGTTATAAATGACCACAATGGAGCAAACATTCAATTGAAATAAACTAATGAGTAGTTTAGAGAGTCTAACAGTACTCAGTTACAGAAATTGAATAATCAAATGTAAATCAACAATGCATAGTCTTCATTATATAAATTGTTTAATAAAATGAATCTTTATTAAACTTCTATATGCTCATTTAAAATGCTCACATAGTCACAGGCCTTAAAAACACATGCACATGAATAACTTTCTTTCTATTATTCTTAAATTCTACAGAATCTCATGTTTTTGACCTGGGGTTTCCTGGTCATCTATAATCCTAAATCAATATTGCATATCTTATTGCGACTATCTTATTATTTAATATTGCGATATCGATGCTTAAAATATATATTATGCAGCCCTACTGTGTGCCTAGATTATTGGGGAAATGCTAATGTATTGTCACGACAGATAGGCACTGAATTGCAGTTGTGTTGCATCATTAATAGAATAATTCAGTCTTTTTCTTACATGTCATGGAGATGATATATTTATAATGTTATTTTGTTTTATTTTATCATATTTTATTATATGTTATAATGTTATTTAAATGTTATTTTAATTTTTAAATCATTTATTGGGGTGAAGGGAGAGAGACCATGGTTTATTATTGGAAATGATCCCTGCAGGCACAGGACATCATGTTAGAAGCCAATGGCAGGCCGACGTCAGTGTCCAACTTAAAAACAACCAAATATCAATGTCTAATCATGTTACACCTTGGTGTTGTGTGGACATTATCACTAAGACATCTATCAGATGTTGGATTTTGGTCACTTTCCAACACAACTTAAAATCAACCAAATTTTAACGTAATTTGACATCGTTATTGGACGTCAAACTAACGTTATCCTTAGACGCTGGCTAGACAATGAGTTTATCAATAATAAATAATAATAATTTAACCTAATATCAATAGCTTATGATGTTGTGTGCCTGGTGGGATAGCATAGTTATTGTTATGCAAGTGCACAGCAAAAAAAGTTATTTCATTATAAGTTACTCTAAAAAAACATTGACATTTTTAAAAATCTGTCAGTAAACTTACATTTTCACCAGTTTTTTGTGAACAAATGCTCAAAATGCATAACTTTTTAAAAGTTTTGGTTAACTAATCTGAATATTTGAATATTGTGCAGTGAAAGGTATTAATGTGCGCACTTTTATGTGCTCAATACATATATGTATTATTTCTTAAAAGTTGCTGTCAGTGCATCCAATGTTATCTCATGGCAATTCTTCACTTTTTGATTAAGTGGCTAATTTGTACAATCTTATTCATACATTTTAGTATGATTTGCTCATCCCCAATGGCGGTTGAGTTTAAGGGTGGGGTTTGGTGCCATGCCTCTTTTAAAAAATCGTACATTTTTGTTTGACTCGACTCATTTGAATCTGTTTAAATTAGCCAGTAAACTGGCAAAACATAAATAGTTACGTTTCCTTGTGCGATCTGGCTGGTGCATAGGCTTTAATATGATTTTTTGGTGTTAACATTCACTACTTGGCCAAATACATGTGGACATAAGCCATCAGCACCAGATGGATTGTGGTTTAAATTACAAGAAGAACAATATGATCTGCTATTAAGAACATAATGTGCTAGTGAACGGCAGTGACTGTCAGGATAAGGGAATTCAAAAACCGTCTCCTAATAATTTACTGTACAATTTATGTTTCCATGGGGGGGAAGCAATCAATAAGCAATAATGCCGGGGGGTTCAGCACTGTGCCATTTGTTATTAGCCGAGGCACAAAATGAGAGATCGTATGTCACTGGAGAATGAAAAGTGGCTCTTGAGAACGAACAAGTCTGGTCTGGACGGGAACACTTATTCAGGGGGACAGGAATAACGCATGCATAATCGCAGTAAGGACAAAGACCTCCCTGGAGACTTTCAGAGGTTTTACAGCCATGTCGTGTCCTTGCATATCCAAATATACATAACTTTCTTGTTCGCGGTGAGTATCGACTAGTCTGGGAGCGGTAAACATGGCCGGGTGGGGTTTATAAAAGGTCAGTCAGATCTGAGATGGGGAAAAAATACAGGGAATATGCACTTTTTTTTTCAGTTTTTTAATCAAGTTTCATTCTATTTAAAGAGATAATTCACCCTAAAATGAAAATTCTGTTATCATTTATTTATTCTTTACTTGTTCGAAACCTATTTACAATTCTTCTGTTGAACACAAAGGAAGATATTTTGAGAAATGCTGGTAGCTGTCACTCATTGACTTTTTTTCTACTATGGAAGTCAATGGGTGCCAGCAATCATCATTTTTTAAAATATCTTCTATTGTGTTTAACAAAAGAAGAATAAAAATTTATATTGTTTAAAAACCACAATTTATAATTGAGGTAATTTTCATTGTTGGGTGAAATGTCACTTTCAGACTTTTTAAAAACTAATAAATTAGTCATCTATATTGGGGGTGTGCAATATTGACTAAATATATCTCAATTTTGCTGATAAATTAAATTTAGATTTATATATATATATATATATATATATATATATATATACTGTGACTGATTTGGGTCTGTTGTGGACAGCTGATTCATAAACACATTTTTTTAATATATATTTTTATGCACTAGGGCTGATTCTGGGGCATTATTATCTATATTAGTGCAATAGAAAAATGCATAACCATAACGCAGAATAAAATACCAATAGTGCATTTCCAGTCAAATTAAATCATTATTTAAAAAAGATCTATTAGAAGTGGCAGAACACTGCATTTACTGTGGCAGAAATAATGCAAAGATATTTTTTTGAGCATTTACAAAACGAAATGTTTACGAACGAAATAACGTTATTTTTAACTTTTTTATCATTACAGTGTTCAACTGCAAGTAGGTGGCGCCAATAGAATGTCTTGAATAGTTTGTGCAAGTCATTTGGTCAACCAATTCATTCCAATGTAAACAAATAACAAAGCAAGTGGCTCTATATATGAATGGATCATTGTGTAATTAATGAAACTAATATAAGGCAAACTCATCTTGAATTTTAAGGCACATAATTGACAAACGCAATGTCAGTTCTCACATTTTCGAATGCTAATTTTGACAGTATATACATATTTCACAACCCAACAAACATGAATAATAAAACTTCAATATTTAGCCATTTCCGTCTCTTCCCCACTTTTCACACAAGAGGTCAACTATGTAAAACATAAATTCTGCAAACTGTCTGAGGAATAATAAAATAACACTAGTTAGATACATTGTAATTCAGTAAAATGTTTTGACATGTCTAAATGAAAGTATCATCAAAATTTTCAGACCTCTCATAATTAAAAAAGACTTTTTGTTCTCTTGAATTTTAGAAAATCTAGTACATGCATAGACTTTTTAAGGATCCGCAGTAAACCCTGAAATAGTGATTGATTGCCCCTGAGTTTGCAACCCACCCTGGAAGAAATATCATCTCAGAATTCGAAGGCCATGATGTCCAGATGAACATTGAGTAGACTACGATCTACTTCTAAATCAACACGCACTGCATGTCTACAGACTTACGTGATGTCTGAAAAGTAGTTTGGAGGTATCGTTAGTACTGTGAATGATCAAAAACATGTTATTCATGGGACTCTAAAAGGCCAGTGCAGTGAAGGGGTTCTAGACAAGGGGTTCTTCCGGATCAAACACAACTTCTACAGGGTATAAGAAGTTTGAATGTGTCCTGCTAGGTGGGGTTTAGCTGTACTTGTTCTCTGACACCCTTGCAGGAACATTTAGTTGGTATGCCATGTATTATTGACCAACTCTTGCCATTAGATGGGTCTACAGAGGTTTGTGCAGGACGTTATGTAATTTTGGGTTACACTTAGCTAAGAATATAGCATGCAGTGACCCAAAAATTATTTGGATGTGTTTTAGTTTTAATTAAAAATGTATGATTGTCATTTACATTACAGAACAAATGTGAAATTGTTATCGTAATGCAATGTCAAGTCAGGGTGATTTCTTTTTAGATATGTTTCTAGCATGAGCATATTTTACACTGAATGTTATGCATTACTAACGAACAGACAGTATGAAAAACGATTAAGTATTAACATTTTATGTACAGTATTAAAATAGTAAGAGACTTCAACTATTTCTTTTTTCAGGATGACAGAAAATAGCATTACATTTGACATTAATTGGATGTGTTCGGTAGCATCACATTCATTTCACACATTTAAATATTTTGACATTAAAATGTTCTCGTTTAGTAAATTCCCTTATGTTGTTGAGTCTTAAAATTTGCCTGCATATTTTATCCATCCATTTATACATAAATCCATACATATATTTTTAATCTGTCCATCCATATGTATATCCATCCATCCATCAATAATTCCATCCATCCAGACAATTGTGTAAATGGAAGGATGAATGTAGGAAGGTATAGAGAAATGGAGGGAAGCATGAATGGATGGATCCATACTTCCCTCCATTTCTCTGCCTTCATCCATTCACCCTTCCATTTACATGGCTGTCTGCATCTGTTTTTATTTATTAGGTAATCTATCCATCCATTTGTCAATCAATCCATCTATCTGTCCATTCATCCACCTCTCATTGCTTTCATCCATCTAAATATCCTCCCTCCCATTTACATAGTTGTCTGCATTTGGTTCCATCCATCCATCCATCCATCCATCCATCCATTCATCCACACATTGTTTACTCTATCCATCCATCCATCCACACATTGTTTACTCCTTCCACCCGTCCATCATCCATCAATTTTTCCATCCAGTCATCCACACATTGTTTACACCATGCATCCATCAATTTTTTTTCCATCCGTCCATTCATCCACAAATTATTTACTCCAACCATTTATCCATCCATCCATCCATCAATCCATTCATCCACACATTCCAGTATTCAATCCATCCATCCATCCATCCATCCATCCACTCATCCATCAATTTTTTTTCCATCCATATATCCACCCACCCACCCATCCATACATTGCAGTATTCAATCCATCCATCCATCCACACATTGTTTACTCCTTCCATTCATCCACACATTGTTTATTCCATTCATACATCGATACATCCATTGTAGTATTCAATCCATCCATCCACACATTGTTTACTCCAACCATCCATCCATCCATCTATCCATCCACACATTGTTTACTTCTTCCATCCATCCATCCATCAACTTTTCCATCCATTCATCCACACATTGTTTACTCCCATCCATCCATCCATCCATCCATCCACCCACCCACACATCCGTCCAATGATCTTTAACATGTCTTAAACATTATAATGTCAAATTAACTAAATGCATTTCTTTATAATCATAAAATGTATGTTTTTACAGTATAACAAACAAATCAGTGACAGAATTCTACACATAGCTAGTTTCAAGTGTACAAGACAAAAACACAAAGCAGACAATTATTGGCACACAGTAACAGTTCATATTGCAATTGTCCTGATGGCAGATCTTTTGTATTTTGCCAAATCTCAAGACCATTTGAGACATTTGATCAGCACTCAGTTTTCAGCACAACTACAAATTCTCTTTTAATACCCTCATTGTTAAAAGCATTTAAAAAAAGAAAAGAAATGTAAGATCCACAACATTAAATTATGAGCAAGAAGACTTATGGGGAAAGAAAAGACATTCTGAACATTTCCCTAGCATTGACTTCACAGTAACCCACAGAACAGAATCTGATGGACACCCATTGTCTGAATGTGCTTCGACATTCAGCAAAACAAAATATTCCTGTTCACCTCTAAGCTTGACGGCCTCCGCTGAGACACATTACCCCCCCCCCCCCCCCTCTTTTTTCTGGGGCTGAATGTGAAGACTGGGGTTCATTCCTCTGTTTCTTTGTCACTAAAGATGCCTAATAACCTGAAGTCTGCTTCCATTCTCTAATTAATGAGTGGAGCACAGTGAGCCGTGAATGTGGCACACCATTGAGCTCAAGCACCTTGCCCAGGTGCCGCCATGACGTTCAGGCTATGGATATAAATAGGCTGTTAGAAAGCTGACCATGTTTTAACCTACTTTGCTATACCTAAAACTGTGTTTTGGGATAAATTAAATTGAAGTTAGCACCTTGTAAAACAAAAAGGTAGGGATGTAATGATACATTCTAGTCATGATTTGATACTGTATGTATGGTGATACTGAACTCATGATATGTTATTATCTCAATATTGTATGCTATAAAAAAGTTTAATATTATAATTTCTCAAATATATGGTAAAAAAACAATAATATTATTATAATATCTAGACCTACTGATGGTTAAAATGCTGCATTTTGTATAGACTTGTGCTGGTGGACTTTAATTAGATTTTAAATTAGTCCCCGTGCTCAATGCACAGGACAGACCATATAAAAATATAACTATTCATAATTCTGAAGATGAATTAATTATGCTAGAGACACATATGCCTGCACTCTGTCATGGTCTACATAGATAGATTACTTTCATCTAAAAAAATCAGTCATTTGTCATTAACAGATTTAGTCTTGCATTATATTCAACATTAGCGCCTCCTGAGGTTGCAACAAACTAAACATTATTCACATGGCATTTACATTAATTCCAACTCACATGTGACATTTGCAGCCACGAAACATCGTTATGCAATGTAATTAATACATGCAGACGGGATTTACTTTTTCTTGGATGAATTATACTTTATAAACACAGTGCTGACTCTTGAAAAAAAACAAGATCATATCATTACAATCAGGGCTTTACATTAACACCCGCCAACCCGCCAAATGCGGGTAGATGTCGGCGGTGGCGTGTAAGAAAGACACTTTCACTAGCCAATTTGGCTGGTTGAAAATAATTTTCCCAGATAATAATTCTTAAAAGCAGGGTTCGACAATTTCGATCTTAGAATTGAGAAGCAACACAACTGACAAAAATAATTGCGTTCGCAACTTCACGCGATCAAAGCAGGTGAATACCGAACGAGAGGATAAGCACTCGCGCTAACAGCTGATGTGATGCGCGTGACTGTTTATAGCGCGTGCGCGCTCCCGTTTCCTTTCGTGAAGCAACTGTGTCTAGAAACACAACTGATGCGATCGGTTCTCTTTCAAATAGACTAGACAAATGAACATGCATCCATAGTCTTGTCTCTTTCAAGAGTTCCAGATTTGACTTATTGTAAGCAGCACCAGTTGCTTTCGCTTTAACCATTCTTTTAACAGATTATTCATGGGTCTAACATTACCAGTGTGTGTGATCATCCTTTCATTATCACACAGTATGTTTTGACCTGTTTTCTTTTGCGTTAATATGGTTTAATTATGTTTTTTTACAATAACATTGCTTTAATGGGACTTTATCTCCCTATTTATGTGTAGTTAACTGGTGATCTGGGACCTTTAGCCAGGACAGATTACTGTGCATATGCTTCTGTTAAATAAAAAGTATAGTATACAGCTATATTTCACAAAAAGAGAAATGAACGAGGAGGCATGTGGAGATAATGCAAAATCTAAATCAAGTAATGTTAGCATGTCAACGTCATATTTATGTGTATAAAATATATTTTTCCAACAATAAAATTGTGGCTAGTGAAAATGGCGAGTGGCTAGTAATGTTGGAAAACTACTAGCCATAGTGGCTGGTGATCAAAAAAGTTAATGTCAAGCCCTGATTATAATGTATCGTTACACCCCTTTCAAAAAGTCATGACAGCATATTTTAGATCATTTAGCTTTAAACTGAAATCACTTAACCATGTTTTAATGTAAAGCAGTTCACATGACTTAATGTAATATAAGTTGAAATGACTTGTTAAATCAACCTAAACATTTAGGGCAACCACAAATACATTTACAGTGCATAGTCAATCTGTAAAGAGCTGAACATTTCAAACACATTTTTCAAGTTATCTCTAAAATAATTAATTGTAAGTGCAAAAAAAAAAACATTCGAAAACAATTGTTGTAGTATTATTGTTTTAATGACAATATATATTTAATTTGATTATATATTGTATATGGATCAGAGACAAAGGTGTTTCAAACAACACTTGTAAAATTCGTTGATTCATTCATTTTTCTTTGGCTTAGGGCTGTATTTTGACAATCCATGCGCAAAGTCCAAAGCGCAGGGCTCAAACGCATTAAGGGGCCTGTCAGAATACACTTTTGCTATTTTAAGGACGGAAAAATCCACTTTGCGCCGTGGCGCATGGTCTAACAGGGTTGAGCTTATTCTCTTAATGAGTTATAGGTGTGTTTTGAGAGTAAACCAATCAGAGTCTCATCTCCCATTCCCTTTAAGAGCCAGTTGCGCCGTGCCATAGCGCATTTGCTATTTACATGGCGGACTTTGTAAGTGGAAAAACTGAACACTTCACTAGAGAGAAAACAGTTAAATAGAGCATCTACAGCGCGAGAATGAGAGATGAGCCTCCTCATTATTTACTTTCACTCTCGTGGATAGAGAAACGTGTTGTACGCACAGATATCCATTAGCCTATACATAATTACTTTTGTTTGTTAAGCACAAAGATTTGTTTCAAAACTATTTCTAAATTCAGTTCTAATTTTCAGCAAATGAATAAATGAACAATAATAACGAAGTTTGGTCCAAATACATGGTTATATCCAAATACACATGCTGTGCCCCATATGGTCTAAAACCTGACAGGTGGGCAAATCTAAGCTTGTTTTTAATAAAAACAAATATAAATATGCATATAATGAATAATATTGCTAATAATGATAACATTATACAAAAGCAAATTGTTATGAATAAACTGAAAAAGCCCCCCGAGATAAAGGCATGAAAGAATGGTTTTTATATTTATGTCGGCTAGAAAATAATAATTTTTGTGTGTATGATAGGGCCCTTAGTCTCTATTTTCTATCTTAGAATGAACCATCAACTATTCTGGCACGTTTTATGCAGCGAATGTCCTTCCAGCCGCAACCCAGTGCTGGGAAACACCCATACACACTCATTCACACACTCATACACTACGGACAATTTAGTTTATTCAATTCACCTATAGCACATTTATTCAATTCACCTACAGTCTTTGTACTGTGGGGGGAACCGGAGCACCTGGAGGAAACCCACATGAACACGGGGAGAACATGCAAACTCCACACAGACATGCCTCCTTGTCCAGCCGGGACTCGAACCAGCGACCTTCTTGCTGTGAGGCGACAGTGCTCTGAGCCACCGTGCCGCCCTGCTTGTAAAATTAAAAATTAAAAATAATGACTTGCAAACATTTTTACTATTATTTAGAGAATTTTTTTACTAATAAAATGTAACAAATAAAAGTGTACAAAATATTATCAGGCATATTTAGAACAAAAAATAATTGATGACATATCACGATTATTATTTATCGATGCAGCACCTAAACACTAATCAATTGTCAAGCATATACAAAATAACTATGTTGTCTGTTTTACATAAATATATGTTACATTGAATGATGGTGGAAAATCATTTTAACTCTATATTAACATTTTAATTTCATTTAAAAATCTAATTGCATTTAGTATGCTTTGTGTATGATAAAAATCACTTTATTTGATGTCAATTTGTCTTTGACCCATATGCATAATTTAGTTTGTGTAAAAATTTTTTATTAAGATTAATATCTTATGTTGTTTATTTTATGTCATGCTAAAAATAATTAGTGTTTTGACCATAATTTGATGTAATTGTGTATTGGCCCTTTATGTTGTTATGTAGTTTGCAGTATGTCCCACCACTATATTCATACAGACAAATAAACAGAGTTTAGCAATATCATAAGCAGCAGCACTTGACTAATTACTTGACCTGATCCAAAAAAGTATGCATGCACTGTTGATTATAAAGACAGAGATATAGGATAAATGTTCAAACATGATCATAAAAATCACTTGCCTTGACTCTAACATTAGCATGCAATTTTGATTTATTATTATTGTTATTATTATTATTATTAATATTATTATTATACTTTTTAATTTAAGGGATAGTTCTACCAAAAATGAAAATTTACTCTCTCTCAAGTGGTTATAAATGTAGACAAAAGAAGATATTTTGAAGAAATCCGAAAACCTGTAACCACTGACTTCCATAGTAGAAAAAACAAATCCTATGGAAGCCAATGGTTACAGGTTTCCAGCTTTATTCAAAATAGCTTTCTTTGAGTTTAACAGAATAGAAAAAGGTGTTTTTGGTTGAACTATCCCTTTAAAAAAGGCATTAAATTGGTCTGATTTAACATTGTTTTGGAGGTCCACTGAGCGCATGCTGGCTCCTTTAAGCCTGTGGATTGTTTCAGATGTGAGGGGGAAAATCTGGATCGTCATGAGGAATTTACCTGCTGCCTACGGGTCGGCCAGGACACTCTTGAAAACGAGATGAGCTCATCTCAAGAGGGGCTCCTGGTCAAATAATTTTTAAATAAAGATAGATATACATCAATTGCACAACATCTGGTTAATGCATGGCAACTTTTGTTGTCTTTTGTTTGTCAAATTCTTTTGCTTAGGACGAGACAAGCATTTGCAGTCCAAAAAACAGAACATGGAGCACCAATCATGTCACGGTCCGTATTTTTCCCTTGTATGAGACAAGACCCCTTGTTTTAGTTGGATTAATGTCAAATTAAAAGCAATCTGGCAACTTGCGGTGGCAAATCAAGTACAAGCCTGTTCTCCACATGAAAGGACAATGCACGTCTTGGCTTTGTTTACACCCCCATCTCACAATCGACTGAGATTGGTGTAAATAAAATAATAGTTTTCTAGATTTTAGATGGCATAATGCATGCTGCCGTTTTTGGGGTTTTATGTAATCGAATTAGATTTTTTTTGGCCTGATCAGATAGATTTTTATTTGTTTATCGACTATTTGTGACGTGCATGTCACAATGGTGTGGGCATATTGATCCAATCCAATCCAAACGTTTAGTGCAAGGCAAGTCAATAGCAACGTGCCAGAATTTAGCAAACGGACTGTCAAATAAAAGAAGTGAACTAAATGAAAAGTTCAAAAAGAATATTAGGGCCCTATGATGTTTATGGAATTTAGTTGTAAAAATGGAATTTGCCACATTTTGGATGAATAAATCGTTAGTCATCAAATAATGATGTGGACTAGTGACTGTGAATGTTCAACTGCTAAAAGTCTGTGTGAATGTGTGAAATCCAGACAAAAGTCTGGACTACTTGATGCAGTTATTACAGAAATATATCACCTTTGTCTAGTAAAATGTACTGCTTTCAATATTGATAACAATAATATTAATTATTTAAGAAGCAATTTTACAACTGTTTTAATTTAATTGTATTTGTTTTTATTTTTGTAATAGAATTTAATTTGATAATTTTAACATGAAATCAACAGAATTTAAGAAAACAACAACAACAAAATATTATTTTATTGGGTTGTTGAAAATTTATTGGAGTGTTGATTCTTACTAAAAAGTTGAATCTAAATGTACTAGGGATGCACCAAATTGAAAATTCTAGGCCAAAGGCAATTGGCTGAAAACTGAAACTGAAAAATGCTTTGTAATAATTTTTTATTATTTTATTAAACAGTTGAACTCAACTTACTATCAATAAAATACTGATAACATTTTTTTTATTGACAGCGAACAGGTCGAGAGGCATTATATTATCAGTGTTGTCATGACAGCAGACTATCACTATCAAAAACAGCAAGAACAAGTATTCTGTATGCATATTATTTGAGTGCACTTTGCTTATCTGATTATCATGTACAATTCATAACACAGTGCTTTCCGTGTCCGGTGTGAAAGCCACTTCAGAAAGTGCAGTGGCTATGGATGGAGAGAGAGTGAAACCAGGGTGCTGAACACTGCTGGGCAGTGCATGAGACAGCAAAACCTTTTTTTGGCTCATTTTCAGCCATTTATTTCAACCCAGATTCATTGGAAATATGTGCCCAGGACTACATTTTTAAGAACTGAGAAATATGTACCCTGCCCTAAGTGTGCTTGCAGTTTTCATTTTCACAAATCCACTAGAGGCCACCGTGTACACTTTTGACAATCTCAAATATGTTACTATACATTACTCAAATACGTTCTCTCAAGTGTGCCATTTTCCACAAATCTACTAGAGGCCGTTGTGTGCACTTTTGACAATCTCAAAAACATTACTATATGTTACTCAAATACGGTATCTCAAACGTGCCATTTCCCACAAATTGACTAGAGGCCGCCGTGTACATTTTTGTCAATCTTAAATACGTTACTATACGTTACTTAAATACGTTATCTCAAACATGCCATTTTACATAAATACACCAGAGGCCGCTGTGTACATTTCTGCCCGTGTCAATGTCCTACTCCTGCATCCATGAGAAAAATCATTCGCCTCATCGTCATGCAAAATATTTCAGCGTGGTATCAACTGACCCACCCTTCTACTTCCCTAAATCCAACCGATAGTGTTTCAAAGGCAATCTAGAAGAGAAAAAACATTGTGGACGCGTCCATCTACCATGACCTCACATTGTTTTAGGTTTCGCTTTACTTGCTTTTTGGAATCATCTTGTGCTAGACTCTAACCCCAGTCCCACTCCACTCTGCACTCCAAGTCTGACGCCATTTGCCATAGTGTTCGTTTTAAACACGAACTGCAGCCATTTGTACCTGCGAGCACATATTTCTCAGTTCTCAAAATTGTAGCCCTGGGCACATTTTTTTCAATAAGCCTGTGTTGCATGTTTTTCTTTCATCCAAAAACGAACAAACAAAAAATTATTTCAGCTGATAATATTCGGCATCAAAAAATTTGGTGCATCCCTAAAATTAGTCTAGAGTCTAGAAAAAAATTATAATCAAAATAAGTAATGTAAAATTTATTTATAGGGCCCTACTGTGTCTAAAATTACCTTTAAAAAAAAAAAAAATATATATATATATATAGATCTGGATGAAGGCAAGCTGGTACTAAATTTAATTCTCAATGATGGTGTAATGGAATCTAAAAAGGGATCTGTTTTATATTTCTTGCATCGTGCATGCACTCAGGCTGTGGAAGTATGCAGGGCTTCATGCTATATTGGATTACATCATAACAGTTCCATATGCTTAAAAGATCAATTATTTAAATCACTTTTTTTATTTAATTTTCAATGAAACACTTAAAATAAAGACAATTTAAAACAAACAAAAAAACAAAAACTAAATTCTGAAAAGTTTTAATGGAAGTAAACTAATTTGTAAAACAATGAAACTGATTCATAGGGCCCTAATAAGTCTGAATATAAGACTTATTATTATTATTATTTAAATGTACTGTAGGTCTTGATGCAGGCAAGCAGGTGCTAAATTGTATCGATCCCAATGAAAGTATAATGGAACATAAAAAGGGATCTGTTTTAAATATGTCTTGCATGGTGTGCATGCACTCAGGTTGTGGAAGTATGCAGGGCTTCATGCTATATTAGTGTACATCATAACCATTTCATATGCTTAAAGGAGAAACATTTACTTTGCGTTTTCAGGTCACATCTTAAATTATCTTCCGGTTTTATCTTATGAACTGCAAAAAATCCAAAAGTGCAAAAGAGAAAAAAAAACAAGACAACTTTTATATTGACACTGAAAAAACCTAAACATACCAGTTAATTAACAGTTTAACGCATGCTGTGATTCATTGATGCTTATTTATGTTTGGAGTTGCATTATGGGATTTTAATCTCATCTTTGACGTCTTTTAATGTTGAAAATTTAACTCTACCACTTTAACGCTCATTTTTAGTAGTCTCAAAACAAGGTACAGTATAAGAATTGTTATTATGGCAGCTCATTATCTGGTTTTTGCACTATAATTTACTTTAGAATTATATTACGATGTAATTTCAAAGTACCAAGCCGCTTTTTCTAACATCAAAAGTGTTCACAGGAGAGATCAAGGTCCCAAAATGCAACTTATGTATCACAAAACAAAGGAAACTGTTAATTAACACATGGATGAACTGTATTAATCATATAAACCCCAATTAAAACACTGTTGGTATTTCATTTAGAGCAATGCTTTGATGTGACCACTGAATTTAAGATGCATTTGTGCTTCACTTGAAAATCCTGTCTGTCCCGAACTAACCAGTGTTACTGAACTAAAAATTCATGGAAATGTCATGTGAAAAGTAACAAGTCTCATGCTTTATACCGATATTTAAACCAGAGAATAAGTCAAAAAAGGGGCGACAAACCCACTGAATGTTGCAGAACATCAAACCGATGCTCCACGAATGTTCAGAATGCATTAGAGCTCACATTTGAATTACACACAATTCAAATTGAAGATGACGGTGGCCTGTGTTTCAAGTATATCACAGAACCTGATGGGGCTTAAGACAGCTGTAATAAAATCCCTTTTTTATTTTCCATTGTTCCTTTGAAACTGCTTGAAAGAGAAATCCTTCTTTTCAACATTTCTCTGAAGAAACTGGGAGTGATGATGGATTGTGTTTCGTGGGGAAATGTGGAACTGGTTTTATTATAAAATGACACACTGAGACTAGTTATAGTCTCGTAGTTATTAATTTCTATATTTAATCTTACAGTAAATAATGCTAATTTTAGCATTTTTATGGTAGACTTCAATACAGAAGTATTGTGAAACATGAGGTGGGAGTTGCTGATTTTCTTTCTGATGTTTATTTAATGAATGCTGATGTGATTCATGTAGATTTTGTATAAATTAACTACCAAAAAGAAAAAAAAACTGAACAAACACACATTTGTTTTAGACGTTTCGTGAAAGGAAGTGTTTAGATACATTTAGTAACACTTTACAATAAGGTGTATGCTTTTTTTTTTTTTTACATTAGTTTACGCATTGGGTGTCAGGAACAACATTTTTTTTTTTACCATTAATTATTATAGATTTATGAACATGGAATAACATGTTATTTCATACTGTACACTACACATTAAAGAATATAATACATAACAAAAAAAATTATAATAATTCAGTGTTATATATGCCAGTATTATATATATATATATATATATATATATATATATATGTATATATATATATATATATATATATATATATATATATATATATATATATATATATATATATATATATATATATATATATATATACACACACACTTCTATTATAATAGCCTGTAAAGAAATGGAAAATATATAAATAAAAATGATTAAAAATATCTAACATTTATGTTTTCATATGTGCATGTGTGTGCATATATATGTGTGTGTGTATTAGGGCTGCAAAATATTGGAAAAGTCTGACTTTGTTTTACTGCGATATATATTGTGATATGAATATAATCTCACTAGATGATTTGAATGGCTCTATTTGGAAAGGTTTCATTAAATAGATCAACTGGGGGTGATCGTTTTTTTTTATGCAGTGCATCTTCATAAAATAAAATAAATTACAAGCAAATATAAATATGACAAAGCAAAAAAAAAGTTAAATAATCAGTGCTTTTTGGTTTTCTGTGGCATCTAGCAGTATTCAAATATTAAAACTGTAACAATCAGATGTAAATAACAGGGTCATCATTGTATAAATAAATAAATAAATAAATAAATAAATTTAAATCTAATCCTGCAATGTGACTATTGCGGACACACACGTTGTGATACCGATGCTCAAACAATATATTGTGCAGACCTAGTGTGTATATATAATATAATTTGCCATTGTAATATACTGTAATATTTTAAATAATACACTGAGTATGCTTACGGGAAAATACTATTTTCTTTGTTTTTCACTTTTTTTTTTCTTTCAAATGTCATATATAATTAAATATTTGTTTTCAACTTTCAAGAGATTTAATATCCACTGCATCTGGAAAGCATTCACAGTACATTTTATTCTGCTTCGTATGTTACAACCTTATCCCAAAATTGATTAAATTCATTATTTTCATGAAAATTCTATAAGCAAAACCTCAAAATGTGAAAGAAGTCAATTTGAAATGGTTCTATGAATACTTTTCAAATGTATTAGTATGTACTGTACAAATAAAAAAAGATACCTTTGTTAATTTCGTTTACCAGAAAAAGATAATTTTTAAACTATATACACTACCTGACAAAAGTCTTGTCGCCTATCCAAGTTTTACAAAGAGCAAATAATAACTTGACTTCTAGTTGATCATTTGGTATCAAAAGATGCTTATATGAATGGTCTCTAGATTACGCTTATTTTACCAACATAAGATATGATCATGCCTTGATTTTTAATTATTTAATAAGGACAGTAAGGTCTGACTTTGCTTAGACAAAAGTCTTGTCGCTTAACAGAAATAATATAAAGTATAGAATATAAAGTCATGGTGCAGTGGAAAAAGAATGAATATTGTGTATGACTCCCATGAGCTTGGAGGACTGCATCCATACATCTCTGCAATGACTCAGTTAACTTATTAATGAAGTCATCTGGAATGGCAAAGAAAGTGTTCTTGCAAGACTCCCAGAGTTCCTCAAGATTCTTTGGATTCATCTTCAATGCCGCCTCCTTCATCTTACCCCGGACATGCTCAATAAAGTTCATGTCTGCTGACTGGGCTGGCCAATCCTGGAGCACTTTGACCTCCTTTGCTTTCAGAAACTTTGATATGGATGCTGAAGTATGAGGAGCGCTATCCTGCTGAAGAATGTGCTGTGGTTTGTAATGTAATGGGCAGCACAAATGTCTTGATACCTCAGGCTGTTGGTGTTGCCATTCACTCTGCAGATTTCTCACACGTCCCCATACTGAATGTAACTCCAAACCATGATTTTTCCTTCACCATACTTGACTGATTTTTGTGAGAATCTTGGGTCCATGCGGGTTCCAATAGGTCACATGCAGTATTTGTGATGATTGGGATGCAGTTCAACAGATGATTCATCTGAAAAATCTACCTTCTTCAACTTTTCCAAATGATCAAATAGAAGTCAAGCTATTATTTGTTGCTCTTCCAACTGGGATCGACAACAAGACTTTTGTCAGGTAGTGTACTGTGGATATTAAAAAAGCTTACAAAAGCAAAACACACCAAGTCTACTACTACTAAAGTACTAAATCATAGAGTCAAAGATAATAGTAATAATATAAAAAATAAAATCTAAAATAAATTAAATTACAGGCTAAGAATTACTCAGTTATAATAAAATAACTGGTTCATGACACTTAATGCATTAACTAATTTAAAAAAAGGTGTCCTTATTATAAAGTATGCCAAAACATGCTATAAATTGAATCAAAAAGACTGTTAAAATAGTGATTAATTATTATGATGATGATTTCTGTGCTTTGAGGGAAAAAATATGTAAAGAAACAGAAGAGTGTAAAACTTTGAAATGAGCAGGGGCTCCGCTAACATGTGAAGAACTGCTCCTGACAGCTAATCATTGAAGCCCTTGCCCTTCAGTGCAGCAGTAGGGGTTGCTCTGCTGCTGCCTGGGTCAAGGGACAAGACGGGACGGGGTGCTGCTCATACCCAGGTGTGCGGGTGGGGGAGTGGAGCGGAGGCTCATGCTGGTGAGGGTTTGCCTCCGTCCACCCTCCATGCGTCCGTTTGGGGATGACATTGAACCAAAGCCAGCAGGGCGAGCGGCCCCGGGCACGCACGACTACATGCTTACTGACAGACCACTCACTTCAATTACATTTAGCTGACTTCTCACAGTTTGTCATGGCTTTAATCCATACCAGACTTTTGGAGAAAGAAAAGAAGAAGATGAAAAAAAAGTAGCATATACCGGCATGGTCAAAATTATTGGCGCCCTTGGTAAATTTGAGCTAAGAATGCTCTGAAAAAATAAATTGTATTGTTGATTATTTTTTTAAATATTATGTTCAAAAAACTGTTATGAAATGTTTTTTTTTCTCCAAAAAACATTGACTAAATTTATTGGTACCCTTTTACTCAATACTTTTTGCAACCTCCATTCGTCCAGTAACAGCTACAGAAGTCAACATTCAAAGTGAATCAAAAATGTTTTGGTTAGAGGTTAGAGGAAACCTAGAAAGAGACTGAACACCCCCACACACTCTTGGACCACTCGGATCTTCAGCTGTATTTTGTGGTAGCTGAGTTGCTATTTAGCGCTGCTAAATTTTGTATTTTTTTTGGCTCAATCATAGGGGAACCAATTTACTGTAAGTGCTTAAAGTTAAAGATATAGGTGCTATGTACCACTTCAAATGGTTCTCCTACAATTACAAGCCAAATAAATGTTTGTAAAATAAAATAGATTTGGCACAATTGTTTTTTAGAGCAGTGTTTTTCAACCACGTTCCTGGAGGACCACCAGTTTTACACATTTTCAACGTCTCCTTAACCAAACCAACACAATCTCACGGCAATTCGTAACTTTTTGATTTAGAGGCTAATTCGCACGAAGTCGTACGATCTAATTCGTACAATTTAGTATGATTTGCTCATCCCTCCAATGGCGATTGGGTTTAGGGGTGGGGTTAGGTGCCACGCCTCCTTTTTAAAATCGTACGATTTCGTACGACTGAATTCGTATGAATTAGCCACTAAACTGACAAAATGTAAAATATTTTACGTTTTCTCGTGAGATCAGGCTGACCAAACACACCTGATTCAGATCATCAGCTCATTAGCAGAGACTGAAAGGTGTGACAGACTAAGGAGACATCCAAAACATGCAGTGCTGATGATCCTCCAGGAACGTGGTTGAGAAACATATAAATATTTTTTCTTACTGAATTTCTCTAGATCCTACAGGTTCTCTGGTCTGTATTGGTGTTCTTTACACTTCGGTTCAGCCATTTTCTATAGCGTTCTTGACCCCAAGAATCTGGCAGTTTCTAATTTCTGACACTTCTTCTTCAGTTTTTTCACTTAAATTGCCACACTGTTCATCGCGACAATACAAACACAAATCTTTCAGCTAGATTCACAACATCTTCATTTTATTGGAACTTCTTGACCCTTGGCTTAATGGTGGAAATGGACATTTTCAAAGCTTTACTTCTTTTCTTACAGCTATCTTTACGGATGCTCCAATCGATCGGCCGAAGATCAGTATTGGCCGATAATCACAATTAATGACTTGATTGACACCTGCTGATCTCATGAACCGATTACAGGTGTTTGATTAGGAGTTTTTAAGCAGAGAAAGACACACGTGCACTCCCATATATTATACATAGCCTACAGCAGCCACAACACGTGAGGAGGTAAATGATGTGTGGAGCCGTGAACGATCAATTCACTCGCATCACAACAGCTAAAATATATACAGATACGGTGTGACATCTGTTTATACAGTCTATTGGCGTGAGCGGAGTGATTTTTCGTCATTTTTCATACAAATTTTTATATCTGTTATGTTATTTTCTGTAAAGCTGCTTCTGGCCATAATATGTTTACACCTAAATGTTAAAAATAAATGTGTTTACGAGATCAACATCTTTAATTTATCCATTAGGTAAGGCAAGATCTCCACTTAAGTATCATACATAGAGGCAAAGCGTGCTAAATGCATTATAAAGCTTGAAGCATTAGAATTGGTACTGTGTATCGGCCGATCACCATGACAAGGAATCGGTATTCGGTATCGGCTGTAAAAATCCTGATCAGAGCATCCCTAGCTATATTCTGTTTGGTGAATATTATATTTGCTGAATAAGGACTCTTTGCTTTTACTTAATCAATTAAAATAAAATAAAATAAATTGTCATATTTATACTTGGGACTTAAAAAACTTAAAAAAAAAATAACATTAACTTAAAAAAAAGATATTTTACTTAAAATAATTTCTGAGGTGCCAATAATTTTGCCCACTGTGTATTGCAGAAAAAAACTGTAAAAAGCATTAGTTACTTTACTTAAAGTGAGTAAACCTGCTGCCTTAAGGGTGACAAGTTGACTTTACTTAAAAAGTGAGTAAACCTATTGTAACTTGGAACTGTTAAGTTGACTAAACTTCAGTTCAAGTTGACTAAAGTTCATTTACTTAATAATTTTAAGAAAACAGGTTTACTTAGCTTTTTTAAGTAAAGTCAACTAATCACTTTAAGAGCAACAGGTTTACTCTGTAAAGGTACAGTCAACTAACTGCTTTTTACAATGCACCCATCAATTGTTGTGATTTTTTTTTTTTAATAAAAGATAAAAAGGATAAACAAAGTAGTTATTTTTTCACAGCAATCTTTGCTCAGATTTACCAAGGGTGCTAATAGTTTTGACCATCACTGTATACACTTCATGCAACACAATGGTAGATGATTGCGGTGCGATGAAGGAAAGGACAAATATGCAACAAACACACAAGAAGTTCAGGCATTAGATTGAAAGAAAAGGCGGGGGACGGGGTTCTGGTCTTACCGATGCGGTCCAAGCGGTCAATAGCCACAGTCTCGAAAGCGCGTCGCATCATGGGATACTCCTCCAGCACTTCATTGAAATGGTCGACAGAAAGAGAGAAAAGTCGACAGTAGGTATCCGCACGGACGCTAGCTGTACGACGTCCTTTCGTCAGCAGACAGATCTCTGTGAGAAACAGATGAATAAAAAACAAATATTCACAAGGAGGAAAGATTAGCACATTAGCATAGCATGAGAATGAGAATTCACATGACGATTTAATATTCAACAGATGAACTTTTCATACATATTAGATACTTTGAGAGCTGTACGATGTCCTTTCGTCAGCAGACAGATTTCTGTGAGAAACCGATGAATGAAACGCATATTACTATGTTTTATATAAGAGAGGTCACCCGCTGGACAAGAAGTATAGCACATTAGCATAGCATGAGAATGAGAATTCACATGACGATTTAATATTCGACAGATGCACTTTTCATACACATTAGATAATTTGAGAATATAAAAATAATAAAAATACCCTTACTTGATGGTATCGTCAACGCTTTTCATGTTTAGGTCATGTGGCTAATGTTTTTAGCATTTAGCTTGTATTGAAGCTCTGATGCTGGTCATGTCATAAGGAATGAAGTGAGTGCTATAAGTACCAAGAAATACAAGTACTACTATACTACTACTACTACTACTACAACAGTTATTATTATTATTATTGTTATTATTTTTATTATTATTATAACATATTTTACTTCAGCTGTTTCCAGTTAGTACATTCTAATGCTATTTAGAGTATGTAGAGCTTTGTATTGTATTACAGACCTACACAACTAAACTGCACTTCATCAGTGGTTTGGAATTGAACTTCTCTCACAGAATACTCTGAGACACCAAGCGATTTATAATGAACCATGCTGTCAATATGGAGTCGTCACTGACAGAGTAATCTTGTCCACAATTTAGCCTAATCTGTCCTGAGGGGGAAAAAAATGGGCCTGTCGTTCACCTTCAGAAACTTCTATATGTAATTTCCCCTAGCTAGAGCTGGAGTAAATAGCATACGACTACTGAACGTGGAATACATTTGCTGTAAACGCAGGACTGCTCATCCTGTGCTTCGAAAATGACAGATTTTTAGCATTATTCACAGAGTCTACAGATGATACCCTTGACATTTTGTCCTGCTGTGGAAAAAGTGTGTGTAGCCCGCGGGACACGTGAACAACACTCTCCAGCTGGGATTGGGAACAAGGTGTTGGAGGATTTTAATAGGAAAGAGCCGTCACTTTTTACGTCATGTGGTGCAGTGTAACGGCGAGGATGGCAAAAGTACTTTGCACATGCTTTTTTGTTTCTAATTGCTTCATTAGCTTTAAATGTCAATGTAATGCTCATTTTCACAGCCCAATAAAAGTCAAGACAGATGGAGAGAATTCAAAAGCAACATGATGATGTGTCATCCGCTTATAATTGTCATATTATTAATTATGCTCCAATCTTGATTTTTGTAATGCCTAATTCTTATTTCATTTTTTAATGTTGTTTTAAAGTAAATAAAAAGGAAACAAGTTTTGCATTTGCTTCACCTAGGGTTGAATGTTTTGCAGTGATTTAAAGGGGCTATAAAATTCTCTAAGAAACGTATTTATAGGTCAATTTCCAACCCTAGGAACTAGCCTTACTATGATATGGTTGGTTTTGTTACACTTTAACAAAGATTAATTGTGTTTAATTGCTTATACATGTATGACTACACTACCTGACAAAAGTCTTGTCACCTATCCAAGTCACCTATACAACTTGACTTCTAGTTGATCATTTGGTATCAGAAGTGGCTTATATGAAATGCAAAGAGCTCTGGATTATGCTTATTTTACCAAAATAAAATATGATCATGCCTTGATTTTTAATTATTTCATTAGGACAGTAAAGTCTGACTTTGATAGACAAAAGGCTTGTCACTTAACGGAAATAATGTACAGTATAAATTCATGGTGCAGTGGAAAAAGAATGAATATTGTGTATGACTCCCATGAGCTTGGATGACTGCATCCATACATCTCAGTTTATTAACTTTATTAATAGTCATCTGGAATGGCAAACAAAGTGTTCTTGCAGGACTCCCAGAGTTCATCAAGATTCTTTGGCTTTATCTTCAATGCCGCCTCCTTAATCTTACCTCAGACATGCTCAATAAAGTTCATGTCTGGTGACTGGGCTGGCCAATCCTGGAGCACATTGACCTTCTTGGCTTTCAGGAACTTTGATGTGGCTGAAGTATTAGAAGGAACGCTATCCTGCTGAAGAATTTGCCCTCTCCTGTTGTTTGTAATGTAATGGGCAGCACAAATGTCTTGATACCTCAGGCTGTTGATGTTGCCATCCATTCTGCAGATTTCTCGCATGCCCCCATACTGAATGTAACCCCAAACCATGATTTTTCCTTCACCAAACTTGACTGATTTCTGAGAGAATCTTGGGTCCATGTGGGTTCCAATAGGCCTTCTGCAGTATTTGCGATGATTGGGATGCAACGCGATTCATCAGAAGAATCTCCCTTCTGCCACGTTTACAATTGATCAACTAGAAGTCAAGTTATTATTTGTTGCTCTTACAACTGGGATCGACAACAATACTTTTGTCAGATAGTGTATATTTTTTACATTAGATTATTGAGTTTATGAACCTTAACATTAAAACCGTGAAACCCTGTTTATTTCATTTTTTTATCTTTGTTTTAATGGTTTTATCTTTGCATTAATTTATTTGACAATTTCATAATTGATAATTTATTTATTTGGTAATTTTTGTATTTAATCAGATGCACTTGCCGACAAACTCACCCCCATCAATAGCTTTGTTTCCATCCAATAGTGTGAATTAACTTTATGCACAAAACTGGATTATTGCATAAAAGACATGCGAATAAAGCATCGTTTCCATCCAACCAGTCAAATCGAAAAAAATAATCTCTTCCTGATTAACTGGCGCCAAATATCAACAGTAAAAACAGATATTTGCTCAATTGCTTTTCTTCACTTCATAAATGAAGACAATCCTGACACGCAGTGAACCCGCGGTGGCATTTGAAGGCGTGAGATGCGGAGCACAGATGCTCTTGGTTTTGGAGGTCACTAATAATAGTATAACACTTATACTGAGATGGTTAAGGCATTTTAGAATGACCAAAACAACGTTTCAGATGTTTTACAGTGTGCTCAGCCTGCTGGTTTGTTTATTCACACACATTTTTATCATCACATGATCTCTTATAACAAAATCACATTACCTTTTTTAATGCGCATACTGGAATTTGTTTGGGAAAAGGGTTTTCATCATAGTTTATGCTCACTTTTCTTATCGAATAAAAAGCTTATCCTACTCCTAGTTATTCGCATACGTTTTTTATGCGCATTTTCAAAATTTATGCTCATCTTGGCTTTTCCATACATAGCTAATGTAAAATTATGAATTCTTTCAAAATAGTTAAACAAATCATGCGAAATAACGTACTTATTGCAATATATATTGCAGTACACCAACATATTGCAATGTCAGTTTTTTTCCAAAATTGTGCAGCCTTATTACACACACACACACGCACACTGCATGATTTACTTATAAACATTTATATTCAGCCTTATTCAAACTTATATGTTTGTTGCCTCATTACAAACATACACGTGTCTGTCTCCTTATTACAAACGTACATGTGGAAATTTCACAATATAGGCATTAAATTAACAAAAGATATGGGAATGTGAAAAGGTGTGTGAGTTTTGTGAAGAAACTTCTACAATGTTATCTGAAATTATAGGAAAAGATATACCAGTGCAACCAGTAGTGCTACCTTCAAATGATGATTCCAGTTTGGGTTTGACGGAGCGACAAAGAAAGGTCTAGTTAGCAGGATTAACATCTGCAATAAAGATAATTGCGCAAAGATGGCTCCTTCTGCATTCCTTATTTATTAGGCAATGGCTATATCAGTTTTATGATATAGTATTGTTAGAACTTTTAACAGCCAGAATAAATGAAGCTAGAGCCTCAACTATTGATGTGTGGAAAACTGGCAGAAAGACTCATGGATAATAAAGGTTGAGGAGTGGATCTTGTTTTGTTTATTGAAAGAAAATTGTAAAGATGCTGTGAACCACTCACATGTAAAATCAATAAAAACTTAATCACAAATTAACAAAAGATGCATTTATATAGACCTTATGGTCTATTAGGTTAATTAGGCAAGCTAGGGTAATTGGGCAAATCATTCTATAATGATTATTTGTTCTGTCAACACATTAAAAAATCAATATTGCTTAAGGGGGCAAATACTATTGACTTTAAAATAGTTTTTAAAAATTTGAAAACTACTTTTATTCCAGCCGAAATAAAACAAATAAGACTTTCTCCAAAAGAAAAAATATTATAGCAAATACTGTGAAAAATTCCTTGCTCTGTTAAACATTATTTGGGAAATATTTGAAAAAGAAAAAATAATCACAGGAGGGCTAATCATTTTGACTTCAGCTGTAGTTATTATAGATCATTATATCTAGATATTTAGGTATTTCTAGATCTAGATTCTAGATTAATTATAGATCATAAGATTATAGATCACGAACTTCACAGAATCATGGAAGTATGAAATGAAGGTCAATATTTGTCAATTTGCAAAAGCTAATTCAGATTAACTTGAGCTGCTAGTACAGTACATTATTATTTGGTGCATCTCTTGTTTCTGTTAATGCTCAGTTTGCACACTTACTACTATAAAATTACTTGCAGTTTTTATGCAAGTCCACAGCAGAAATTAGCCGAAATACCACAAAAAAAAGTGATTTTTGGCTTGGCGAACGGTGCATTTCATACTATGAATGTTTGTGGCGCATTGCCAGCAGTGGACGAGTGCCTGGATGAGTTAGCGGCTAAACTAGCGAATGTGTGAAGGTGTTTCTCTTTCACCCTTGTGAAAAGGTGTCCAATCAGCACCGGGCTCCTCTCTGCTTCTGCAAATGGACATGACTCTTGACCTCAGAGTCCTGGAAGTCCGTCAATTTGGCTCGAGTCCCAGCTGTGAGCTTACAAACGAGGCTTGCCTGATTTATTGTGATCAAGCGCATCACCCTAACCGACCCTCACCTCACGGCACGCTGCCAGAAATACACTTTTAACTACGGCATGTGTATTAAAATAGAAGAAAAAGATTTAGATTTAGCAGAATTTGATTTTTTGATGATGATGATGATGATGATGATGATGAAGGTAATAGTTACATGCTTTTATTTTATTTCAAAAATATTATTGGTATTTCTCTTTGTAGTTTTAACACAACAAATGCGTAATGATAAATAGAATAGTAATAGAAAATATGAATGGTAGATGCATTATTATTATTATTATTATTATTGATTTAAATATATTATTTTAAAAATCAGGGCGATACGGTGGCGCAGTAGGTAGTGTTGTCGCCTCACAGCAAGAAGGTCGCTGGTTCGAGCATTCTTGGTTCGAGTTTGCATGTTCTCCCCGCATTCGCGTGGGTTTGCTCCGGGTGCTCCGGTTTCCTCCACAAGTCCAAAGACATACGGTACAGGTGATTTGGGTAAGCTAAAATTGTCCATAGTGTATGTGTGTAAATGAGGGTATGAGTGTTTGCCAGTGATGGGTTGCAGCTGGAAAGGCATCCGCTGCGTAAAACGTGCTGGATAAGTTAGCGGTTCATTCCGCTGTGGTGACCCCAGATTAATAAAGGGACTAAGCAGAAAAAAAAAAATTTATGAATTAATAAACAAAATCAAATACATTCATTTTATTGTGTAATATTTAGTAAATAATACAGTTGTATTTTTATAATCATGGTAAAAGTGGTTGTAATTACTTATATTTTTATTTTTTGGATTTATTTGTATTATCAGAAAATTATTTGATCATTAGTTATTTAATCTTTTTATTTGTAATACTATTAATAATAATATTAATATTAATAATAACATGTTTGGTTATTATTGCTATTATTATTCTTGTTATTATTATTATCAGTATTATCAGTATTAAAAAAATGCTTTACTGTTTATATTTATTTATTTTCATATGTGTGTATTCTTTTTCATTGTTTATTATAATAATAAAATAATAATAATAATAATTATTATTATTATTATTATAGATTTAGAATTATATGACTCTTTATTGTAAATAATACCATTAGTTGTATTTTCATAATTATAGTAAAAGTCGGAGTAACTATATTTTTATCATTTTGGATTTATTTGTATTATCAGTAAATGATTTGAACAATTGTTTTATTTGTAACAACAACAACAACAACAACAATAATAATAATAGTAATAATACATTTCGTTACTAATTATTGTTGTTGTTGTTGTTATTATTATTATTATTATTAGTAGTAGTAGTAGGAGTAGTAGGAGTAGTATTAAACATGCTTTACTATTTGTATTTGTTTAGTTTTATGTGTGCATTCCTAATTTTCGTTTGTATTATTATTATTATTATCATCATCATCATTATTATTATTATTATTATTATTATTATTATTATTATTGGTTTTAAAAAATATTAATAATAAATACATTAATTTTATTGTATAATGTTTTGTAAACTTTTAAATACAATCATAATTAAAGTAGTAACAATATTTATATTTGTAATATTTTGGAATGAATTGTATTATCAGTAAACTATTTAAACATACTTTTAACTGTTTTATTAATAATAATAATAATAATAATAATAATAATAATAATTATTATTATTATTATTATTATTATTATTCATTTTATTTTATTTTTTTGTTGTTGATTTTATTATTGTTATTATTGTTATTATATTTATTCAAATTATTTGGTTATTACTATTATTATCAGTATTAGAAATGCTATATTGTTTTTATTTATTTTTATATGTGTGTATTCTCATTTTTCTTTTTCTTCTTCTTATTTTTGTTGTTGTTTTAAATACTAATAGCAACATTTTTCAGACACCGGTATTGGTCAGTGAAAATCCCAATGCAACTACACCTAAATGCCAATAAATACGTGTGTAAATTAGCTTGTCCTCCATTATGTGCTTTTATATGATCTGCATCGAATTTAGGAGCAAGGTCAGTGTGTGTTGAGTTCGTATCAGAGCGCAGTGAGGAGGAAGAGATTTTCTGACACTGCCAGCAGCTTCGACACACGTTCGCCCCCGTGTACAAACGCACACACGCCAGCAGCACTTCTGCCATAGGCCAAAATACCACCAGCAGATGGTTTTTCCACTGGAGCAGGTGGCTGGCATCACAGTGTGCCCGTGCTAGAGCAGGCACAACCTTCATGAATCGTGAGGGGGGGGGGGTGGGGGGGGGGGGGGGGGGGAAGAAAACATTTCAGGTTTCATTCCTACATTTGAACAGCTTAGGTAACATTAAATAACATGTCACCAAGGTCGCAAGTGACATAATCTGTGTATTATAAAACACTGTGTGGCTGTACTCGACTCTGAGTTGGTCTTTTGTGCTTGATTTTAGTACAACATGATGTTTTGTACTCATACCAACTGCAGTGTTTTGCCTTAAAGGGATAGTTCACCCCAAAAATTTAAGTACTCAACATTTACTCAGACTCAAGTAGTCTCAAACTGATTTTTCTTGTACACAAAGAACTCAAAAGAGTCAACAGTCAAAAGATAGTCTTTGTCAAACTAACCTCCAAAGTAGGATCCGTCAGTAAGTTTGAGCTCTTTGTTGAATTTGGTAATGACACTGGCCACTCCGTGCTGTATGAAGTACATCTTTTTCCCCACGGTTCCCTCACGAATAATGTAATCGTTGGGCTGGAAGACCTCAAACTTCAGTTTGCTCAGCATTCCTGTCACAAAGTTCGGGTCCGCGTTCGCAAACAGAGGCATCGTGGCCACCAGCTTACGGCAATTGAAGTTCACAATTTCCTGAGGAAAAAACAAACCCAGAAAGGAATTTAGCAGTCTTAAAATGCATTTCAGACCATATATAGAGAGAGTTGAAGCCAAAATTATTAGCCTTTTTTTTTTCCTTTTAAATATTTCCCAAATGATAATTAACAGAAATTTTCACAGAATTTCCTATTATATTTTTTCTTCTGGGAAAGTCTTATTTATTTTAGTTTAGCTGGAATAACAGCAGTTTTTTGTTACTTAAAAAAAATTTGGGTCAAAATATTTTATTTAAATTTTTTATAAAAAAAAATTTCCCCAAAAACTGTTGAAAATAATCTTCTTTGTTGAGCAAAACTTGGCAAATGTTTTTAAAAGAATATCATTAAAAAATATATTATATATTTATTATTATTATTATTTAAATCTTAAAATGTTGAACACAATTTAATATAATTATTTTTTTATTTAATTTATTTATATTTATTTTATTTATTTATTATTATTATTTTTATTACATTAATAATAATAACAATAATAAAATAGAAATAAAATAATTCCATTATGTAACATTTGTTGTGTGTTTTCTGTGCTGGAAATTACTTCAGATATTTTTAACGAACTACAACTCCCAGAACTCTTTGCACCCATCAACCCCTGCAACAGCTGACAATAATCCAGACATTCACACACAGACAGAGCTGTAGCTCGTTTTCACTGATTACATTGACTACATATACACTTTCACTCATATACATATACACTCACTTTCACATCCACATTGTCGAGTCTTGTTTCTTTCCTAAACATTATGAAGTCTCTGTTTGTTTATCCATGTTTTGATTCTTGCCTTGTTCAGCATTTTGATTCTTTGCTGCCTAGTCTGACTTTCACCTGTATTTTTTACCACGTTTATTTAATGGTGGGCAAAGCGAGGCTTCATGAAACACTGAAACAGTCAAAGCAAATTTGTCGAAGTTTCAGAAAGTTTCGAAACCCCTCTCTATAGTGACACCTAGTGGACATTTTTTATGTATTTCAATGGTCTAGAACAGCTTCAGCAAAGAAACAGTTAAGCAAATTGAGGTATTAAACCCCACGTTGTAGAGTTAAAGTTTCAAGTAATTTAGTGGAGCGGTGAGAGTTTCAGACTAGCATTAAAAGATAATGGATTCCAATCCAGGGAGATGCAGATATAGATGTCAGTTCTGTTCTTGTTGCGTGTTTTGTTTTAACATTGGTCTGGCATCCAAATGAACACTTTGTTGATAAATTGTTTTGGTCATAAAACATTATCCTTATAAAAATGCATCAAGTCAAAATTTCTGAATATTTGTACAAGTTGGTATTCGAACCTGGGCCATTTGCAGCATAGTAACTTTGAGCACAAGGCTACATGAAATAGAGAGTTTTTTTCCGACCCCGTATGTCAAACGCAGCTTTGCCAGGTCTTAAAACACTTCTGAAATGACCAATGCTTTGAACTTTACTCACGTGACTTGTGTGTTTCGAATCATCTTAGTCACATGACCCGTGTCTTTCAATCATGCTTCGGTGCAGTGTTTTGAAACACGTACACTTCGGGATCTCGACATTATATCGAAATGTCAGTTTCACATCAACCATCCCTACGTTTATTGGATTACCTTTACGCTATTGTTTTGCTCCTGTTTTTTTTTTTTACCTTTGCCTGTATGACCTGTCCTTCAATAAACTGCATTTGGATCCGTACGTCTGTCATCACCGTTCACTTCGAACAGAAGACTCATGTAATCAGTGAAAACAAGCTACAGCTGTGTCTGTGTGAATGTCTGGATTATTGTCAGCTGTTGCAGGGGTTGATGGGTGCAAATATTTCTGGGAGTTGTAGTTAAAAAGTTAAAAAGTTTTCAGTAAATAATTATCGTTAAAATTAAAAACATTATAATTTTAAATATTTAAAAATAGTAATAGCTGTGTTATTACTATTATTATTATTATTATTATTATTATTATTATTATTATTATTATTATTATTATTATTATTATTATACTTAAACTAAATTACTGTTACAACAATATGGATATCAAACCTTGAAAAGCTTTTTTTTTCCCAAACTTTTTGCTTCATGCTCCTCTGCGACAATCTAAAGCCTCTCAAGTCTCTCTCCCTCTGCATTGCGGTGATCTTTTTTTTTTTCTAGTTATTTTCCTGTACATTGAGAGTCGATCTCACTTCAGCCATTAACTGAAGGCCTGATACGCATTATATTCATTGCTGCTCATCTGAACGCTGCGTTTGTTTGCTGTGAAAATCACATTTGCACTGTGTTTTAAATGGGGAAAAAACACGTCAGGAAGGTTTTGACCGCAATCTCACAGGAGGAATAATGAGTTTGATGGCCACGTCCAACCCTTTACCTCCACCGGGGAGACAAGCTGGAGACTTTATCTATTTAAAGCTGGTTTGTCACAAGGCGGTGCATGTAAAAATAGCAGCTCTGACCAACTGAGGGACAGAGAGAGAGAGAGAGAGAGAGAGAGAGATAAAGGTGTTTTGGGGTAGAAGAAAGAAGCAGTGTTAGCTTTCGTTTCGCTGTGTCATAAAAAAAAGCTGGGTTCCACACAATAGAATTGTGTTGGGAAAACATGAAGGATTTAAGTTGACTTATAATAGTTTTTTTTACAAATTTAAGTGGATTTAACATAAAATAATTAAGTTGTCGCAAAAGAAAAACACTCAAGAGTCATGTTGTTTCTGCTCAATTTGAATATGTTTGATTGTAGACGTCCATTGCAATTATGATGACATGAGTGTTGCATTCTGGGGCATTTCGATACATTTCTGAAATATGTTTATTGTTCATTGTACACCAATTTTCTGTCTGTACAAAATATATCTTGATAAGAAAATCAGCATATTAGAATGATTTCTGAAGGATCATGTCAATAATGATGCGGAAAATTCAACTTTCAATCACAGGAATAAATTCAAGTTTAAAATATGTTGTGATATAAAACGGTTATTTAAAAGTGTAATCCTTTTTTCCACAATATTACTGTTTTTTTTTTTTTGTCAAATAGTTTGGCTTAAGGAGCACAGGAGACTTTTTCTTATAAAAAAATAAAAAAGAAATTAATATCTTGAATGTATGGAGCTAATAATATGCCAAAACAATCTGAATTTGAATTGTGTTATTTTGAATTATTGACAATTGTAATTTAATAAATCTGAATTTTTATATGCTATTGAAATTTGTTTAAATTTGAATTTCTTCAATTTAATTTCAATTTCTTAATTTGAATATTGAACATCTGAAATGTAAGACAACAGAATTTTTCAAGGCTGATTGTTTTTACAAACGTATTTTCAGACTTTTTTCAAAGATTTTTTATGTTCTGAATTCCTAGACTGCAGATATCCAGTTTGTAAAAATACAGCTTCAAGTTTTTAAGATGAATAAATTCAGAACATCAAATTCAATATACTAAAATTTAAAACCAGAAATTCACATCGTGAAATTCTGATTCAGCAGAATGTATGTCTTGCATTTTGCTATCAAGCATCAACTATGAGCGGAAAAAGCACGCTACGTCAGTCGTGTCTTTTTCATTGTCCAATCAACTGAAAGCAGAGGCGGGGTTTCTGTTGACTTGACAGCAGTGTTTGTGTGTTGTCAAGACGACTACAGAGACTTTTATAGATGGAGGAGAGACTAGTGGTTGCTGTTTTGAGTTATACGAAGCTGAATTACATCACAAATCGTAAATATCACAATATTAAAAGACACAAAAAAGGCAGTGTGGTGTGCCTCGCATTCTGTGTTTTATAAACAAATTTCGGGTGAAGCACGATCAGTTTTAATGAAGCTAATTCATCACCGACAATCATTCTATTCTACAATCAGCACAAGACCAAACCCCTATAAATAGTCAAACACATCATACCTCTGTTTTCTCTCGACTTCAGCATCCCTCCACCACCCCAGCTCCACTCTATTAAACCCGATACCTATTTAAAATGAAGCGTTCTGGAGCTGGGCTAGACATTGCACTCGGAGCATATCATTCTCTATCCTGATAAGGGGAATAACACGAGTAAGGGTGTTTTTCTGAGCTCAGAGCCCTCTCTCCGAACAGCAAACCAAATACACTTATATTCTATTTAGTCAAATTTCTGTGAGCGTGAAAATGGAAAAGTGAGGTCGGTGCGATCGCCTTTTGCACCATATTTTGCACCGCCTCTTGCACCATACTCTTGCAACATACTCAAACATTCTCTTTAATTTACAATATTATTATATTACAATATTGTATTATTTTATTTTTAAACAATTTAGTGTATTAAAATACGATTTTATTAATAATAATACTAATAATTTTTATTATTATTATTATTAAAAAATGTTCATTCTATTCTATATCAATAACATAGCTCTTGCTCTATATCACATGACTTTAACAAAATTCTGAATACATCTTACACCTATATTATGACATAAAAAATAAAACCTCTATCACCAGTGGTTGTTTTAGGGCTGATACCACCTTTTTTGTAAGTCGAACTAAAATAAACTACCATTAAACCGACACATTAGTGATACAGTAACTCTGCCAGAGTTTACTAGGGCTTAAACAACTGTATATGGAAAGAAACGAGTGGTTATGAAGCTCTCAGATAAGATGTTTCCAGTGATATCTAAATGAAAAGGATTATGCTTCCAGACAGAGAGATAATCCTGGATCAGCACATATTTTCTGAGATACTTGCATTCTGATGCGGCGGGGGCCGTTTGAGCTGAAGATATTACAGTCTCACCTCTTTGAGCGGGTCGTTGAGCTCGTTAAGGATGCTGTCTTCATCAAAGATCTTCCCCTGGTAACGATGCTCATAATAATCGTGGATTTTCTGACGCATGTCGGCGGGCAGCTTGTGGAAGGACATGTACTGCTCCACTTGCTTGTACTGTGAGAGAGACAGAAAAAAAAAGAGTTCATGAGAAACCTGGGGATAATCTACTGTATGTTTCTATACAATTATGTTTGTGGAATATGTGTTTTAATGACATTTCATTAAAAAAAAAAACAGAATGAAAACACCAAGATGTGCATAATTTAAAAAAAATGTGCATAATAAAGATATACACTTTATTGCGATATGAGATATGATGTATCAATATGAGATATAGGTTATTTTATATGTAAGATATGCTATATGGAAACACAGTATTATATTATATTATATTATATTATATTATATTATATTATATTATATTATATTATATTATATTATATTATAAACAAATTTTTAAAATTGGCTGATAGCTGTGCAATATTCTGCCAGTACCAGCACTCGTGCCGCCTCTATACCCTTCACCTTTGTGCATTACTCTGCCCACATACAGCAACAAGCAGAGGACACTCTACAGTTTGTCAAATATTGCTATTGTTGGACAACATAATGTACTTTTGAGGCTTTTTCGAGAACGTAGTTGTTTAGATTGCAACTATGCAGTTTATTTATAAGGATAGTGCCTATTTTGAAATATTTATAATTTCTGAGAGACAGCGCGTCTGTGGCCATTAGCTTGCCATACTGAGCAGACCAAAGACTGTTGACGTTGTCCATCCACAAGATGGCGACAGGACCGCGTAATAAGCCCTTAGAAAATTAAAGTAATTTAAAATTTTAGCGTAATTTTAGCGTAATTTAAAAAAATTTGCGTAATTTCTAACTACAGCTGATCAAATCGTTATTAAACTGGTAAGTGATATTCTGAGTCAATCTCTCCTTTGTATGTTGTCCTGATGTATTTATACCATATAATTGTAGTGTATTGAGTGTGAGATGGGACTCGCATATCAGGAATGTGTGTTGTGTTGGCAGAAAGAAAGAAGAAATATTATATCATATCATATATCATATCATATCATATCATATCATATTATATTATATTATATTATATTATATTATATTATATTATATTCTACTTTATGTTATATTATATATTATTCTATGTTGGGGTTCAGTGGTTAGCACTGTCGCCTCACAGCAAGAAGGTCGCTGGTTCGAGTCCCTGGGTCAGTTGGCATTTCTATGTGGAGTTTGCATGTACTCCCCGTGTCGGCATAGGTTTCCTATGTGTGCTCCGCTTTACCCCACAATTCCAAAGACATGCGCTGTAGGTGAATTGGATGCACCACATTGCTTTTTTTTTTACAAAAACCTCTAAATTTACCTAATGGGACAAAAAATCCCTAAAGATGCAATTAGAAATTATTTTACCAAACATAAAACACATTACACAAACCACCTAAAATTAAAAATATATAAATCCGTCAAGAAAGAGCTGTGGTAACGCCTGATAAATCAGGGACTAAGCAAAAGAAAAAATTTATGAATGAAATCTGTCAAGTAAGTGCATTAATCAATAACAATAAAATTAACAATAATTAAAACTTAATCTATTGTCATTTCTGATATTTGGGAATTGGATTTAAAATCTAAATATTGCAAACATTGCAAAGCCTATTATCAATAATATTAAATAATGTAGTGTAAAACATTGTGAAACATCAATATCTGTGCATTGTCTATTAATATATAAAAGTGTATATATATATATATAAAACATTAGCAAATAAAACACAAGGTAGGCCTACTGGGCAAAAAAGAGATGTCTCTTAGACACTTTTAAAAGCTGTCATTCATTCATCCTCACTATACTCTTGGTCTTCGTATCTCTTTTTCGTCTATTGTTTATCCTCATAGCATCCATGTGGGATAAAAAAAAAACAGCATCTTAACTTCGTCTTTCATGAAACGAAGTTGCCGTTTAATGTACAGAAAATCGCACTCATTCATAGTAGCGTCACTGTGCAAAAAAACGTAATATATGCATGCTACACTTCTGACTGTAGTGTGTTTTTATTTCTTATAATGGATTTCTTATAATTTCTTAATGGGCTTATTTGAGGTAAGGGATGTTTTCATTTGCCATTCACTGACAGTCGGACAGGCTCATCCAAATGATCAAACTCTGAGAACTCAAAATCTTTTAAAATCTGAATCTGAATCAAAATAAAACAGTCTCCTCATAAAAGCCGGAGTATCAGCACGCTGTTACATTGAAAACATATGATTCGCCCCTTCTGATTGGTTCTCGGAATATAGCGAGTTTTGCAGTCAAAGGCAAGTGGCGTTTAGAGGCTTTTGCAAACAAGCTGTTATTTTAAAGCAAAAATATTTGTTGAACATGTACTACGTGCCTAAAGCATTCACTCAATGTCATTAGCTCATTTTAGGCGGAAGTGACGTTTAGCAACTTTTGTATCTGGACTCTTTCTATATATAATAATAATTACTCCAATCTTTGAAAGAGTAATATGTAGCTATATAATATATTTATTTTATATTATCTTATACTATTTATATTATAATATTATTCTATATTATATTACTACATATAAATTATTATATAGTAAACATTTAAAATCAAAAGTCAGATAAACTCTATCAATAATGTTTGTGACTATTTGACTATATAAGAAGCTGCTACGTAAAAATGAATACACCTGCATATTTATACCTACTCTCAAAACAATCAAAGCTCTTCTCTGCAGGCCTTTGATGAAATGATCTCTTTAATTCACGCCTGATTTAGCGATGAGCATTTTAGATAAGTCCTTATTAAACACATGGTGAAATTGTGCTAGGTCACTGGCGGTGGGCAGGTGGTGCATCACTTCCTGTCTGCCAACTCATCTGATGACATCAGAGCAGGACGGTCTAATGCCAACACCTGCTGCTTGTTACCTTCCTCTGGTTACACACTAATCCAATTACAGGTGCATTCTGTACCTACACAGGCTGTCCACTTCATAGTAACACAGGAAATTACAGCCTATATCCGTCTGAGGACAATCTAGTTTATATTCATCCATTGACTTTCATATCTGTAGCAGCTCATTTGCTCCTGCCGCTGGATATATGAACTCTGTTTCTATAAGGGCTGTTGTATCTGTTCTGTCTCTTTTTTTTTTTTTACCTTGGAATAAGATTAGATGTGTTTTAGAAACTGCTCAGAGAAGATGAAATATATATTTTCTCGTTTAATAAAATATGATTATGTAACCCATGCCTTATAGTTTCTTTTTATCTGTAATACAAAGCATGTTGATATGTTACAGTATGATGCATTATTGTTATTGTTATTATTATTATTATATGTATATGTATGTATATTAGATTAGATTAGATTCAACTTTATTGTCATTACACATGTACAAGTACAAGGCAACGAACATATATGTATATACATATATGTTTATGTATGTGTGTGTATATATATATATATATATATATATATATATATATATATATATATATATATATATATACATTCACTGTAAAAAAAATGCTGAGTTCCACAAATGAAGGAACTAAGTTAGCTTATTAGTTTTTACAAATTAATGTGGGTTAAACCTAAAACAATCAAGTTGTCCAAAAAAAACCTTCAAGAATTGTGTTATTTTAGCTCATTTTAAATAAATGGTTAGAACAAACAGCTAATGAGTGTTGGCTAGGCTAATTTCACCAAACAGCTCTTTCATATGTTAAAATAAGCGAAATCCTTTACGTTAAAAGCAGTATGTGTTTTATGTGATGGCTGTGTGTGTGTATGTGTTATGATCTATTATCAGTGTGGGTGAAATGGTTTTGGACGGACAGGACAATTCTAGCACCAAGCTATTAAGCTAATGTTCCCAAAGCTCTCCCTGTTCTGCATCTGAACAGGAGAACAGACAGACCTGCGGCTACTTAGAGCCTTGACAGCAAGTCTTTATCCTTGTCTTTCAGACAGAGGCCTGAAGAATTTAAAGAGCTGATGTCTTCAGGCTGCTTTAGTCGACTATGCTGATTTTAGACTCCATCTCTGAGGAGTCTTTGTGTCTGATGTGTGAAGGAAGCAGTGATGTATTGACTGCTTGTCAATGCTAGTAAACATGCAGTTGCTCAAAGTGGAATTTAAGGACAAATTTGTGGGTTTTATTTACAAAGCAGTCGGTTTTAATGAATCACTAAATATGCTGTAATAGTGCTGTGCATACATTTATTTAAATAGAGATGCACAATGTTTTTGTAAAGTATATATATTTTTAACTATTTAAACTATCTTCCTGATACATGCTATAAATGTAAACAAGAGAAGGGAACGTTATTTCATTGTATGTGGGAGTGTACTAAAGTCAGTTGTTTTTGGGTTAAAATACTGAATATTGTCAAATCAGTAGTAAATAAATTCCTCTTGACCAGCTTGACTGAGCTTGTGTATTTTGCATATTTGTCCATTGAACTTTGATGGGACCAAACATGAAAGATTACTGTTAATTTGATGTTTTCTGGAAGCTAAACATGTGCAGTAATTGCGTGTTCTTGGAAAAAAGAAGACAGTCCTGGTGTATCTTAGTCGATAAATGGGATGGCCTCTTGCCTTGCCTTAGAAAAGATAACCTATTTTTTGAAAAACAAAATTCATATACAGTATGTTGGTCTATTTGGAACGCATTCTATGACTCTTTGGAGAATCTGGATGGTGACTCTTTTGTTGAACTGATGGATATTAAAAGTATATAGATTAGACAAATATGTTATTGCTGTATTATTTAATATTAGTAGTATTATTTATTTACTTTTCTTTTTCTGTCAAAGTGTATTAAGCTGCTTTGAGTTTATATTATTCTTGTAGAATTTTTGGTTTTGTATGTTTATCTTGTATTTATTTTTTGCTAAAATTAATAATTAAATTGTTGTAAATAAAAACTATTTAAACTATATATTTTTTAAACTATTTATAAAATAATTTTTATTTTAATTTTAAATTAAATGTAGGAAAACTTAAATTTTCTCTTTTTAATTTAAAATGTATTATTAATATTATTTTTTTTCATCATTCTTATTTTGTAAAGTAAGTAAAAACTGTAGCACAATTCTGTCTTTTGTAAAATGTTTTATTTATTTTTTATTTGTATGCTGTAGTATGCTATTTATTCATATGTATTACATTTATTATTTTAATTTTATCATTGTAAGCTTGAAATTACTATTTTATTTTGTATTTAAATTTTAGCATTAGTCTTTTTTAAATTTAAAATGTATTAATACTATTTTATTGATTTATGTTCATCATAATGTTTCACAATGTCATTCAAATATTTATTTATTGTGTATTTTTATGTAACAGTATGACATTTATTCAATTTTATTGTATTTTGTATTATTTTTATTACTATAACCTCTTATTTTATTTATTTTTCAATTTTAGCATGAGTCTTTTTTCCTTTTTTTAATTTCAAATGTGTTATTATTTTTTGTTTTGATTGTTCTTATAAAAAATAAAGAAAATTGTAGTACAATCATTTCATCTGTAAGATGTTTTAAATATTCATATTTTATGTTTATTTAAATTTTAGAATTAGTCTTTTTTTCCTTTTTATTTAAAATGTATTTTTTTATTTACTTTTTTTGTTTCCTCATTCTTATTTTGTAAAATAAGGCAAATTGTGGCACAATTCTGCTATCTGTAAAATGATATAAATTATATTTTATTTGTGTGCCATAGTATGCTATTTATTGATATTTATTACATTTATTATTTCACTTTTAGCATTAGTAAGCTTGAACTTATTTTTTGTTTAGATTTTAGCATTAGTTTTAAAAATATATTTAAAATTTAGTATTACTTTATTTTCATCATTTTTATTTTGTAAAATAAGGAAAACTATAGCACAATTTTGTATCTGTATCTGCAAAGTACTTAATGAAATTTTTCTTGTTATGTAGTTTGATATTTATTCAAATTTATTGTAATTTTATTATCTTAATTTTAGCATTGGTCAGCTTGAAATTTTTATTTTATTTATTGTTTATTTAAATTTTAGAATGTCTTTTTTTAATTTAAAATGTATTATTATTTTTTTATCATCTGGTGCACAACTGTAGCACAATTCTGTCATCTGTAAACTATTTCATTTAATTTAATTTTTATGTAGTACCATGCTACTCATTAATATTTATTCATTTTTAATTTCAATTTTATCATTAGCAGTCTTGAACTTAATATTATATTTACATTTCATTTTTTTAATTTATTATTTAAATGAAACACTTTATAATCACACAACATATTAAAAGTAATATTTTTAAACTAATAATTGCAATATTGTGATGCCTTTACATGTCACATTGCAATTATTTCTTTTATTTAGTTTATTTGTTTTTAATCTAAGAATTTAAAAAAATTAAGAATTCCAATATCTGCCTTTTATTTATTATTGGCTTAGAAATCATCAGTAATTATCAATCTTAGTGGTTAAAGACATCATTTTAACATCAGCATATTCCCAGCATATGTCTTGTTTTCCCCAAGTAAACACATGCCTCTTCCCTATTTAAATCAGGCTTATTATAGACGATGCCTTATTCAACATGGCTCCAAGCTATTTGCCTGAACTAGTTAATGCCATGCCACCATTTGCATAATTCATGCAATTGAATTGGGTGCTTAAACATTGTGCAAATGATGCGGGTGTGGGTGCCCAATTTATTCTTATTAAATTCCTCAAATACTGTTTGCTTGAGAGTCTGAGCCAGTGCTTGAATATTCAGAGTATGAGTAACGGTTGACCTGTGGGTCGGTCAGTCGGTGGCAGAGCGAGTGCCATGAGCTCTTCTACAGCTACAGTGAGTCATTGTGCATCCCAGAGAAAACAAACACACTGATATGACCACAAATATGGATCCTGTATTTCTTCTCTCTCACACACAGACGCACAGGGGGCAATTTGGTTATTTGGGGGCACTAAGTAATTACAGCCATTGGGCTTAACAATCCTAATATGCATTCTTTGCATTTTTATTCATTAGTTTTTATTTGTATATTCATTATTTTTATATAACTCTTCTTTTCTAAATTAGTATCTCAATGCAATCTCTACATTTCTACAACTAAAAATAATATTTCAAATTTTATTTTGTAAAACCAAATCTTTACCTGATCTGATTTGAATGCTCCATGATTGGGAGTGGGAGCACATTTGCACAGATGTAATAATTATGTTAATTTTATTTGTAGACCCTCCCAATAGAAAATATGATATTTAATTTATAGAAACATCTAGGCATTTATTGGGGGCTCCCAGATATCCCTCAGCCCTAAGTAGCTACTTAACCTTGCTTATTGGTTAAATTTATTGGTGGTTTACTGGGATTTTCCTTAGGAATAATGTATTTTATACTGTAGAAAACAAGAATTATATGGCCCTACCCCTAAACCCAACCCTTTTGCCCAACCTGTGGCAAAATTTGAATGTCAAAAGACCCTTTTAAAACTGAATGACTCTGTTAAGTCTAATTTTGAAGCATTTTGAATTACAAGGACATTAGGCATGTCCTCATAAACCACCGTAAAAGAGTACAACTATGTCATAACCATGTCATTATACAAAAAAAAAACTGTCCTTGTAAAACACCAAAAACCAGTATACACACAGATTCTGTATTTTTGAGTAAAAAAAACTGATTGGATATAACACCTCTCCAATCCAGTTCAGTTCTATGAATCTGAGTCTTCCATAATACACACACTTGATGATTCCTACTTGTCTTCCTCGAGATGAAAAGTAGGAAAAAACATGTTTCCATGCGCTTTACGAGCTACGCCACTCACGCTGCTGTTTGCCGCTCTCTTTAGTTATGTTGTTGTCTCTGTCAGTCAAACGATGATGGGCGGGAATCACTCAACTAGCTCATTCCAACGAGGTGTGCTATTTGCACTGAACTTAAATAGACACTACAAAATTTTACACCTTTACATCGGACTATTTCTTTTTTAATTCACTTACAGTGCGATGTTCAGACCCCACTGCCCTAACCGCGTCAGCTAAATTCTCCCACTTCATTTTTATTCTTTTGTTATTATTTCTGGAGGACAAATTTGCAAATAACACCGTTTTTCTCTGGTCTACCTCCGATAGGAGCACCTCCAATTCACATTCTGTGAAGTTTCTCTTTTTGCTTGCTTTTTTGTTTGGTTTTGCCAAAGTAGAGTCATTACCATATTTATAAGGGGGAAGGGTCAGGGAGGGATTTTTTTGCTTGTGCACGTGCGCTCAGTTTCACGTTAATTTGGATGTACAAAGAGAATATGCGTGGGATTCTGCGTCCGCAGTGTTTCATACTTCTGAATTTTTTACTGTGCGTACGCAATGTTTTAGTATTAATTCAATGCAAGTCTTCGTACATGAGGCCCCAGCTTACCAGACTACACAAACACCATCCAAACTTTGGGGAAAAAAAACCCCAAACTTTGGAGGCTCATCCATTTTAATCAGAGTCTGCTTACACACTGAGACAGACACACACACACATATATTCAGGAAGCAGAATCAGGGGATCAGGCTGTTTGGTTTAACGGATTGTCACAGCCCAGTGACGACAGCACCTGTGAATAAACGCTGCCTAAGACTGCAGGTAATGACGGAAATGAGGGCGAAAACAAAAAACCATGTCACTTCTTGTTCTACATTGATTACGGCGCATCTGTCAGTGCCCGATAAGGCCCGGTTTGTGTTCGCGACGCATTGATTTACGCTGAGCTTAAAAAGAAGAGAACTTTTAGGTTAGTCGTGAGCGGCTTGAGGCTTTTAAAGGCGAAGTTCTGAGGTGTCCGGGAGGCAAAGAGAAGTCAAGCTGTTTTGGGCATGTGGCTTAAAGCAGAAATATCAGTGGCGCTGCCAGAGCTGATATAAACTCACTTCATCCTGAGGGGATTTCACAAAGCTTGCTTAACATGGACTTCATGATTCCCACTGAGGTAATGCTAAAATATTCCAGCTGTCGGTGTGAATGACAGCTGGCGTCCTCTCTGTGTCAACGGTGTGTTTGTGTATCTGCTTCAGAAAAAGCCATTGACACATGATTTGCCAGCTCTTCCTGCAGTTCTTGAATATACAATATGTAAATTTTTCTTGCTTTCCTTGACTTTCTTCTTGAACTCTTGTTTATTGTTGCCTGTCCTTTTAAATTTATATACACTACCGGACAAAATGTCTCAGTCATAAGAGCAACAAATAAGAACTTGACCTCTAGTTGATCATTTGGAAAGGTGGCAGAAAGTAGATTTTTTCCAATGAATCATCTACTGAACTGCATGACAAATACTGCAGAAGACCTATTGGAACCCGCATAGACTCTAGATTCTCACAGAACTCATTGTTTGGGGTTACATTTAGTATGGGGGCAACAGCCTGAGGGCTGGCCATTACATTACAAACCACAGCACATTCTTCAGCAGGATAGCGCTCCTCATACTTCAGCCTCCACATAGAAGTTCCTGAAAGCAAAAAAGGTGCTCCAGGATTGGCCAGCCCAGTCAGCAGACATGAACATTATTGAGCATGTCTGGGGTTAGATAGAGAAGGCATTGAAGATGAATCCAAAGAATCTTGATGAACTCTGGGAGTCCTGCAATAGTGCTTTCTTTGCCATTCCAGATGACTTTAAGTTATTTGAGTCATTGCAGAGATGTATGGATGCAGTCCTCCAAGCTCATGGGAGTCATACACAATATTCATTCTTCTTCCACTGCACCATGACTTTATATTCTACACTGTACATTATTTCTGTTAAGTGACAATACTTTTGTCTTAGCAAAGTCAGACCTTACTGTCCTATTCCTGTTAATTTTCTCAATCTCTATTCTTTTCATTTTCTGTAGTTTACATCATGTTCCAGTTTCACAGTAGTCTTCCTATACTTTCTTTTCTTTTTGTTTTCTTTCCTGCTTATTCCATTTCTTTTGATGTTCTTTTGTACTCCATGACATCCATTACAGTTTTCTTTTCATGCCTTCTTTGCTGTTTCCTTTTTTCATGCTCGTGTCTTTTATTCTTTTATTTTCTTTTTCTCTTTCCTTTCTACTATTATTTACTTTTTAAGTGTTTCCTATTCATTTCTCTTTTACCATTTTTCATCACCTCTCACTTTCAGTTTCTTTTATTTTTCCTTCTATCCTTACTATTTTTATTTACTTTTTGCTCTTGTCTCTGGTGCTGTATTTCCCTTACAATTCCCCCTTTTCCCCTTTCTTAACCTTTTCATTTCCAATGTATCTTCTACATTATTTTCTTCCTTATTCCATCCCTTTTCCCATTCCTTTGTGTTTTCTTTCCATTTTTGTTTAGTTTTTATTGTTTCACCCTTTTTGTTCCGATTCCCATTTACTTCCTGTCCTCCATCTTGTATTTCTTTTTAGTTCTCCTTTAATGCTATCCTTTGATTTTATTTAAGATTTCATAACTTTAATTAGTGTTTCCTTTTGTTTTTCAGGTTTTCATTCCTTCTTTCCTGTTGTCATTTTCTCTTTCCTCTCTTTTAATTTATTTCCTTTCCATTTATGTCCTTTCTTGTCCTATTTGTCACATTTTCATCCATTTTTACCTTTCTACTATCATTTGCTTTTCATTCCATTTTTTTACTTTTCCATACTGCCTTATTTTCTTCCTATTATTACTATTTCAATTTCTTTCCCTTTTAACCTTTTCACCACCTTTCACTTTCATTTTCTTTGTTTCTTTCCTTCCTTTCTTTTTTGGTCTTGTCTTTTTTACTGGATTTTCCTTCCTTCCTTCCTTCCTTCCTTCCTTCCTTCCTTCCTTCCTTCCTTTCTTCTTCCTTCCTTCCTTCCTTCCTTCCTTCCTTCCTTCCTTCCTTCCTTCCTTCCTTCCTTCATTCCTTCCTTCCTTCCTTCCTTCCTTCCTTCCTCTATCTTTTCCCTTTTTGACCTTTTCATTTCCAATTTATTTTCTACATAATTTTCTTCCTTCCATTTTTCTCTTTTCCCATTCAATTGTTTTCTTTCCATTTTTGTTTGGTTCTTAATTTTTCCACCCTTTTTGTTTCCATTCCTTTATCTATCTGTCCTTCCTCTTGTTTTTCTTGTTGTCTCCTTCAGCATTTATCCTTTGCTTTTATTTAATTTTTCATAGTTTTCATTACTGTTTCCTTTTGTTTTTTTAAGTTTTTGTTACTTCTACATTTTCTTTTCATTTTCAATTTTTCTTTCCATTTTCGATTCGTTTTTATTTTTCCCTTTCCTGAACAGTTTCCATTCCTTTATCCTCCTGTCCTTCCCCCTGTTTTTGTTGTTGTCTTCTTTAATGCTATCATTTTTATTTTATTTTTATTTATTTTTTTGCAACTTCCATTACTGTTTCATTTTTTTGAGGCTTTCATTCCTTCTTTCCTGTTGTCCTTTTCCCTTTCTTGTCTTTTCTTTTTTCCTTTCCATTTCTGTTCATTCATATCAGTCACTTTTTATCTTATTTCCTTTTTCTTTCTACTTTCATTTACTTTGCATTTCTTTTTCATTTTTCCATCCTACCTTATAGTCTTCTTATCATTCTCTCTTTTAGCCTTTTCACCACCTTTCACTTTCAATTTATTTTATTCTTCTTTACTTCCTTACTCCCTTTTTAGTCTTGTCTGTTTTGCTGGATTTTCCTTCATTCCTTCCCATTTTTCCTTTCTTGTCCTCTTTCTTTTCCCTTTCTTGACCTTTTCATTTTCAATTTTTCTTATTTTGTCAGTTGTACCTTATTTTCTTCCTTCCTTCTTTTTATTATTTCTCCTATTTATGTGTATTCCTTTCCATTTTCTGTTTGCTTTTGCTTTTTTTCCACCCTCCTTGTATTTCTACTTCCTTTATTATTTACTTTCCTTTGTCTTTCTGTCCTTCCTCTTGTTTTTCATCTTGTCTCTTTTAATGCCGTTTCCATTTCCTTTACATTATTTTTCTCTTCCCTTCCTCCATTTTATTAATCATCACTTTTCTTTTCATTTTCTTTCCATTACCTGCTCTATTCTTTTCTCTTCTTGGCCAAACATGTTATTATTCATAGTAGTGGTTTGCATTCATGTATCTTAAATAAATAACTAAGAGCTTGTGCCGTAATCAGTGGTTTTATAACAGATCTGATGAAGAGTTGTCTGACTCAGCTCTCGCGCCGTCTGACTCATTGCGATCCTATCTGCCGCTCCATTTGCGAAGACAAGCATGAGATCGCCGACTAATGGAAGATAACCACACTCCAGCAGCCTTATCTCTCATCAGTCCACTCATCTGTGGCGTTGCAGAAGCAGATCTTCTATGATCAGCAGATCAAACCACCACATGGATGAGATTCAGACCACGGTTGAACCACAGCACGCCATTGTGTGGTGAGCAGGAGATGCACAGCTCTTTTAAAGTGCAAGATCAAAGATGTTCAGCAGGGGAGCATTTCCAGGAGAAGCTTCTGTGATGTCAAGTCAGCGTTCACCTTTTTCACCTGATGCAACATATTCTCACGACTCGGATGCTCGGTTTGGACCGCTTGTTGTCAGTCTTTGATGCTCAGGGTAACCCTTCGGGGTCATTTTTACGACACGTGGATTCCTCGGTTGCTTTAAATGAGAAACCTTTTGGGTCGATATGCTGACGCAAAGGCATCTGCAATTGTATTGTTATGATAAAATTACATATTATAGTAATATATTTGCTAGTATTGAGGTGTGGGTTTTGCTAAAGTAAACAGTGTAAAAAATCCTAATGAAAAAAATTAGGGGCAATGCAGTGGTGCAGTGGGTAATGCTGTCGCCTCACAGCAAGAAGGTCACTGGTTCGAGCCTCGGCTGGGTCGGTTGGCATTTCTGTGTGGAGTTTGCATGTTCTCCCTGCGTTCGCGTGGGTTTCCTCCGGGTGCTCCGGTTTCCCCCACAGTCCAAAGATATGCGGTACAGGTGAATTGGGTAGGCTAAATTGTCCATAGTGTATCAGTGTGAATAAGTGTGTATGGATGTTTCCAAGAGATGGGTTGCGGCTGGAATGGCATCCGCTGCGTAAAACATGTGCTGGAAAAGTTGGTGGTTCATTCCACTGTGGCGACCCTCAGATTAATAAAGGGACTAAGCCAAAAAGAAAATGAATGAATGAATTTTAACTACATCAATCCTACATATCACGTGACATCAATCAATTTAGATTGTCAAAAGCAAAAATTCGATTTAACAATAACTAAAAATATTTAGTTAAAACTTGATTAATTGATTAAAATGAGTTAAAGTAACAAACATATTTGTTGTCATAACTTTTTGTTATATAATTTTTTACAGTGCAGTCAAAACTATTTTACTTGCGTTACATTATGAACACATTTATGAGCATGTAACCCAGTTCCTAGCACTAAACCCAACCGTTTATCAATATAAAATACGGGATACAGCTGCAGTCGTTTATTGAAAAAATATGGATATTCCAAGTCCTCTGAGGCAGCGTGAGTTATTTCTGGAAGGAATAGACTTGATCCCCGTCTTCATTTGTAGAACAGCTTGGATGTTGTCTGTGATGTTCAAATATTGCCTCTAGAAAAGCATCCAAAAGCATCACCAATGAATGTCAAATGTTATTTGGTCTCTCTGTGTCTCGTGACTGTTCGCGTCAAACACTATTGGCTCCTTTGTCACCCGACCAATCACATCAACTACTCCGTTCTACTCTGGACTTGGAATGCAACACGACTTGTTTGTATTGCTCTTATATGGTTGTGTTTGTAATAAATACACGTGACTTCACTTTTATTTGCCTGCTGCGTATTTATTTTGTTCAGAAGTGGGTAGGTTTAGGGGGAGGTAGGTGCTCAAATATTTCTGAAAGAATCCAGTGTTAGAAAATGATTTGTATTTTACAAATATTCGTATGTTTTAATGGGATTTATAATGTGAATGACCAACCAATAGCATCGGTGGACCCCATGCATTGTAAAACAAAGACAAAGTTGTACCCAGAGCATCAAACAGCGACAAGAAGGGGTCTTGACTGAGCATCAATACAGCATGTGAATAGTTGGGAGTGAGAAAGAGATTTTTTGATAGCAGTTTTGGCATAAACCCAGCTATTTTTTCCATGGCATTTAAAGAGCATTTCACAGCAGGAGAGAAGGACAAGGTTCTTCCATGATCAGAAATGTCATAAAAAGCTAGAATCAGGTCAGCTGTTCTTTGATATTGTTAAACAGGTGGCTGGTTTGTTGGATGCTACAAGGCACCTAGGCCAGGGGAATATTTGTTTTTCCATCTTTTTGTGATTTGTTGAAGTCAAATCCAGCAATATATCCTTGGTAGGAGATTGAAAGTCAAGACTGAAAACATCAGTAGACATTTATGTCAGGTTGTGTGTTTATATCTTACGACTTTGGTTATAACTACAGGCCTGTAACCAGGGTGGATTCAGGTGGTTTGGAAGACCCACCCCTCACTGACAAAGGTCCAGATTTTGTCCCATAAATGAGCTCATTTGTCCTATTTCGGCTGCTATGCATTTTCAAAATAATGAAAATAATCCATTGAATAGTGCGGAAAAGATGAATAGCGTTATTGGTTAAATGCCGGCAAAGTAGGACACGGAAGCAGCTTGATGTGGATAGCGTGAGTATGTCTGCGGTCTGGAGGTATTATAAAGTTTACCATGACAACATTGCCATCATTGTCATTGCCAATATTGAGATACTGTATGTAAACTTGGCATTGCAAGAGGTGGAATAGAAAAGACTACATTTAACACAACAAACCTGATAAGACACCTCAAAAACAAACCTAGAACCTTGATTTGAAATGCCGTCTTGCCACTATTTCACTGAGAAAGCTCTGCCAGCCCTTTGTAAGAACATTTCTGATACACTACTTGTCCTGTTATAAGATGTACCCCATGTTTCGTTCACCACAGACATACGAAGTTCGTCCGTAGTTCTCATGTCTCTACTAAGCCTTACCGCACAATGGATTGACTCCATCCTGTTTCTTTGCTCTTCTTTATTGTTTTTTTATTTATTACTAAAGTATCAGATCGGGTTTTGGTATCTGTAGATACTAAAAATCAAATGACTCGGACAAAAAACCTGATCGAGACATCCCTAAAAGTCATGTATATATACTGTAGTATGCGATGTGTATATACAATTGAAGGCAACATTAGTAGCTCTCTTGTGAAAATGATCTTGTCTTTCAAGTATTTCCCAAACAATGTTTAACAGAGCAAGAGAATTTACATAGTGAATATCTAATTTCTTTCAGTTGGTCTGGAATAATTTAAGAACTTTTTCAAAACAATTTTAAGGTCAGTAATATCCCCTCACTACCCCCCACCCCCAACTGGCCAAAGAACAATTCACTCCTATCTAATAACTTTTCTAATTAACCTAACTTGCCTAGGTAGACCTAATTAATCCTTTAAATGGCACTTTAAGCTGAATAATACATGCAATACCTCGGCTGGGTCAGTTGGCGTTTCTGTGTGGAGTTTGCATGTTCTCCCTGCCTTCGCGTGGGTTTCCTCAGGGTACTCCAGTTTCCCCCACAAGTCCAAAGCCATGCGGTACAGGTGAATTGGGTAGGCTAAATTGTCCGTAGTGTATGAGTGTGAATAAGTGTGTATGGATGTTTCCCAGTGATGGGTGGAAGGGAATCCGCTGCATAAAAACGTGCTGGATAAGTTGGCGGTTCATTCCGCTGTGGCGACCCCAGATTAATAAAGGGATTAAGCCGAAAAGAAAATAAATTAATGAACGAATACTTGCAATACTCTTGCAAAATAACTAGAAAAATATTATAATTGTCATCATGGCAAAGACAAAAGAAATGATTAAAAGAAATGAGTTATTCAAACTATAGTTTAAAAATGTGTGCTTTCCATCAAGCCGGACTTGGGAAATATTAAAAAATAATAATTTTAATTTCACAGGAGTAATAATTGTGTCCCTAATATAAATACAGCAGATGGTGTACTTTTTTGTGTGCTACTTAAACAGGATCCAAAATATACTGTAGATTCTAATATAAGAGACAAAGTGATGCCTTATAACCTCAGATCATTTTAGCCTTTTCTTATTTTCCCTAGCTGCAATGCAAATGAGTAGATCTACATTATCACCCCCCTCGGATGAGCACAGCACGGCCTCTCCTTCCAAACTTTTTAGCTTTAGGGTAGTTTTATTGTCCCTTGACATTTTTTCCCCTCTTTTGTTCCTGTAGAGAGAGTGAGCGACAGCTGCAAGCACCTGAGATTCAGGAGAGACGCAGACAGTCTAGGTGGATTGTTTCTGACATCTAATATAACCCTGCCAGAACTGGGCACACACTTAATGTGATGACCACTACTGCAAGACCAAATGGAAAAAAAGAGAGAGAGTGGTGATAAACAAACCTAATCTTGACAAAGCATTTCTGTTCCCACACTGATAATAAACCCGAACATGGATTAGCCTTCTGTGCTTTTGTTCGAAACGCAGAAGAGGAGGGAAAAATCAGAAGTAGTCTAGCGCTTTGCACAAAGGAAAGGAGCGAAAGGTAATGAAAAGGAAGACGGGCAGAAAAGAAAAGGAAATTAAAAGGTGATGAAAAGACAGGAATGAGAAAAAATTTACAGAGATGGGAAAGAAAAAAAGAAGGAAGGCAGGCACTCTGAAAGTGTAAATTAAAAGAGTAGGGAAGGGGCAAGGAGGGGGCAGGTAATGTAAACTATTCAACCAAGGCTCATTCGGAAACTGTACCACTAGATACATTTCTAGAGAGCACCAAATACGTCCCAGGAGCTACATTTGTTTGCAGTTTTTGTTTTCGGGAATCCACCAGAGGTCGCTGTGTACGCTTTTTGAGATCTCAAATTTCTCTCGTGAGTGCCATTTGTGCCTGCTGTTCTCATATAAATCCACCAGAGGCCGCTCACTGACTGACCGATTAACTGACTCACCCTTGTTCATCCCTAAACCCAACCAATAGTGTTTTCAAAAGCGCTGACTGACCCGCCCACCCACTTCCCTAAACTCAACAGACAATTTTAACAAGCAATCTAGAAAAAGAAAAGCCCTCACCTTATTTTTACCACGTTTTCAGATTTTACAGCATTCTCACCCTGTTATTTACTTGTTGTTTTTATTTTTTGGCTTTTGTTTATGTCTTACCCACTTTCTGGAACCGTTCTTTGCTGGACTCGAACCCCGTCATCATGGTCAACTCCGCTCTACGTCTCAAGTCCACTGACGTACACAGCGACTTATTTGTCAAACTGGTAACAGCGGGAAAGCTGTCCATATGGAGATAAGCGGTCAGCTGGTAAGCGTGAACAGAAATGGTGCCATACCGCCACGTAGCATTCGACGAAATAGCCAAACGCACTTCTGGCTACATAATTTGTGATCTCCAGAAATGTATATAGGGGGACGTTTTTAGAATGAGCCTATATTGAAACTAATGGATGAAGGAAGGAAACTCGTCCACATGGAAAAGCAAATCTTTATCCACATGAAAAAGCTCTATGAAGCACTGGCAATGTATGCCAATGCTACAGATTGTGATATATTCCTAACTGTATAGTCATGTTGGCCAATCAGAAGCCTCGAAAAAGGGTTATTATCATTTCTTGTTGGCTGTCAACATGGTGCACCGAGGAAAAGTATACATGCACAGTTAATAGCAAAGGTATTTTGGCAATTGCACAGATGTGTAATGGGGCGGCTCAGTGGTTAGCACTGTCGCCTCACAGCAAGAAGGTCACTGGTTTGAGTCCCAGTTGAGCCAATTGGCATTTCTGTATGGAGTTTGCTTGTTCTCCCCGTGTTCGCGTGGGTTTTCTCCAGGTGCTCCGGTTTCAATGACATGCGCTATAGGTGAATTGGATAAACAAAACTGGCCATAGTGGATGACTGTGTGTGTGAATGCGAGAGTGTATGGGTGTTTCCCATTACTGGGTTGCGGCTGGAAGGGCATCCGCTGTGTAAAACATATGCTAGAATACTTGGCGGTTCATTCCGCTGTGGCCACCTTCGATATATAAGGGACTAAACCAAAGGAAAATGAATGAATGAACAGATGTGTAAACAACGTAGATCATTGCGCACAATCTGACAATCCATAAAAGAAATGATGAAAACTCACAAAGGAAACAATAAAATACACGACTATAAAGACCCCGGACAATCTTCACTCTGACTGGAGCTTTCATTCATGAAGTTTAGTGTTTCTATGCAGACAAATGGCCAAACTGTGTAGAAAAAGCTGCAGATTTGAAAATACCTGTGTTTGTGTGGACAGGGCCTAATAGTGTAGTGAATGGATAAAAAAGGTAAAGGAAATGTAAACTTTTGAAGGAAGGAAGGAAGAAAGAAAACTAAAAGTGAAATAAATGGATAAGGACAATACCAGAAATGTAAACTATTTGAAGGACAGATGGAAGTAAGGAAGGAAGGAAGGAAGGAAGAAGGTAAGGAAGGATGAAAGAAAGGAGAAAACTAAGTGAACGTAAGCTATGGAATGGAGGGAGGGAGGGAGGGAGGGAAGAAAGAGGAAGGAAGGAAGGAAGGAAGGAAGGAAGGAAGGAAGGAAGGAAGGAAGGAAGGAAGGAAGGAAGGAAGGAAGGAAGGAAGGAAGGAAGGAAGGAAGGAAGGAGGGAAAGGAAGGCAGGAGAGAAAGAGAGAAAACTGAAAGCAAAGTAAATAGATAAGGAAGCTAGGAAATGTAAACTATGAAGGAAGGAAGGAAGGAGGAAAAGAGGGAAGGAAACTATTGAAGGAAGGAAGGCAGGTGGAGTAAATGGATAAGAATTGTAAAGAAAATGTAAACTACAAGGTAAAAAAGAAGACAGAAAAATTTAAGTAAATAAAAAAAAATGGGAATAACGAATATGAAAGAAAAGCAGAAAAAGGAAAGAAACTAAAATAATAAAGCAAAAGGAAACAGTGAGGGGAAAACTAAAAGAAATAGAGGAAAATAAAGACAGAAAGATAATAGAAAATTCTAAATAAAAATAACACAGACTTGAAACAATAGAAAAGAACGTGTAGAGGGAAGGGAAAGACATGGACAGGATGAAAATAAGAAAAATAAAACTTAAAATGTCATGAACAAGAAGAAAATGCTTCATATAAAGTCATTTAGTTTTGGAATGTTTACCACCACACTAAGCCAGGTTTATATGTTAGTGCTGTTTGGATCTGGATATCTTTATTTTTTGTTTAAATGTTGATATCGTTAGTGATTCTGCCTTAAATAGCTCAAGTGTGCTGACACTGTTTAGCCATTCTTTGCCTTGAAGAATGCCCACTTCCACCTCTACTCCTCCTTCTTTCAATGTATAGGGTGGCATGGTGGCCCAGTGGTTAGCAGTGTTGCCTCACAGAAAGAATGTCACTGTTTCAAACTCTTAACAGGCCAGCTGACGTTTATGTGCCAAGTTCACATGTTCCCCTCCGTGCTCGCATGGTTTTCCCTCGGGTTCTCCGGTTTCCTCCCATCGTCCAAAGACATGCATCTTAAGTGAATTAACCAATCTAAATTGGCACAACAGTCGAACTCTTAACCAGAAGTATATCTCTAGCCCTAATTAAGGAGGAGTTCTCGAGACCTACCTGAGCTTAAACTCCCCTCTCGCCCTGCAAATGGGAGGGAGCTTAGGGCTCTCTCCTGAGACAGCAAGTCAAACACGCTTTAAAATCAATCATCAGCTAAGTGTGAACTCTCAAATCGCAATTAATCGTATCCAAAATAAAAGTTTTTTTGACATAATTTAAGCACGCATACTGTGTATATGTATTATGCATATATAAATACACACGTACATGCATATATTTGAGAAAATATTTATGTATATTTAGATATAAATTACATATGTACAGTATATGCTACAAATTATTAACAAAATTTTATATCTATGTAACTAAATGGTTTCTATGTATGTGTGTGTGTGTAAAAAATGCTGGGTTCCACACAATTCCTCCAAGTTGTCACAACACAAACCAATTAACTAATTAATTAATTGTTTTCTTTTAATTTTAAGTGGATTGAACATAAAATAATTAAGTTCTCCCAAAAAAACCTTAAGAATTATGTTGTTTCAGCCCATTGTAAATAAGTGACATTGTAAAACAGCAATATGTATATATTTGTATTTGTATATATATATATATATATATATATATATATATATATGTATATATATATATATATATATATATATATGTATTTATATATAAATGTATATATATATATACTTATATATTTATATACTTATATATTTATATATATATATATATATATATATATATATATATATATATATATATATATATATATATACACACATATATATATATATATACACACATATATATATATACACATACACATACACACATATATATATACACATACACACACACACACATATATCGGGAGTTGATATATTTATATACATAAATATATACATAAATATATATCTATATATATACACATACACATACACACACACACACACACACACACACATATATATATATATATATATATATATATATATATATATATATATATATATATATATATATATATATATATATATATATATATATATATATAATGTCAAAACAAACTTTTATTTTGGATGTGATTAATCTTTACCTAGCACTACACTCAAAAATTATAATTTTTTTTGCTCGTTCAAACTACTTATTTAAAATGAGCTGAAACAACACAATTCTTGAGATTTCATTGTGACAACTTAATTGTTTTATGTTTAATCCACATAAATTTGTTAAAAGTGATAAGTTAACAATTTTTGTTGGGACAACATGAATGAATTGTGTGGAACCCTGCATTTTTGACAGCGTAATTTAGGTATACTATCCAAAATACTCCACACCGTATGCTGGAGAGAACAAGGCTGTTGTTCTCGGCAGTAAAGGCCAGTGACATTGGCTCTGTCGTTTGACCTCAGCTGTTTATATATAGTGACCACTGAGAGGCCGGTTCAATATGAATGCCATTTGCAGATCTCTGGGCAGGGGAGCCGTATCTAATATCCATTTGCAATGGAGACAGATTTTAATTGGCATTATGGCGGGATGAAACCACAGCGGTGACATTGCAACCCTAAATGGAAGGAGGAACGTGTGCTTGTGTGTCACAACCAGCATGGTCACGGCAAGGTCAAAAAATCATATTTAAATTGAAGATAAGAGTCCATGCCGGGACAGGTGGAGAGATGTAAATTCGCGGAAGCCCTTTTGTCCGTCTCAGACCGCTGTGTCATTGTCGCAGTGAAGGTGACACCAGCTACGTGTGCAACTCAGATAAGCCTGCGCACGGAGGCCACGACAGGGAAATTGATGGTACGCGTGGGCCATAGATGTGTGCCGAGCCCTGTTTTCCGAAGTAAAGGAATCTCATTAGCTTGAAAATCCCACACTTTGTTCCTCTAAAAGGTTTCAGCTAAATGGCTTTGCCAATCAAGAAGATGTAAGGGCTGTGTGTAATGGGAAAATGCAACTTTATAAATGCTGGTAAACTCCTGGCGGTGGTTACAAATGAGCTGTGATGAAAACGAGTCTGTGTTTTTGTCCAGATAGTGATTGGATAGTATGGTGGAATGTATTTAGTCAGCAAAATTCAGATTTAAAGATGTTCTTCTAGACAAAAAATGAGAGGGATCTGTGTTTTGTCCAACCCAGGCTCATTATGGCTATGTACCCTTGTATACATTTCTGGAGAGCTTGAAATATGTCTCAGGAGGTACATTTTTTGCAGTTTTTATTTTCGTGAATCCACCAGAGGCCAATGTAATTGTTTTTTGATATCTTAAATTTCTCTCAAGAGTGCCAATCGCGAGAACTGTCAGCAACACTTCCTCAGACAGTCTCACATGCTCTGCAAAGACCCAAAGAGACGTGCCTTTTTGAGGTTTAAAAATGCATCCGGCCGGTGTTTCTAACGGTGCTTTCAAACTTGGCTCAATTGCCTGGACCGAACCCAAGT
>NC_079455.1:34961361-35016361 GCF_903798145.1 Danio aesculapii | reverse complement strand
AATTATTATTATTATTATTTATGTTGTTATTATTACTATTAGCTTATTATTTATTATTACATATAACAACAACAACAACAACAACAACAACAATAATAATAATAATGATGATGATGATGATGATGATGATGATCTTGATAATAATAATAATAATAATAATAATAATAATAATAATAATAATAATAATAATTCATCTTTATTTTTATAGCGCTTTTAAGGTGGAAATTGTGTCAAAGCAGCTTAACATAGAAGTAATACTTGATATTATTATTAGCTTATATTAATATAATTATTATTATTATTATTATTACATACAACAACAACAACAACAATAATAATAATAATAATAATAATAATAATAATAATAATAATAATAATAATCTACTGCACACTCCATAGCATTCCCTATTGCATATATTAATAACTGTAAGTTTGTTTGTTTGTTTGTTTGTTTGTTTGTTTGCATCCTCAGTATTTATCAGAGATTCACAACAACTGGTGCCAGCGACATGAATGATGTAAAAAAAATTATTATTATTATTGGAGATAATCAGATCTTCACATAATGAACCCTGCGCTTACCTTCTCTTGGTACTGTCGTCTGGACGAGTCCAGAGACTGGATGAGGGCTGTGGCATGACCTACGAACATGGCATAGCAGGTGGCGCCGACGATCATACTGAGCATGGTGATCCAGAGGTCGGACATGCTGACGGGCGCGCGAGCTCCGTACCCGATACACAACATATGGCTCATGGCCTTGAACAGGGCGTAAGAGTACTGCTTCCCCCACGAGTCGTTCTAGGAGAAAAGATAAGAAAGACAGTCAGCCTTTGAAAATACATAGACAACATTATAGAAAGTGTTATATAATATAAATTTCCTGAAAGAGGACTGGAAGATTCACATTCATGCGCGACAAAACTGTCTGTCTCTGTACATCTGTGCAAAAGTCTTAGACCCCCAGTTACATTTGTTGATTTAGTGAGGTTATAATGACATTATATGTTACTTCCAGCCTGATCTCACAAGAAAATGTAAGTATTTTACGTTTTGTCAGTTTAGTTTCTAATTAGTACGAATTCAGATTTTAAAAAGGAGGCGTGGCACCTAACCCCACCCCTAAACCCAACAGTCATTGGGGCATGAGCAAACGTACTAAATTGTACGAATTACATCATATGAATTCGTACGAATTAGCCACTAAATCAAAAAGTTACGAATTGCCAGGAGACTGTGTTGGTTACTTCTCATTCCCTTTATTAAAATACAACCAGAAAATATAGGTTCTAGTTGGATTTTTGGGGGGTTCTAATTGTTTAAGACATATGAAAGAACGAGCTAGGGAAAGATGAAAGAATGAATAAAAATACTGGAATTGTGGAGGCTGAAAAGTACAGACAGGTTGTAATTCATCCTGTAATTCCTACTAGAAAGCACTTAATTTGGGTTAGTTCTATTTTTCAGCATGATAATGATCTCAAACACGCTGCTAATATGAAATCATATATGAAAAGAAAAAACAGCTGATGAAACAAAGACAGAGTCTTTGACAGAGTCCAGAGAGTCCAGACCTGAATATTATATACAGTAGGTAATATTATAGGCAATGTAAGATTCACCTGGAGAAAAAAAAGAGAGATGGAACATGCTAAATCTAAGGAAGGAATGCTGAAAGATGCTTGAAATTAAACAGCACATAATTTTGCTTGGTGCTAAAGAGGTCACATTAAACAGACTTTTGATGCTAGTCTTTTGATTCCAAAAGACTTTTGCACAGTAATGTATACTTTGAAGTAAATGACAAACCGTCTGTGTAAACACTCTCCTCTCCATATGCATTGGACACTTTACTTAAACTCCATATAACAAAGACTCAATAAGATAACAATGTTTATTTGTGAATGTACCACAAATCATGTTGGACAACTTGTTTTCTTCAGTTTAAATAGCTCTTTTTCACAATTTCTTGCACAATATTGCTCTGTCTTAAGTATTATTTGAATAGTCTGTCTTAGGTTATGTATATAGTTGAGTATTTGTAGCATATAGTTAGTAGTTAGTATAGTTCTAGTTAGTCCTATGAAAACACAACATTTTGTTCCTCTGTAAATAAAGCTCAACTTGACTTGATTTGACTAGAAATTAGTTTTTATTTCAATTATATTTGTAGATTTGCTTTAGCTTTCGGTTTAGTTTGTTTCATTAATGGTTTTCGTTTTGATTTGTGAACACGTTTCTATTTTGTAAATCTAATTTTGTATTCAAAATGTCATGTTTGCGCTGCTTATGTTAACTGATGTTCAAAGATATTTAATAAAACAATATTTGTTTGAACAGACACTGAACCCAAAGTCATATAATGCAACAGATATATGAAGAATTCAGACAAACTTCTTCATGTTGAAGGTAATAGTTTTTGGCAGATGAAGAAAAGATTGAAGACGTTTTATGTTTGTATTCCATTCCATAATTTGTCACAGAATGAGCGCTTATTGTTTATGAAAATAATTGTAACTTTTGTCAAATAAATTTAGGAACTTCTGTTAGACTCGTTCAGTTATATGTTTACATTTATTGTAACTTTTTAAAACATTTTATTTAAAAATAACTACAATTATTTTTGATGAATAGTTTTACTCTTAGTTTTAGTTTTGTTTACTAAAACAACACTGCTATACTTACACTTTCTGTCTTTGTTTGGACTATTTACTTTTATTTGTTGTAATCTATGCACACTCAAATAATGACTTTGGTTGTTTGTTGAAACTACTTATTGAAAATAAGTTGACGACACAATTTTTATGTTTTTTTTGGGGGGGGGGGACAACTTAATTTTTTATGTTCAGCCCAATTAAATTAGTAAAAAACTATTAAATTAAACTAGTGTTTTTTTAAAGTGCATTAATAATAATAATAATAATTATTATTATTATTATTATTCCTTGCATTTATATACCGTTTTCTGGACACTCAAAGAGCTTTACATATTTTTGGGGGAATCTCATTATCCACCACTAGTGTGCAGCATCCGCCTGGATGACGCGATGGCAGCCATATTGCACCAGACCGCACACCACACACCAGCTGATTGGTGGAGAGAAGACAGAGTGATGAAGCCAATCATCATATGGGGATGGTTAGGAGGCCATGATGGAAAGAGGCCAGTTTGGCAAATTTGGCCAGGATACCAGGGTTAAACCCCTACTTATTTTGAAAGTAGACTTCCTGGGATTTTTAATGACCACAGACAGTCAGGACCTCAGTTTAACGTCTCATCCGAAATACAGCGCTCACTGAGCAGTATAGAGTCCCTATCAATAATCTGGGGCGTTAAGACTTGACCCTAACACCACTCCTGGCAGTAACCTAGCTTTCCCATCTGGTCTCCCAGACAGGTGCTGACCGGGTGCAGCCCTGCTTAGCTTTAGTGGGCAACCATGTGAGAGTAGACCAATGCAGAGAGCATTCTGACACACAAACAGTACATATGAACAGAAACTTCCTCTACTTTACACTCTTTTGTCTCATTTGCAGTGAGCTGTGAAAACAAGAGATGGTTTGGTGTCAGCTAAACAACGGTGATTTCTTTCATTATCTGCTGTCGGTTGATGTACAGCTCTGTGGATCCTCACGCAGGACACTTTTTGTCCTCTCACAGGCCATTAGCACAGCTCCATTTAATGGAGAACTGAACGAATGGAAAGAGACAAACTGTACTGAAGATGAACTGCAGCCTGTCTGAGCCGCTTCACAATCAATACATCAGCTCATCTAAACTACATGCTGAAGCAGACCCATCCAAGCTGTTAATATAATATAATATAATATAATATAATATAATATAATATAATATAATATAATATAATATAATATAATATAATATAATATAAACTTTTATGTAATATAATATAACATAATAAAATAAAATAATACATTTAGTATCTATTATTCTTCATTAAAACATGAATTCTAGGTATTGTAAATTAATTTTTTACAGTCATTTAAAACAATCCTTCTTTTATTCTATTGTTTTTATATAAAAAAACCCTTTGTTGAATCAGCAGTGGATATTTTAGGAATGCTGTACCAAACTTAACAATGCTCTGTTTACGTCAGATAAATTTGCTTCCCAGACTTATTTTATATCCGGAAGCTATTCTGAGTTTGCTCTGTCACTCCTCAATGTCAGCATTACTCGCAGACATTAGTTAGAGAACACTGACTAAAACAATCCCCATATTATTTCCCGATGGCATCAGCTCCGCACTGGAGGGATGTGACAGTTCGGTGTTCATGGATGGAGTCTGGAATGGAATTGCTGACTACTCAAATATCGTCCTGCTCTTTTTTGAAGAGGAAAAACTGCTGAGGAAGCCGACAAAAGCTCGTTGAACTCGCTATTAAACCTGTGCACCGTGGCCTGCCAACCCACAGGGCTCTCAAACGCCATTCAGAATGTTTCAGACAGAATAACTTTATGGGTTTATTAACTCCAGTACTGAGTAACAAATTAATAGAAAATCACATCTCCAGGTTGATAGCTTGTTTTATTTAAAGACTGATGGAAAAATAAGGCTTAATTGCTAAGATTGTGGAAAATAAAAGCTGCATCATGTTATATATTTATTGTAGAATTCTGCATATGATTTGTACCAGGGATTGTTGTCATTTTATATTGAACTACAACCCCCAAATCAGAAAAGGTTATAACACTATGGAAAATGCAAAAAAAAAGTAAATAGTAGTCATTTCCAAATTCACCTTGACTTCGTTTCGTTGCAGTATTCATTGCAGACGACATGAACCCAAAATATTTCATGTTTTGTCTGGTCAACTTCATTTCATTTGTAAATATACATCCTTTCCGGTCATTCAGACATGCAACACATTCCAAAAAAAAAGGAGAAGAAGAAAAGGATCATCCAGACTATTACCAGCAACAAGTGCGAAAGCCAGTGTCTTTCGTGGTATTGGGTTGTGTCAATGCATAGCAATTTTAGAGCACAATATGCTGCCTTTTTTCCCAGGGTCACCCATGTATATTTTAACAAGTCCATGCAAGTCCATGCAAAATCACATTCTGCACACATTACAAAGTCCTGGCTGTAGAGGAAGATGATACAAGTATTTGACTGGGCTGCCTGCAGTCCCGACCTGTTTTCCAATTGAGAAGGTGTGGCGCACTTTGAAGCACAAAATGCGACAAAAGACCCTGTACTGTTGCCCACCTTTAGACGTTTGCTGGTAGAATGGGACAAAATTACACCTGAAACGCTTTATCACTTTGTGTCTTCAGTTCTTAAATGTCTTTTACGTGTTGTGAAAAGGAATGGCAACATAACAGTGGTAAATGCGTTACTGTTCCATATGTGTTTATTAAAAAACATCACGAGAAAGACAGTAAATAATGTTTGTTGTGTTTCTGCAATGAAATAAAAGTTAAAGTAAATTTAGATATCACTTCTTGTTTTTTTATTCCCGTTTTCCATACTGTCCCAACTTTATCTGATTTGGGGTTGTACAAATGCTGTGAAAATATGTGAGTGGTAGCCATTCCATGCATTTTATTAAAAGGTTTTATAGTGGTTTAGTGGTTTAGTGGTTAGTGTCAAAATTAATTGTTTCTTCGGTGCACCGTGATGCAGACTCGGACAATTTGGTATCGATTCAGTAATAATCATAACAGGTTATTATGTACTGACGTCATTTATCTCATATGTGCTATGTCGCCGTAGCTTACTATAGCGAGGGAGGTGAGCACGGGTATTTACAACGGTCCAACTACTTAAAACGCAGAAACTGTGCACAATGTCACTGCATGTGTGTTTGCTGGATCAGTCTTTCACTGACACTTTCAGCAGAGGCCCCTAAACTCCATTTCTCTCTCTCTCTCTCTCTCTCTCTCTCTCTCTCTCTCACTGTGGCCCATTTGACCTGCTGTCGTGACTTTTCCTCTCCTCTCGGCTGTTACAGCGATACTTCTGGATGCAGACACGAGCGAGTGTTCCTAAAGCGTTCATAGGATTTCCAAAGTTTCGTAGGATTTCCCAAGGCATTTGATCAATGAAATGTGTTTGATAAGGTTTTCTGTGTGATTGATAAAGAATCGCTAGGATCTTGCTATATTGTTGCTACGATGTTAATGGGTGTGATTGATGGGGATTTCTTGGTAGTTGGTATGGGATTGATAGAGTGGGGTTGCTATACTCCAGCAAGAGGTTACTTTAGAGTTAATAGGATTTCTAAAGTGGTTCTTAAAGATTTCATAGGATTTCCTAAGTCATTCAAGTAATGAAATGTGTTTGATAAGGTTTTCTGTGTGATTGATAAAGAATCGCTGGGATGTTGCTATATTGTTGCTATGATATTATTGGGTGTGCTTAATGGTGATTTCTTGGTAGTATGGGATTTATAGGGTAATTTGAGTGGTTGCTAGTGTGTTGCTGAGTGGTTACCAAAATATTGATAGTGATTTAGAGGACTTTCTAGGTTGTTGGTACAGCATTACTTGGGTCTTGGTACAGCATTCTGAGTAGGTGTTAGGGGGTTTCTATGGTGTTGCTAGAGCTTTCCAAGTGGAAAATAGAGTATTGCTAAGTTATTACTAGGTGGTTGATTACACTTTCTGGGTGGTTGCTATAGAATTGCAAGGGTGTTGCTATATGGTTGCTATAGTGTTACTAAGAGGTTGCTATGTTTTTTATTCTGTGTAATTGGTACAAAATTAATGTATATTAATAATTAATAAGCATGTTTTATTGGGAACAAGTGAGACAGTAAAATAAGGTCCCTTAATATGTTGTGAGTAAAAATGCAAGTATATCAGCCTTGAAAATTCTTGATTAAAGCTTAAATTTAAAAATATATAGTTTCTATTGTACAATTTACCTGTTATGTAAATAGAAGGTCACACTTTAACTATTGGAAATAGTGAAGTTATTACACATTTTTAAAGAGAATCTTATTCAAAAAAGTGAGTTTGCTTTTTGTGATTTGTATGTAACATGTAACCCTGTCATTTCCGATGACCAGACATTCCAGAAAATTAGTCCACCCCGATTTAACTTGCTCCACAAACAACAGCTACAATCTCTCATTCTCCACACTCAGACACTGTTTTAACTAATACTTCATACCAGAGGATTTGATAGCTGCGAGTCCTTAAGTGGTCTGCTGATGATTAGAAGAGGCCACTTGGGAAATGTGCTGATTGGCTGATAATCTATGTGTACAGTATGACACATAGACAGCACTGCACAAGGTATATCAGAGAGGAGACAGTGAATGAAAAACAATAGCACACTAGGTGTTTATGTGTGTCCATGCAATGCTCAGGTCATATGGCACAGCTAATCCTTATTATAACCTCACGGGACACTCATGTGTGCACACGTGAGTAATCCAACGTTCAGTCCACTGTGCATGTGCAAAGTCATTTGGATGTGCTTGTTTTAGCAGTGTTGGAACAATTCTGAATATCTCACAATTTACGTTTGTAGATCATAGCCAAGTTATTATTTTCTCATTGTGTAAATTGTAATAATTTACTATGTAACAAGGTAGCTAATTGTATTAGCTATGTATAGTAAAGCTATGCTAATTAGTCAATATTAAAACTAAAAAGAAAGTAGATGGAGAAGCTTGTGGGTACTAACTTTAATTTGTGTTAATCAAATATTTGTTATAATTAATGTGATAAACACATTTTAGCTGCTGCTAGCAACGTTTTAACCACTGTTAGCATAAACTGCAATGGCTTTAAAACATTTAGTATTTTAGCATTAGCATGTCAATTTTTAAATATTTAACATAATGGTGTAGCTGGCATTGTTAGCATGAATTAGCATGTTTCTAGTAGCCGATGGCTAATATGTTTTATGTTGGTAGAATGAATTTGCTAGCATTTTTTTGTTAGCATGTTTCTAGTAGCTGATGGCTAATACGTTTTACCATATCGGTAGAATGAATATGCTAGCATTTTTAAACCATGGCTAACACTAGTTATTGTTAATGTGTTTTACAATGTTTTAGTAACGTCCACATGAATTAGCATGATTCTAACACACTCAAATTAACCATTATTATTGTAAAAATGAAGTAGCCATTTACTGGCAGACTGGTTACTACAGTTAAGTTACTAGCTTTAAATTAGCTAATAATTTAATTAGCTAGCTCGTTATATGGTACATTCTTAGCTAAATTAGCTCGTTTGTTATCTAGTAAATTAGCTAGCTTCAATCCTTCGTTTTATTTTCAGCTTAGTCCCTTTATTCATCAGGGGTCGCCACAGCGGAATGAACCGCCAACCTATCCAGCATATGTTTTACAAAGCCGATGCCCTTCCAGCAACAACTGAGGCAACAGCATTCATACAGTACTAGGGGTTGGGATTTTAATATTTGTTTATTTAAATTTAGAAGGAAAATATGTTTTGTATACAAGTGCAATCATGTGGAGCAATTTACCAAAATTGATCAAAAAATTTAAGATATAAGGAGGTTCAAAAAAGAGATTAAAAGGTGGTTGTTTGATGAGGATAATTAGTTTGCATGGTGGATGATGATGTTTTATTCTTATATGTTATTGTATTGTGAATGGGGTTGCAGCTGGAAAGGCATCCGTTGTGTAAAACATATGCTGCATAAGTTGGCGGTTCATTCCGCTGTGGCGACTCCTGATTAATAGATAGACTAAGCCAAAACGAAAATGAATGAATGAAGGAATAAATGTATTTGTGAATAATTTTGTTTTAAAATGTGGAGGTACTGTTTGTTTCATGCATCAACTGTATTTTGAAGCCATACTTTGTTTTATTTAACAGAGAGGACCACAATGGAAACAAGCCCAGGGCTTTATTGTGTTTTTATCCTTGACAGTTTTTATTTCAAAATGCATGGGATACTTGTATTTTTGTACAGCTTGTCTAAAATCTGTCAAATAAAAATTCAATTCAATCCAATTCAACCCAACACTGACAATTAGCTAGCTTGTTATATAGTAAATTCTTATATGAGAAAATAATATCTTGGCTATGGTTTACAACCTTAACTTGTGAAATATTCTGAACTGTATCAAAGTGAATTCTAAACTGTTGTAAAAATAGTACAAACAATTGTTAAACTGAACAACAGGTCACTCTCCTCAAGCATGATTTAAGCTTTCAGACTAGACCACACATGCGTTCATTGAAATTCAATCCAATCCAGCCATTCCAGCTAATCACACGCTGCGTTACCAGGCCCAGAGAGTCAGAAAAGGGTAATAAGGGGCTCCAGTAAACCACCTCCACCTGATGAGGCGTTTGCATCTGAGCATGCAGAGTGGTGTTTTTGTAATCTTCCAACATTTATTTATTAAAAGGAAAGTGTAGACCAGTGACAGAATTGAGAAGTTGTGATTAGTCCCTGAACTCTTTTGTAGACGGAATAAGACTGTTATTTTAGCTGATAATAATGTCGGGAAAAAGACACAGAAATGTATTAATACACACACACACATACATTTATGCTTATAATTTTGACCTCAACTAGTGTCAATTTTTGGAAATTTAGATTTTTTGAATGAATAGCTTTTCATTGACGTATACATATATTTTAAGATATTAAGATTGGACAAAATTTGTTAAGATACAACTTTTGGAAAATCTGGAATCTGTGGGTTAAGAGAATCTAAATATTGATAAAATCAACGTTAAAGTTGTCTACATAAAGTGCCTAGTAATGCACATTTCTGGTCAAATAGGTGTTTTGATTTGTTCATAGTAATACATTTACAAACAAATCTTAATGAAACATGATAATTACTTAATATCCTAATGCTTTTTGGCAGGTTGTCATAAAAGAAAAATCTATATAATATAATATAATATAATATAATATAATATAATATAATATAATATAATATAATATAATATAATATAATATAATATAATATAATATAAGGGTGGCACGTCGTTCTGTGTGGAGTTTGCATGTTCTCCACGTTTTCATTTGGGTTTCCTCCGAGTGCTTCGGTTTCCTCCAGTCCAAAGACATGTGCTATAGGTGAATTGAATAAGCTAAATTGGCCATAGCATGTGTAAATGTGAGAGTGTATGGGTGTTTCTCAGTACTGGGTTGCGGCTGGAAGGGCATCTGCTGTGTGAAACATATGCTGGAATAGTTGGCGGTTCATTCAACTGTTCCGACCCCAGATTATATAATATAATATAATATAATATAATATAATATAATATAATATAATATAATATAATATAATATAATATAATATAATATAATATAATATAATATAATATGGGTGACACGGTGGCTAAGTGGTTAGCACTGTCGCCTGACAGCAAAAAGGTTGCTGCTTCGAGTCCCGGCTGGACCAGTTGGCATTTTTGTGTTGAGTTTGCATGTTCTCCCTGTGCTCACGTGGGTTTCCTCCAGGTGCTCCAATTTCCCCCACAGTCCAAAGGCATGCCCTATAGGTGAACTGAATAAGCTGAATTGAAGCTGCGTAAAACATATGCTGGAATAGTTAGTGGTTCATTCCTGTGGTGACCCTTGATAAACAAGGAGATGATATGATATATGATACGATACGATACGATACGATACGATACGATACGATATAATATAATACAATATAATATAATGTAAAACCAATGCAATATTTTTTTAGCTATATATACTAAAGACAACTGGAAAATATTTATTTCTACATTGATTGATTGGTTGATTGATTCACATACTCATTCATTCTTTCATTTTTAAGTGATTTAATAGTTTTATACAACACAGATTGCTTGTGTGTATTTATTTTTCAGTGAATGGTTTTCTGTGTCTATTTTTATCTGTTGGTTTCTTCATCTGCCTCTTTCTGTCTCCTTCTACCTGTCTGTTTTTCTTCGTCTCTCACCTTTTCTCTTCTTTTCTCCCAGTATTTCTCCTGATGGATGTCCAAACTGACATGTGAGATAAAAGCAAAGGCCAAGCAATCGGCTCAACGGGCCTCTTGAGAATCAAAAGCAATCTTTTACCGGCTCCCAAACACACTCCTGCTTTATCCCTTACATCTGGTAATTAATTACTATAACAAGTAGACTTTATTAAAAACAAGTGTAAGCTATTGAATTGGCACATCTCAGGAGATACAGCCGAAATGTAAAGGACTGCTGCACCTTAAATACAACTAGAGCGTCATCAACAGAAGCTTGATCAATATTTTGGATCATTTTTCATTTGACAATCATGCACTTACAGCTGTGGAAAGAAATGAGGAGACCTGTTGAAAATGTAGCGTTTTTCTGGATTTACTGGGTTTATTAGGTATGGGTTTGAGTAAAATTCATGTATTTGTTTTATTCTTTAAAGGTCTGAAAAAATTTCTTCCAAATTTTAAATAAAAAAATATGTTTAGATTTTTTTTGTTTTCTTTTTAAACATATTATTTTAATATTCTATAAATATCTGAGAAAATTTCTTCCAAATTTTAAATAAAAAATATATTTAGATTTTTTTTGTTTTCTTTTTAAACATATTTTAATATTCTATAAATATCTGAGAAAATTTCTTCCAAATTTTAAATAAAAAATATATTTAGATTTTTTTTGTTTTCTTTTTAAACATATTTTAATATTCTATAAATATCTGATAAAATTTCTTCCAAATTTTAAATAAAAAATATATTTAGAGTTTTTTTTTTTGTTTTCTTTTTAAACATATTATTTTAATATTCAATAAATGTCTGGTAAAATATCTTCTAAATTAAAAAAAAAATGCATTTACAGTACAGCTTTTAAAAACTCTTTTAAATTTTTTTTTTACAAATAATATTTTAATATTTGTCTCATTCTTTAAAGGTCTGATAAAATGTCTTCAATTAAAAAAAAATGTATTTGGGGCTGTATTTTAAGGATCTAGGTCTAAAGCGCATGGCACAAAAGCATAAAAGTTCATTTTAAGGATGGAAAAATATGCTCTGCACCCTGGCGCATGGTCTAACAGGGTTGTGCTTATTCTCTTACTGAGTTATGGGTGTGTTTTGGGCATAACGTGCATTAAACCAATCAGAGTCTCATCTCCCATTCCCTTTAATAGTTAGCTGCGTCACGGCATGGCGCATTAGCTATTTACATGGTGGACTCTGTAAGTGGAAAAACTAACTGCTTCACTGGCGAGAAAACAGTTTAACAGACCATCTGCAGTGTGAGAATAATGAATGAGCCTCCTCCATTCAGCATCTTTACTTTCTCTTTACTTTACTCCTTTACTTTCGTGGAGTAAGAAAAGAGGGTTATTTGCACTCCACTGAAGATATCCATTAGCCTACATACTAAATTTAGTTTGTTAAATTAATTTCTAATTGCCAGCAAACGAATAAATGAACAATAATAACGAAGTGTGGTCAAAAACACACATATTCTTATGCCCTATATGGTGATGCAGATCCCCAAATCCCAACAGGCAGAAAAATCTAAACTTGTTTTTATTAAAGCAAATATAAATATGCATATATTAAATAAAACTGCTAATGATAATAGTCTTATACAAATGTAAATTGTCATGAATAAACTGAAAAAGTTCACCCTGAGGTGAAGAAGGCATGGAGGCAGTGATTTTTATATTAATGTAGAAAATAATCCTATATCCTTTAAATTTTTTCATATGTAAAGATATTTGCATCTTGCTGTACATCCTGTGTGTATTAAGCAATGTGTACGCTTTGAAGGCGAATAACTAACGTGCTCTGCACAGGACTTTAGACCAGCTTTTAGTTGGTCAATGGCGCGGCCTATTTCAGTTCCTTAATTTAAATTTAAAAGATGTACATTTATTTAAACAAAATACCTAATTTAAATTTGCAACAAATATCTTCAGTACTTTACAGAATGATTTATTCAAACAAATACCTGTATTAATAAATCCTAAATGCGAAGAAACTGAGAATTTTTAAGTAGCCTCTTCACATTTTTTCAAAGTAATAATTGCAAATAAAATAGTCAATATATTTACAGCAGGTTTATGGGCCTAAATGGATGCCATACAATGCCTTGTTTTGCTAGTTTTACATTTGAAGTTCATATCATACCATATCATATCATATCATATCATATCATATCATATCATATCATATCATATCATATCATATCATATCATATCATATCATATCATATATATAATGTCATGTAATATTATATTACCAAAATCCAAACCCAAATAATTCAATTGGTTACAAAGCATATCAAATAGTCTGTAATCCATTCAGGGAGTTGCTATAGACTCTCAAAAGAGTTTAAATGTAATCATGATTAGGACAAACATCTGGCAGTGCAAATTCTGGGCTGCCTTTGTGCCTCATACCGATTCTGATTCTTCAAGCTTTATATAACTTTGCAATTGCATAAGCACAATTACCCTTTAGGTATGAGATCTCGTCTTACCAAAGATAATAAAGTAAGGATGTTGCATATATGATATGGTCAGAAGCAGCTTTACAAAAAGAAAAAAGATAAAACAGATAAAAAATGGTAAGAAAAATAACTAATAGTGCTAATTGGGAGCATTGCTCATGTGTTGTAGCGCTGCTGATGCATAACCCAGGCACATAACCCAGATGCATCTTCCTCTGGTTGTAAACAACCACTTGCAATTGGTTCATGAGATCGGCCAGGCGTGCATTTCCGAAAACCATCGTTAGCCAACTAAGGTCGCAAGTTGCGTCGTTACAAACATAGTTGTATGCTTGCAACTACACCTCTGGAGCTGTAGTTAGAAACATGGTTCCTGGCTGAGTTCTGTTCCCAGTTATCTCCCCTATTCATTATTCATTTAGAACATTCAAACATTTACACTTGGAATTATAAAAAAAAAACATTGAAGTCATCACTCTTAGGTGTAATTTGCTTTCAAACTTGTTTTACAGTTCAGTTTTAGCGATCTTCACACTCCCTTCGCAGTGTACTTTGAAAACATTGAAGTCATTTTGAACACAGCCGTTACCAAATTGTCCTATTATTTAAAAGCGAAGTTTATGTTATGTCTCCAAAGCTTGTGAAAACAAAAAAACACAGCATTTGTTAATGCTTTTAATTTATAGTAGTTTATTTATTAAGTATCTGTACTGTATATGACATAGGCCTGTTGGTTAGAACATTTCTGCAGTGGTTTACATGTGTCAAATTGTAAGTTTATTTATATATAAAAAAAATTGCCTACTTAATAATAATAATAATAATAATCAATAATATTATTAATATTATTACTAAAGTTTTAATTAGCTTAAAAAACTTTAATATTATTTTAATTTTTTCTAATAAATAATAAATATTAAAATAAATGTCTTACTAAATAGCCTCATTATTTATTTTTTTACATGATGTATATATGATATCAGAATATGTGTTAGCTTTTGTAAGTGATTTTATGTTTTAGAATAGAATACGTAATGTTTTCAGTAATATCTGTAAAGGAAACATTGCCCCTATATGTGCCATTTACATATATTTCAGTTAATATGGAAAGCGAGTGCATGTTTTTACCAAAACTAATATTGGATTTTATTTTAAATGTGTGTTAGTGTAAAACAATGTAATTTGCACAAAGAAATTATGGGGTTCTTCTCGAAAGAAGTTGTTACCACCCCGTTTAGAGCATCATTATGGACTAACTATGACCTTTTATGTGAAGCTGCTTTGAAACAATATACATTGTATAAGAGCTATACAAATAAAGGTGAATTGAATTGAATTGAATTGAATCGTGATTCAAGCAAGGATCTGCAACAGAGAAATTATGGGTTTTGGGAAACACTCGTCACTACATCGTTCTTTTCCCAAACGATGCATCGTACTATGAAAGTTCAGCCGTGAGTCACGTTGTTGTTTAGGAAACGCATCCAAGATCAACGAGTACCGATCCTGTCATGAATCATGATTATCATGATACTGATATTTGGCTGATTGATAAGAGCATCCCTAGTAGAAATGTATGCTGAAAAAACCATTGAATTAGTTTACACTTCGAAAAATTGCCAATAAATGACATAATTAAATAATTACAAAGAAATATCAAATAACAAACTGAATTTAACATTACATTTTAAGAAAGGCTGTAATGATATTTTATTGGAAAACACACTCATTGTTTTATTTGCAACTTTAAAAAAATCAGAGTGTAGTAAAAAAAAAAACCCCACTAAAAAACATCTTAAAACAGCGCCCCCTTTCCAAGCCTGACAGCACAGAAAACTAACCTCATTATTCCAAATGGACGTGAGATGGTTTTCATATGCATTTAGGACAAAAAACGTGACAGGAGAGGATAGCGTTGGAGCTTACAGTGTACAATACACCATGCATTGTGGGTGAGAAGTTTAAGCAGGAAGATAATGAGTCAGGTAGTAGCGCTTCTTATTATAAATAAGCTGAAAATCACCTTTGTTCTACTGGGCTTTTCCCCTCTGATGAGCTACCGTGCAATAAAAATTTAAATGAGGCTCAGTCTTTTCTTAAAACACACACACATACACACAAAACTGCCACACGCATCCATATTTCTGCTTCTCTCCGCCTTATCGCTTTAACGAGCCACAAGTTTGAAAGCGTTTCCAGAAAACAGGGGTCATTTAGAGAGTACTGTAATGATATTCTGCCTAATTCAGCATTACAGAAGATCAAGTGCCGTATATGGAAGATAAGAGGGCTTAAGGAAGTTGTGGGCTGCATGACATTGCTGGATTTAATGCATATTATAGGGTTTTTCTGTTGAGATGGCTCAGATGAGCTTGCTTTGGTGTGTTTGAATAAAACAGAACAGAATACAATCAATGTGTGTACTGTATTTAGCATTTTTTGCCATTTACTTTCTCCATAGGCTCCAAGATGAATCAGGACATGACTTGGACATGAACATATATGTTTGAAAATCATTACCAAGACATTACCAGGTAGGAGATGGTGCACTTAAAGTCTTTTGTTAAAACATGAACTGCCGCTTGCATGAAGCATTGCTGAGGAAATACATATGATGAAACTGTCCTACAGTGTTTTAAGTTATGTTGGATATAGCAAGCTGCAAAACAAAGATATAGTGTATAATGATGTCTGTTATTGTTATACTGTTTTTGTTTTGAAAAACACATTGAATCACCATTTCATTCAGTGTGTTCTAAATATCCATCCATCCATCCATCCATCCATCCATCCATTCAATTATTCATTCAATCACACACACTTTGTTTGCTCCATCCATCATCTATCAATTTATTCATCCAACCATCCATCCATTTATTCATCCATCCACACATTGCTTACTCCATCTATCCATCCATACATTCATTCATTCACACATTATTTACTCTATCCATTCATCATCTATCAATTCATTCCGCATTGTTTACTCCATCTATCCATCCATGCATCCATCTTTTTATCCATGCATTTTTATTCCATCCATCTATCCATCCATTTATTCATCCATCCACACATTGTTTACTCAATCCATCCATCCATCCATCTATCCATCCATCTAGCAATTTTTCCACCCATCCATGCATTGTTTTCTCTATCCATCCATTAACCCATCCATCCATGCATTGTTTTCTCTATCCATCCATCCATCCATCCACCCATCCATCCATCCACCCATCCATTTAGCATTTTTCCATCCATCCATCCGTCCGTCCATCCATCCATGCATTATTTACTCAATCCATCCATCCATCCATCCATGCATGCATCCATCTAGCAATTTTTCTATCCATCCATCCATCCATCCATCATGCATCCATCTAGCAATTTTTCTATCCATCCATCCATCCATCATTTTTTCCAACTATCCATCCATCAATTCACACATTGTTTACTCCATCCATTCAACCATCCATCCATTCATTCCTCAGTCCATCCATCCCTTCATTCATTCACACATTATTTACTCAACATTATTTACTATCATTTTTCCACCCATTGCTCCATCCATTAATTCATCCACACATTGTTAACTCCACCCATCTATCCATCCATCCATACATTGATTCATCCACTCATTATTTACTCCATCCATCCATCCATCCATCCATCCATTCATCCATCAATTTTCCATCCATCCATCCATTCATTCATTCATCCACACATTGTTAACTCTATCCATCCATTCATACATTCATTCATCCACACATTGTTTCCTCCATCCATCCATCCATCCATCCTGCTGTTTTTTTTGTTTTGAAAAACACATTGAATCACCATTTCATTCAGTGTGTTCTAAATATTCATCCATCCATCCATCCATTCATTTATCCAACCATCCATCCATCATCCTGCTTTAAACACCTTTTTATACCAGTTGGGGAATATTGACGTGTCTTTGTCAGTGAATAATGTGCTCAACAAATTAGCTCATATCACTGATTCATTGGAACCAACAAAGGTAAATGAAATGAAATATTTACTCAACTTTCAATAAAAATGAAAAAATAAATAAATAAATAAAAATAGTGACCATCTGATCAAAAATAGGGATTGTGGTTGTGTTATCTGATTTATTGTGGTTGGGCAAAATAGTTTTTGCAGCTGAAACCCAGTCAATTCAACACAAGTAGATGGAATGACTTTTGCATGATTTTAAGGATTTGCCACTTTGACCAAAAGAAAGTTTCTTGAGTTGAAAGTGACTTCTGTGGGAGCAGCGCTTCACAGTTATTGACAGTAGCTGACCTTTTTCAGAATAAATTTTCACAGTAATTTTCACACTTTTAACGCATGAGTCACAGAGGGGGCATTTGTCACTAAAAACTGAAACTTGTTCGCATTTTGGCTCTTCATTTACATGACAGTGGGATTTTAGTGGCCTGAAAATTGGTTATCAAAGTGTAAGTATTTACAAATGATACGTTTACTGTTTCTGTAAACTACAAAAATGCTAATTTGTGAAAAGATGATATGTATTATGAGTTTACTCTATAGACATGCACAAGTACTTGACAATCAAAACAACAATGTAGACTACAAGACTGTAGGGCAATTTATTAGTATAAGCATTATTAGTGAGCGCATTTCACTTGGTCTTGTCTTCAGTCTGGTCTTCTTGTCTTCAGCCCGAAACTGAAGACAAGACGTGACTTTTAAGGGACTGTTTCATATTGATTTATTAATCATTCTTACTGTTCAATGAACGCAAACCATCGTATGTTATTAAAGACGCAAACTCCTTATTGCACATCAGCTGCACCTTCAGCAAACCTCCTAATACCTGCAGCACGAGGACTTTATGATTATTTATGAGTGTCAAAAGTAGCCAATCTGGTCGGCGAAATATTTGACTGTGTCACTGCACATCAAACAACAAAAATGATATAACTAAAGAAATTTCCACTGTGGTGAGTGAGAGAGCTTCTTAAACTGCACATCATAGATGACGTAAGCGTGCTCAGGCTCGAATGCAGTGTGAGTGCGGGCCGTAGGGGGAGCCGGGACAAGCGTGCTTCGGACAGGTTCAAGGCAACTGTACATAGTGTGAGTTTGCCCTAAGTTAACTTAGTTTTTACAAATGTAAGTGGATTGACCATAAATCATTAAGTTGTCCCAAAATTAACCACACGAATTGTTTCAGCTCATTTTATATAAGTAGTTTGAACAAACAGCAAACGTCATTTTTTTGCAGTGTAGTCAGTCTTATAAGTTTTATACATTGTTGCTAAAAATCAATTTCTCTTAGAGTAAAGTAAATGGGTTTCTCATTTTCCCAACCACTGCACTCTCTTCCAGTCTGTGGGAGATTTAACAGTCTTGTGTTATCAGGTCTGATGATTACAGTTACTCACACAGATAAACCTGTCCATATCCCAGCTCTTAAACTGATCACTCACACCCAACCAATGCTGCATCCAACACCAAAACAAACCATCTAATCCACAGACACGTCAAAGGCCCTCTGGCATGTGTGTGAGAGTTGTTATGCATCTGTGTTTATTTATAGCAAAGGCAATAGTCATGATTTCTCGCAACGGTAACACACAAGATGCCCTTACAGCTTAGACTGGCATTTGAAGTAATGGTTTAAATGAGAGAAATACTGTACGAGCAAGGCCGACGAAACAGAAGATTAAAAATACAAAATAACAGCTGATTAAAAATGCGCTCTGAGAGACCAGCGGGCTTTTCGTGTCACTACTACACCAAGCTTTTGACTTAACAAGAGGTGAGGGCTGTCTAAAGGTGTGTAGTAAATGTTTTTTATATCCTCTCTCTCTTTTTCTCTCTCTCTCTTTCACACACCCACGCAAACCCAGTTACTATCCAGCTATTCAAGCATGAACCAATCAGATGGCAACAGACGGCGTGAGATAAAAGAGATCATCACATGTAGACCATTCATGAGGAAGAACTATACGCACATGCATATATTACTAAAACATTTAAGAGCCGCAATACTGAATCCATCCATCCATCCATCCATCCATCCACCACTGTTATGCTTTTTTTATGGCCAGCCAGACCTCATTTTGTTGTTTTGTCTTCATCCAGCCATCATTCTATCGTGTTTTCTCCATCTATCCATCCACCCATCTATCACACTTCTACCGTTCTGTAGTCTGCCATCTTCCCTTATTTTTGTCCATCCATCCTTCCTTTGTTGCATTGCTGTCTCCATGCAACATTCCTTTTTTTCCATCCATCTATCCACCTATTTTGAGCATTATTGCATATCCAACCATTATTGGTCTCCATCTATTCATTTGCCTGTCCATTCAATGGTGTGTCCTTGTAACAATCCATCCATCTATCAATCTCTGTTATGTATCATATGGCCAGCCAGACATCATTTTGTTGTTTTGCCTTCATCCATCCATCATTGTAATGTGTTTTCTCCATCTATTCATGTACAAATTTATCACACTTCTGTCGTTCTGTAGTTTGCTATCTACCCTTTTTTTGTCCATCCATCCTTCCTTTGTTTCATTGCTGTCTACATCCAACATTCATCTATCATTTTTCTCCATCCATCTATCCACCTATTTTGAGCATTATCATCTATTCACTCCACCGTTATATTATTGCATCTACAACCAGTTGCCTAGCTATTCAATGTTGTATGCTTGTAACAATCCATACATCTGTCCTGACATCTTTTTCCCTTCAGCCATCATTCTGTTTTCCTATCTCTTCCATCCATCCAGCCAGCCAGCCAGCCAGCCAGCCAGCCATCCATCCATCCATCCATCCATCATTCTATTATTACAACTCAATCCATCCTCCATCCACTGTTTTCTATATTTTCCTCCATTCATAATTCTATTGTTCTGCCTAATCCATCCATTTATCCATCCATCCATCTATCCATCCATCAGTCCATCCATCAGCTCATCCATCCGTCCATCCATCCATCCATCCATCCATCCATCCATCCATCCATCCATCCATCCATCCATCCATCCATCATTCTGTTACTGCATCTCAATGCATCCTTCTATATATTTTTCTGTTTTGTCGATCCATCCATCCATTAGTTTGTCTGTCAGACCATCTATCGATCCATCCGTCCATCCATCCATCCATCCATCCATCCATCCATCCATCCATCCATCCATCCATCCATCCGTTTCTATCCATCCGTTTCCATCCATCCATTTCTATCCATCCATCCATCAGTCTGTCTGTACGTCCGTCCATCCATTAATCCATCCATTTCCATTCATTCATCCATGGATTCCATCCATCCTTTTTCATCCATCAATCCATCCATCTGCCAGTCCATCCATTCATTTCCGTCCATCCATTTATCCATCCGTCCGTCTGTCCATCCATCCATCCATCCATCCATCCATGCATTCCTCCATCCATCCATCCATCCATCCTTTTCCATCCATCCATCCATCCATCCATCCATCCATCCTTGTTTCTATCTATCCATTCTTCCATCCATCCATCGGTCCATCTATCCATCCATCATTCTGTTACTGCATCTCAATCCATCCTCCATCCACTGTTCTATATATTTTTCCGTTTGTCCATCTATCCGTCCATCCATCCATCAGTTTATCTGTACGTCCATCCATCGATCCGTCCGTCCGTCCATCCATCCATAAATACATCCATCCATCCATTTCTGTCCATCCATCCATTTCCATCTATCCATCCATCCATCCTTGTTTCCATTCATCCATCCGTCAGTCCATCCATTCATTTCTATCCATCCGTTTCCATCCATCTGTTTCCATCATCCATCAGTCTGTCTGTCCATGTCCATCCATCCATCCATCCATCAATCCATCCGTCCATCAAACCATCCTTTTCCATCTATCCATCCATCCTTGTTTCTATCCATCCATCCATCCATCAGTCCATCCATTTATTTCCATCCATCCATCAATACATCCATCCTTTTCTATCCATCCAGTTCCACCTGTCTGTTTCCATCCATCCATCCTTTTCCATCCATCCATCCATCCATCATTGTTTCCATCCATCCATCCATCCATTTATCCACCCATTTATGTATTCATTTATCCATCCACCCATCTATTTCCATCATTCTATTCCTATCCATCTGTTTCCGTTCTTTTGTTTGCATCCTTCCTTCTCTTCCCATTCATCCATCTATTCATCTATCTATTCATCACATACAACAAGATTTTGTCAGTTTGAGGCAATTATTGAACACAGTTTGTAATGCTGGCCACCTGGTGGGAGTTCAAACAATGAGTATTATTTAAATCACTGTGAATGTTCTTTGAGACCTAGGGATCATTTGGGCTCTTTTTAGGCAGTTTTATGTCCCAATGTGGATATAAAATAACAGGACACACTGATTCAGTATTAAAAGGTGATACGCGCCACTTATTTTAATTTCTGCTCTACTGGTGTCATCAAATTAAATAGTAGTCCTTAACAGATCTCCTTACCACCTGCTTTTTGCCTTGCATGGACTGAAGAAGAAAGTATTTAAGCACTGAAAAAATTTAATGTAAAAGAGCTGTTGGATTGCAATAATAAAATTATAATAATAATTACAGGCATCAATAGAGATGTTGTGGTTTATTTTATTTATTGAAGATCGAAAATAGCTACAGTAGTGCGGACAATATTGCAAAATTCGTGATCATATCACATGTGCATAGCAAGGCTGAGTGCAGCACATCATTCAATTAAAAACTCATTTATAATTTATAATGTGGGAAAACAATTACAGTTATTGATGTTTCCTCTTCGCAGTGTGTTTACGCAGAGTGCTCGTGGTGGAAATGTGATTTATGGACAGTGTTTCTCGCAAAACCTCTACTGGTTTGGCTGCTGATGTCGGTTCATAATCACTCTTTTAAATGCGCACCAAAAGCTGTAGTAAATAAACTCTCAGCATAATTATCTTTTTTATATATAAGCATTAATTATGCACTCTGTGAGAGGAAATCTAGTGTTGCTTTGCATAAATTAGCTTTGCATGTACCATACTCAAACATAAGCATCAATAACTTAAAGAGGGTGTGTGTTTTGGAAAACAGTTTAGCATTTTAACAATTACATGTACTATTAAACCACTGAAAACATTAACTGGAGGTCAGAAACATGGTTTAAATTATAGTTACTTTTTTGTTTCAAATGACCTAAAAGAAGAAACTATACAAAGTGTCTATCTGTATACATGCATAAATGTTATTAAACTTAATATACACTCACCAGACACTTTATTAGGTACACCTGTTCAACTGCTCTCTAGCGCAAATTTCTAATCAGCCAATCACATGGCAGCAATCCATAGCATTTAGGCATGTAGACATGGTCAAGACGATCTGCTGCAGTTCAAACCAAGCATCAGATAGGGGAACCAAGATTTAAGTGACTTTGAATATGGCATAGTTTGTGCCAGACGGGCTGGTCTGAATATTTCAGAAACTGCTAATCTAGGATTTTCATGCACAACCATCTCTAGGTTCGACCAGCTCTAGGTTCGAGCTGCTAGAAAGGCAGTAGTAACTTGAATAATCACTTGTTGCAACTGACGTATGCAGAAGAGCATCTCTAAATGCAAAACATGTCGAACCGTGAGGTGGTTGGGCTACAGCAGCAGAAGACCACACCGGGTGTCACTCCTGTCAGCTAAGAACAGGAAACTGAAGCTACAATTCACACAAGCTCACCAAAATTGAACAATAGAAGATTGGAAAAACACTGCCTGGTCTGATGAGTCTCGATTTCTGCTGCGACATTCAGATGGTAGGGTCAGAATTTGGCGTCAACAACATGAAAGCATGGATCCATCCTACCTTGTGTCAACGGTTCAGGCTGGCTGTGGTGGTGTAATGGTGTGGGAGATATTTTCTTGGCAGCCTACCTGAGTAATGTTGCTGACCATGTCCATCCCTTTACGACCCCAGTATACCCATCTTCTGATGGCTACTTCCAGCAGGATAACACACTATGTCATGAATCACGAATCATGTCAGACTGGTTTCTTGATCATAACAATGAGTTCACTGTCCTCAAATGACCTCCACAGTCACCAGATCTCAATCCAAGAAAGCACTTTTGGGATGTGGTAGAACAGGAGATTCGCATCATGGATGTGCAGCCGATAAATCTGCAGCAACTGTGTGATGCTATCATGTCAGTATGGACCAAAATCTCAGAGGAATATTTCCAATACCTTGTTGAATCTATGCCACGAAGGATTAAGGCAGTTCTGAAGGCAAAAGGGGGTCCAACCCGGTACTAGTAAGGTGTACCTAATAAAGTGGCCGGTAGGTGTATGTATTCCATTACATTAATTTGTTAAAATCAGTTTAATTCTAAACTTGCATGTTTAATGAAAGTGATATTCAGAAGAAAAACTACTCTTTGATTATGCTGATTTCAGGCATTTGTTTTTAACCCATATGAACTGACATTTTTACACTTTTCTTTTTTTCTCTCTCTCTCTCTCTTTTTAATGGTCTTCCTCTTGTGTGGTTAAAGTCTTCTAGTGTGTTTTGCCATCTCTAAAATGTTTTAAAGATGCAACCACTGGTTAAAGTAATCCACTGTGAATTGACTTGGTGGTAAAAGCCTTCTATGAGTGTCGAGTGGTCACGGACCAATGGAAAGATGCACTTCACAACTTCTTAGAGAGACCTCGATTGCTTTTGTGCGGACACTAGTGCTTTTTTTTTTAGGTTACTAGCTTGCTTAATGCATTTTTAAAATGTATGAGTGTAATATGTTGGGAATAAAGTACATTCATATATCGCAAAAAAAAATCCCAACAGGCTTATCGGCAGACCAAGGCGAAGCAGAGCACTACATTGAAGGGCTTTATTGTGCAAAAACAACTGCCTGGATGTATATTATCCCACATTTTACAAGGCTACTTGTCACAAAATGACAAAAATTAGACAAAACATTGTTCTGAGCCATAATAGTTGATAAATTCTATAATCAAATTAGGGTTGTCACGATACTGGAATTCGATACCAATCGGTACTGAAATTTTAAAAACGTCCTATTAACACAAACATTTGAGCGATGTGGAGCACATTCTTAAACAGCGCTGATTTGCCATTGTGTAACAACAGATACCACAGATACAGGGACACTGTAGCATTTTCAAAGTCACGTAGATCAGCTGGTTTGTCTATAAGCTGACATACGAGCGAACCGCTGATGAATCGTGACTTTAAAATGCTCCAGTGTCCCTGTATCTGTGCTTACACTCAGTAAACAGATGTGAGTTCGGTGAACTGATGACCTTTACTGCCAATCACTTCTGTTGAGCACATGAACACAAAGGCAAACCAGCGGTGTTTAAGAACGTGTTCGTGGGAAATAGACGTCTTTTTAAATTTTAATCAAATTTCAGTATCGTGACAACCCTAAATCAAACAAAAAACAGCTGAATGGTGCATACACCAACCTTCAGTGGCATGACAGACAAGTCAATTTATTCACTGACAGTCGAGATGATTTAAAGTAACCGTGTCATTATTTTTAGCTATTGTTATCTCAGAATAACATACCTTTGTGTTTCATAACACACCAATCAGAATCAAGTCTTCTGCATAACAATGTTTTCTAGTGCATGACATTAAATTATCCAGTAAAGACCAATGATAAACAGTAACTATGGAAATGTCCAGAAACATATCCGGTGGAGTGACATTTGTGCTTTTTCATTTTTTTTCTAAATATATTAAAGGCTAAAGTCTGATGACACTGCATTAAGCACAAACTGTACTAAAATAATATGTAAGCAGCATGCATGTATGATATTTTATTTCTGAGAAATATTAATCTGTGCAAGTAAATCCACTAGGAAAAAAAGTTTGTTTTGGAAATAAATCAAAGACCATTGAATGGGCAGTTTTTTAGCGCTAACATCAATTTGATGGCTTCAGCTACGATATACTTAACCATGCTCCTCTTACCGTTAGTTTTCTATGAGGGAATGATGCACAAAACCAAAAGCCCCGCCCCTACTCAATGTTCCATTTCAGTTGGAATCAATCAAAGACCATTTGTTTCTGTGTTTGGATTGGTGGTTCTTTACTGTTGACATCCGTTTGACGGCTTCAGCTACGATATACTTAACCATGCTCCTCTTACCGTTAGTTTTCTATGAGGAAATGATGCACAGAACCGAAAGCCCCGCCCCTACTCAATGTTCCGTTTCAGTTGGAATTAATCAAAGACCATTTGTTTCTGTGTTTGGATTGGTGGTTCTTTACTGTTGACATCCGTTTGACGACTTCAGCTACAATATTCTTAACCACGCCCCTCTTACCATTAGTTTTCTATGAGGGAATGATGCGTAAAAAGAAATCCCCACCCCATACTCAATATTTTGTTTCAGTTGGAGTCAACATACTGAAATAAAAGTCTCAGCAACTTCAGTTTCATGCTGACCCATTCATTCATTAATTTTCCATCGGCTTAGACTCTAATTTAGAGTTTGCCACAGCGGAATGAACCACCAACTATTCCAGCATATGTTTTACGCAGCAGATGCTCTTCCATCTGCTACCCAGAATTGGGAAACACCCATACACACTTATTCACAAACACCCACTATGGAGAATTTAGTTTATTCAAATCACCTATAGCGCGTGTCTTTGGACTGTGGGGGAAACGGGTGCACCTGGGCAGAACATGCAAACTCCACACAGAAATGCCAACTGGCCAAGCCAGGGCTTAAACCAGCGGCCTTCTTGCTGTGAGGCGACAGTGCTAACCACTGGGCCACCGTGCCGCCCTTTCACGCTGAATTTAAGGAACAAAATATGCTACAAGTGTGTGTGCACTCTCTTTCAAATAAGCCAGTTAAATATATATCGATTTAAAGTTGCAGTTACTTGATTTGTATCCTGTTGAGGGAGGCATGTCGAGATCCCCAGACAATCCTGCGACGCTAACCCTCCTGATGGCTAAATTAACCCGACATCCTGGCCGGTAACACAGTCGGTGTCACCTCCTGTCTGCTCAGACTCAATGTCCCAATTAGCACTCCCCCACCAGGCCATTATATCCTCCTCTTCCCTTTGCCCATCTAAACTCTGAATTAGCGATCAGCAGGGCCACCGCCTCCCTCCGGGACCCCCCATCCGCGTACGGTTGAAAAAAAGACAGCCGCAGGAATCTTTGCTCATTTTTCATCTGCATTGATTTTTTTTTGGGACAAGAAAGTGGTGCGGAGGTAAACAGGGAGGTCATTGATTCAAAGTCACAGAAAGACGCTGAGGGAAGGAGAGGGAGACAAGAAAACGCGAGGTAAACCGAGGAAGGTACATAAAAATTGATGAGTCTTGTGCGAGAGGAAAGTAAAACAAAACGCTTCCCTTGCCTTTTGATTTCCTGTTTGTTTCTGTTATGATTCTCCGGTTGTGGCATTTATCCGAACAAAGCCCAGGGGAATGAGACAGAGGGAAAATAATGATGCGGTCTTGATATCGTTTTGCAGAAAGGAGGGTGCTGCATCTCTATCGGTTTATAGAAACCCCCTCGCTGAGAAAACGTTGCATCAAAACACCTACAAAATTGATGGCTCAATAACAGAAGCTCATTTAAAGCCAATGAGTCCTAGAACAAAGGACTGGGTTACAATATTGTGTGATCTGCATTCGATAGGAGTGGTGGATGTGATCTGCGTGTTTGATTGTTGAAGTGACAATGGCCTTGGAAAAGAGAGTTTTGGGTTTAAGTTATGATCGTGTTTCAAGATGAGATTATTTTCTGTTGATATAGATATGAATAGGTATGAATTTCATTTGAATGCATTTAAATACATTAAAATGATCAAGGGTGACACTAAAGACTATTTTTAAAAATTGTGAACTTTTTGTTCATCAAATAATTCATCAATTAATTTCATCACAGGAAAAAAAATTCTAAAACATAATAATATAAAATATAACAATATAATTACTATTTATAATAATAATATTAACAATAATAATAATATTAACAATTGCAAAATAATAATAATATTAACAATAATAATAATAATATAAATTTGAAATAATAATAATAATAATAATATTTATTATTATTATTATTATTATTATTATTATTATTTTGCAATTATTACTATTATTATTTTGCAATTACTATTATTATTGTTGTTGTTATTTTTTATTATTTTTTATTATTATTGTTGTTATTATTATTATTTTTATTATTATTATGCAAGTATTATTATTAATGTTATTATTATTAGTATTATTATTTTGCTTTTATTATTATTATTATTATTATTATTATTATTATTATTATTATTATTATTATTATTATTATTATTATTATTATTAAATGCAGCCTTGTTGACAGAAAACTTACTTGAAAAGCCACAAATCTTACAGACACATTTTAATAGTTGACATGTTATTTATAAACTATTTATATTTTCCAATTGTATGAAGATAAAGATAAACTTTTCAGAAAATCTTTAAATATCTTGAAAGTTAAAAGGAAAAAAAATGTGACAACCTTTCCAAGTAAAACTACAATATAATAAAGTTATATATGCAGTACACACATATATAGAGAAAAAAGAATTTTAAAATAACCCAAACTATTAGTGTCAAGTGTTTTATAAAAGAAATATTTCAAAGATCTCAAGGGAAGTAGTGTAATGCTTCTTGTCCTGTCTCATTCAGATAGGAATTACATCAATTATCTAAATCAGTGTTTCTCAACCACGTTCCTGGAGGACCAACAACTCTGTATATTTTCTGAAAAGTATCTAACTGATAATGCTGAAGTCAGTTACTCTGCTTTGAAAATGTTACGTGGAACGTCTGTCTTTGTTTTGGTTCTTTTAACCTGCCCACTGCCACTTTAGCCAATTATATTTCAGCGCCCTGGGTATGGCAAGCGGTTTTGACTTTTATTCATTCTCAGTATATGTATTCTTGATATCAACAATTTAATTCTTGATATCAACAATAAATATTCTTGATATCAACAATTGCGTTCTTGATATCAAAAATTTAATTGTTGATATCAACGATTAAATCTCTTTATATCAACAATTGAATTGTTGATATAAACAATTACATTTATGATATCAACAATTCAATATTTGATACCAACAACAGAATTTTTACTAGTTAAATGTCACCATAGGCTGCCATTCAAATTTAATTGTTGATATCAAGAATCGATTTCTTACTAGTTAAAATAATTTAATTGTTGATATAAAAAAATGCATTTGTTGATATCAGTAATTTAATTGTTGATATCAGGAATTACATTGTTGATATCAAGAAATAATTTTCAACTAGTAAAGATGTTCATTATTGATATCAACAATTGATTTGTCACTAGTGACAATGTTAATTCTGATATCATGAATGTAATTGGTACTAGTGAGATTAGTAATTTTAGATATCATAAATTACTTCCCTAATTGTTGATATCAGAAATACATTTTTAGATATCAGAAATAACAAATGTAATGTGTTAAAATATAATTGCAGATATCAAGAATTAACATTTCAACTAGTGAAATTAAGTTCTTGATATCAGGAATTGACATATTTACTAGTAACAATTCAAATGTTGATATCAAGAATAGACATTTGCACTAGTATCCATATGACAACTGATATAAAAAATAAATGCTTTTACTTGTAAGAATTGTTTTTCTGATATGTAAAATTGAAATTTTATCTAGTAAGAAATCAATTCTTTATATCAGCAAATAAATTTGAATGGCAGTCTGTGGTGACATTTAACTAGTGAAAATACAATTACAGATATCAAGAACTATAATTCTTACTAGTTGAAATTCAGTTCCTGATATCAAGAATGAACATTTTAACTAGTGAAACTGAATTGTTGATATCAAGGATTAACATTGTTACTAGTGGAAATGCAATTCCTGATATCAACAATTAGCACTCTGGATGTTAACAGTTAAGTTGTTTATATCAAGAATTCGGATACTTGATTTCAACAATTTAATTCTTGATATCAATAATTCATATCCGGTTAAGCAATAAAAGTAAAAATGGCTTGCCAGAATAGCCGTTTTGTCTTTTATTGCATAACAGGATATAAATTCTTGATATCAAGAATTAAATTGTTGATATCAAGAATCCGAATTCTTGATATCAACAATTGTATTTCTGCGAATGGTGACATCATTGCTGATATCAAGAATTAACGTTGTTACTAGTTGAAATGTAATACTGATATCAACAACTACCTTTTTTGATATCAAGAACAGAATTGTTGATATCAAGAATTTTGATCATTGATATCAAGGATTAAATTTTGATATCAAGAATACACATCCTGAGAATGAATAAAAGTCAAAACGGCTTGCCATACCCTGGGTTTCCTTGCCAACACCACGTATTTCGTTCATTCATTCAGACAGGCTCTCAAAGCATACATCCGTGACCGAAATGCAACCTCCAGTGGACAGTAGCAGACTTCGAAATGAGACGCAGATTCAGAGTTCCACATGAGGTTATTAAATAGCAAATAATATAACTATTATATTTATAATATGTGTCCTAACAACACGCTTCGTGATGAGATTTGCAGTGATAAGCAATTTGTCTGTTTGTACCAGACAAAACACAGAAGCACAGAATAGTGCACTCACTCATGAAATGGTAAGGTTTCTGATCTAATTAGTACATATTAAACCTCCTTAACATTATTAAATGTAATAAAGAATAACACTGCAAAAGAATAAGAAATAAAAAGCTTTTCTTACTAGTTTTTGTCTTGGACCTAGTCCAAATATCTAAAGATTCTTAAATCAAGAAGCCTTTTCTAGAGAAGTAAAAAATATGGTCTTGTTTTCAGAAAGAACAGAGTCTAAATTAAATGAGTTTTTTCTTAAAACAAGCAATATAGGGTAAGCAAAATAATTGAGTTTTCGCTGTGAAATAAGATTATTTTGCTTACTCTATTGGCAGATTATTTTGCTCGTTTTAAGCAAAAAACTCATTTTATTTGGAAAATATTATTTCTGAAAACAAGACTATGTTTTACTTGTCTAAAAAATGCTTCTTGATTTTCAGATTTTTAAAATATTTGAACTAGAAACAAGACAAAAACAATTTTCTCAATTATATTTTAATGATTTCTTAAAATTCTGTGTAGATAGGCAGCTCACTAGGTTTTGTAAAAAATCTTATATATGTGTGTACGTGTGTGCTAAAATAGTTCTCTTTCTCTCTAAAAAGGCAAGAAATAAGGATCCTGAGGCTAATATTTCAAATCAGAGCCACAAGGGGCAATTTCAACCTCCTATCGCATCAAACTGCAGTGAATCGCCACAAGCGTTTGACCTCTTCTTTAGCTCTGAGAGCAAAGATGAGAGATGAGATATGATTTTTATATTTTGGATGCTTAGAATTAAACAAAAAAGCCACATACAGTATTTGGAGCACGGTTATGTCACTTTCTCTAAGCATTACCTCTATAACAAAAGACAAAGCTTTGATATTGTTTTGGGTGAAGACGCAAGTAGAGCATATGACGTAAAACGTTTCTGAGATGAAAACAGGCTTTGAATTTTCACAACGCTCATCACAGAGTGTCTTTAATTAGGCAGAAATGTCACATTCAGTATAGCCGGAGGTTTTGCCACATTTCAAAACATGAATATCAATGATTCCCGGTAAGAGCCGAGGGGTTTGCAGAATCACCTCAAAAGTTAGATTGAGCCCCGTAGCACTTGAGGGGATGTGATTGCATAACGCCGAACAGCCCAATCAGCTCTCCGCCACCCAAGACTGTTACCTAATGTGATGCCATGCTAACAGGCTCAGACGAATATGCAAAGAGATCTGCACATGCCCCCTTACAAGCCGTCTGCTGCTGATCTCAAAGTCTCAAATGCATAATCTTTGTTAGTGGGAATCTGACAAATCTGACTTCCTAAAACAGTGTGACACGCTTGGCCTTGAACTAAAAAAGCCTAATGCTTTTACCAGCACTGCAATTTGACCTGAAATGCAAGTTGAACTTGAAAAGCTGGAAGGAGGGAAGGAAAAAAATAATAATCTTGGCATTTTAACATCCATTTAGCACCAACATGATGTGCGGTGAAAAACTACAGCCAGCCATCTGTCCAGATTAGCTGAACAGCTCTCGTTTGATAAAGGTCAAGTATAAAATGTTCTGCCCAGCGCCTCTTGGATTTTAACAGCAATGGGACGTGCGAGTCCAAATATTCATATACTCTGGGTTGCTGCATTTAGTTTCTCCTTTCGATTGCGTACTCCGAAAACAGTAGTGCAGAAACTATTTTAATAAGTTGCTAATAGTTAATAATATAACAATATGTTGCAAATTTCAGAATCAATTACAGAGAAATTACCAACATTGATTTAAAGGGGTCTTATGAGGCTAGTTCAACGGTTTTAGGGCTCCTTCACACCAAACGCAATGCTTCTGAATGTTTTTTTTTTTAAATAAAAAGCACAAGAGTATCCGGACACAGCCACTGAGAGAGCATGTAAACAGAAACTTACAAAACTTGCCCCGCCTTCCTTCTGATTGGTCCACTGCTGTGGAACTGACAGTGATGAGCGGTGCTGCGTATAAAAGTTGTAGATCTTTTAACCTGACACAGCGTCTAAAAAACATGCCACTCACGTGTGCTGTGCTTCCATGGTTGAAATTACGGGAGTTTTCCGGGAGAAATAATAAAACGGGAGGGTGGCGGGACATGGGTCTGATATACAGGAGACTCCCGAGAAAAATGGGAGTGTTGGCAGGTATGCACGTCTGCCAAGCGCATGTTTACTTTGAAAACAATAGAAAAGTAGTGCACTGGAAAGGAAAAAATGTATTTTGTGTGAGCAGCCACTTAAAATTGATTTATACTTTCATCGCGGATCTCCGCTGAGTGTGCGCACACCTCGCAAAACAGGCTAGAGTTTTATTCTTGATGGTTTCGCTGTTGTGATATTCTTTAAAACGACAGGGGGGCGGTCAAAAGAAATTGACCGTAAAGTCAAACGGATAAACATAAAAGTAGGAAGTTTCCAGAACTTCGTCAAATCATTAATATCATATCATTAATATCATTCATATCATTAATATTATTCAAGATTTTTTAAACAAATTTTTTTATAAATTATTTTAAAGATTTTTATAACCATTTAAGATTTTTTTTTTTAATCAAACTTGATGCAGCACTTGCTTTTGTTTATATCTCGGACAGTTCTACCTAATAAAGTTTATTAAAATATTATTGACAACAGAACATGGGTTGCTCTGCAAATATATTTTTATTGTGGCAAGAATAAAATCAAAAAAGTGCACTACAAAATACTGATCGGGTTTTTTAGATTTAGCCCACTCCACAATTCACACATTACTGTCTGACTAGTTTGTGTCCTCTGCTTATTTGCTAAAAGGTAGAGGTGCGAGGAGAAGTTTATTCCACAGGCCGAGACGAGATACGAGATTGGGTTCACAAGAATGAGACGCGACAAGATTTTTACAGTATTTTTAAGAAATCTTCAATGATGAAATACATGAAAGGAAAATATTTTATTCAAATGAAAAAAATCACGAAATACAAAACCATTTGTGTTTTCTTAAAATAAACTTGTAATGAATGTTATTTTACTTCTATTTTAATGAATTCTGTGCAGTAAAGGACAATGCAAACACTGCTAAATATTTGCTAATATATGAATGGAAAATCCGCTTGTTAAGCGGTGACGCGTTGGTGATGTAATACTGTTTCGGGGTCCAAGCCGCCACACATTTGAATTTGAATTGACAAAATATTAGTTTATGATCACTTTTTAATCCCATCACACATTAAAGTGAATTTTATATAAAGTCATAGTGTACACAACAATCTCTGGACTTGCTGCATCACAAATACCAAAATTTTAACAATTTATAAAAAAATTTATCACTTTCTGCCCATCGGAAATTAGGCATGGACATACATATTGCGATCGTGATTTTCGAAAGTATTACAGCGCTTTGTAAATGTTTATTATTACCATTTCACGAGTTTCCCCAAACAGTTTAATAGAGCGCTTGGACCCGGAAGCCGCTTCGTGTGCCGTCACACTTAACAAGCACATGAACTGAAGAAAAATCACAAAATGTAAAACAGTTCAGGTGCTTTTTTTAAATCAACTTGTAATAATTGTTATTTTACATTTATTTAAATGATTTATGCTATAAAGGACATGCAAACACTGCTAAATATTTAGCTATGCTAAATATAAAACTCTACTGACTGGCTTCTTCACTGTACAATTTCACATGAGAATCAAATTCATTCAATCATTCATTTTCCTTTTCGGCTTAGTCCCTTTATTTATCTGGGGTCGCCACAACAGAATGAACCGGCAACTTATCCAGCATATGTTTTACACAGCGAATGCCCTTCTAGCTGCAACCCATCACTGGGAAACATCCATACACAAACACGCTCATACACTATGGTCAATTTAAGCATACTCAAATCACCTGTACCACATGTCTTTGGGGAGGTGGAAACCAGAGCACCTGGAGGAAACCCATGCCCACATGGGGAGAACATGCAAACTCCACACAGAAATGCCAACTGACTTAGCTGAGGCTCGAACCAGCGATGATATAAAAACAAAATTCACAGAACGGCTAATCAGTTTGACTTTAATTTTAATTTTGACAAGGGTATGACAATTAGAATCAGAACATATTATAACAAATTATGGTTTTATCCGGTTTAGTCTGTCATAATGGATGACAAATAACACAAAATCCTGAGAAGACAGCTAGCTTGTAAAATATTTTTGTCCTCAGTGATGTTGACCAATAAGAGAACAGAAGCTTTCCTGTACAGCTTTTTTAAAAAACAGCAAAACAATGTCATTTACAATACCATAAATTTTTGGAGCTGACAGTAACTAAAACATGCGATTATGATAATGCCATGTTCACACTACGCAATGTTTTTACAACAGAGGCATTATCATAATCACATGTTTCAGCTTCCAAGTTTACACAGTTAATACAGTTGTTAGTTTCATATCAGTCAGGCAATGCAAATGAAGCAGCAAATCAGCCAGAAACAGGCCTTGAGCAAAACATTTCACAGTGGTATGGATTTCACAGACACATAGCACATCAATGTTCATGTTTTCAAAAAACAGACGTATAAACTAGGGCTGGGCCGATAAACAATATTATATCGAATCGCGATAAAATTTATGTCAATAACAATGATAAGCTCTGGACTTTTTTACTCTGTATTGATCTAAGAGTCAATCACACAGCAGAAATGTGCAACAATGGGAATCTAAAAGTGTGTTGATATTAGAGACATACTGAGTTTTCGGCCACTGAAAATTTATCGGCTTAAAAAAATGTTATGCCATTTAATGGACCCTCTATTTTTTGTGGCTTTAGTTATTGTTTGGGGTACTCTTTTAAATCTGTAAGCAATAACAACTTATATCAAAATATATAGCGTTATTGTTCAATATGGAAAATAATTATTGAGATTGTATTTTTGCCATATCGCCCAGCCCTAATAAATACTACCAGTTATGAGTGGAGAACTGGATTATTATGGCTTTAACTTTCAGGAGCTCCAGTCAGATTTTAAAACAGGAGTAACTTTCAGACATTTCTGGTGTTTGGTGTTCTTTACTTTTTGATAAACTCTTGTCATGTTCTGCCAATGTGCAAATATGCTCCAAAATATTTGAGAGAGGTAGCTAATACATGTTACTATGAGCTATTAGATAAGCCATGTTATGTACACAAGATCTCTTACATGCATAGTCACTGTAAATATATTTAAAACTGGACGACGTAACGTGTTGTAACTGATGAATATTTTGTAAGAACGTCAAATGTTTTGTATATCACAAATATTGGTTCTTTGCCTTCTCGACGTGTATTTAAAATCATTTATTCATTGGTTATCCCTTACTTACTGTGATTTACTACAACCAGAAAACTAAAAACCTTTTGGTTACATTAAATAAATATTGAAAGGAATTTTTTAAAAGTATTTATTTATTTCTGTTTATTTTTATTTATTTATTTATTTATTTATTTATTTATTTATTTATTTATTTTTTGTTTGTTTGTTTGGTTGGTTGTTTATTTATTTATTTGTATTTATTTATTTATTTATTTATTTATTTTTGTTTGTTTGTTTGTTTGGTTGTTTTTTTATTTATTTGTATTTATTTATTTATTTATTTATTTATTTATTTATTTATAACAAAAATATATTTGTTAAATAAATATTTATAGAGAATCAAAATCTAAACAATTAAAACACGATAAAAAACAAATAAATAAATACATTTATTTAAAGACCAATTTATTAAAAAAAATCAAAATAAAACATTTTTGAATACTAAATCATCTTCATTTTTTGAAGTATGCCATATAATATTTCAGATTCTCATTTAACATGCTTTCTTGTGTTTTCTTTCTTTCTTTTTTTTACAATAAAACCAAAATAAAGTTTATTAGTGCAACAGGATTATGTTTTTTTTTTTTTTATGTAAACCAACAATGCTGTGTAATGTAAACCATTATTTAAAAAGTCATTCTTTAAATGAATTTAACAGTCATTATTTAAAACAGTGAGAAAATGGTCAATTATTTGGTAGAGCAAGCTGAATACTAGTATCTTGAAAAAAAAATCTATTAAAATATTAATTATTGACATCATGGCAAAGGTAAAATAAATCAGTTGTTAGAAATGAGTTATTAAAACTATTATGTTTAGAAATGTGTTAAAAATATTTCAGTTAAACAGAAATTGGAGAAAAAATATACAGGGGGGTTAATAATTGAGGAGGGCTAATAAGTCTGACTTTAATTGTATTTTGCTATTATTTTCAATATAAAGTATTTGCTTTGGTCTTGTTTGCCACTTTATAGCAAATCTTGGCAACACAAACCCCCATTTCCCTTATGATTTCTTGCTCCAAACACACTCCAGTGACTTTCTTTACAATTATTTTGTCTCTCCCTTCATTTTTCAGCAGGCAATTTAGTTTTAAAAAGTGGTTGTCCTCTAAATTATTGAATTTTGTGCGTACAGAAGATGATAAGCAGTAAAATTAGAGCTGACAACCACGTTTAGCCACAGCATGTTCACTTGATTATTTGTGAAGATTGTAAGAGGATACAATTTGCGTTACCCAGCATGTTTACAAATCAAATTTCTACAGCTGAATATGAAAACTGGGCTACTTCAACACTTTCTTAAGACATTTCAAAATATTTTCCAGCTATAAATACATCTGTCTGATTTATCATTACAATATCAGGTGCTCGGTTGCTTCTGTATTTTGCAGGAGGTGAATTTCCGTAGTCATTAACTATTTTCCTGTCATAACCAACAAAGCCACCCTTGGATCCATGAGAGTTGCCATAGTAATGAGTAATTTCCGAGTCCCGTGATGCTGAGAGTTGTCACCTCGTAATTACGGTAATTCTGAGACTATGTGAACGCAGCATGTATTTACTGTCATTACAAGTTTCTTAATGTAGAACAGTTAAACATTTAGAGGATATTTCCACTGAATAGTTTTTCTTACGCACTGATCAAAATGAGCATTCTGACCTGATCCAGAAAGAGTGATGATGAAAAGTTTTGGATACTTACAACCATACCGTTTAGCGACACCCAGCAATCGGGAGGGAAGTCTTGCAGGAGCGGCACCAGGAACTGCAGGCATCCGTCCCAGTGACAGAGCAGCAGCATCATGCCAATCAGATTAAAGATTCTTACCACTGCACTCGCCAGGTCATATGTCATATGAAAGATCTGAGGAGCACAAAGACAAAAATAATAATACTGTCAATGGTTTTGTTTAAGAATCTATGGTTTTTGTGCATTTAATCCTGGTTATTCCATGGTCTTCTTGATTCTGATTGGCTTGAAAGTGTGGCACAGGTAGTACCAGTCAGTTTTGATCATTGTTCAAAATAAATGCGTTACATTCAAACTGTAACAGTAACCACAGTAACTCAGAGACAGTTGTCAGAGTCTTCATTGCTCTGTGTAATCTCAAGGATTACATTAACGTGTGCTTTATTAGGGCTGATGTTGATCAACCAACTCACAAATATGCTCCAAAATATTTGAGAGGTAGCTAATGCATGTTACTATGAGCTATTAGATATGCCCATGTCATTTGCATGCATATACACATGTTCTCCTGCGTGCACAAATGACTAATTGTTTTGAGAAATGCATTAACTGTTTTGAATAATCAAAAACTACACAATTAAAATACACCATAAATAAATAAATAAATAAATAAATAAAAAAATAAATAAAGTTGTCTCTGTGAATGATTCGAACTGGACGATGTAGCATGTTGTAACTGACAAATATTTTGTAAGAATGTCAAATATTTTGTATATCACAAATATTGGTTCTTTGCCTTCTCGACATGCATTTAAAATCCTTTATCCATGGATTATCTCTTATTTACTGTAATTTACTAAAACTAAAGCCAAAAAACGAAAAACCTTTTTGTTACTTGAAATATATACTGTATAAATACATATAAAAATCAGGCCCGATCACACAGTTTCAGACTTGATCGGAATCTGACGTTACTTCCCGATCAGGACTCAAATATATATATATATATATATATATATATATATATATATACACTCTCATTATTTTTTTTAACACATAGAAAGTTATGCGGTGCCACAGAGTTAGACCTCTTTCTTGACTTCACACAGAAACAGCAACATGTGCGGCATGACATCACTTTGTTGTAAAGGAGGTATTATAAAGTTGATGATGACAACATTGCCATAGCAAACTTTGAGATATTTAAACTTGGAATTGCCTGTCGGGTATTTTACACTGAGGAGATTTTTTTTTTTATATTTACTGTTGCACTAGTGAAGAGTTGATGTTATTTATTAGTTGATTGTTCAAGCTACCTCGCAGAAGTGTTCTGTTTGTAAACAGAGACGTTGAATTTTAAAATAAGGTGAAATAAATAAGGAACATCCTGGATCTGTTTCTTCGCTCTTCTTTATTCTTTTCTTTATGTATTATAGAAGTATCGGATCAGGTTTCGGTTTTGGCAGACACTCAAACTCAAATGACTCGGATTCGAGGGCAAAACAACCTGATCAGGACATCCCTGTATGTATACGTATATGTATTTTTATATGTATATGTATATGTCTGTCTATCTATCTATCTATCTATCTATCTATCTATCTATCTATCTATCTATCTATCTATCTATCTATCTATCTATCTATCTATCTATCTATCTATCTATCTATCTATCTATCTATCTATCTATCTATCTATCTATCTATCTGTCTGTCTGTCTGTCTGTCTGTCTGTCTGTCTATCCGTCTATCTATCCGTCTATCTATCCATCCATCCATCTATCCATCCATCTATCTATCTATCTATCTATCTATCTATCTATCTATCTATCTATCTATCTATCTATCTATCTATCTATCTATCTATCTATCTATCTATCTATCTATCTATCTATCTATCTATCTATCTATCTATCTATCTATCTATCTATCTATCTATCTATCTATCTATCTGTTTGTCTGTCTGTCTGTCTGTCTGTCTGTCTATCTATCAGTCTATCTATCCATCTATGTATCCGTCTATGTATCCGTCTATGTATCCGTCTATGTATCCGTCTATGTATCCGTCTATCTATCTGTCTATCTATCCGTCTATCTATCCGTCTATCTATCCGTCTATCTATCCGTCTATCTATCCATCCATCCATCCATCTATCCATCTATCCATCTATTCATCTATCTATCTATCTATCTATCTATCTATCTATCTATCTATCTATCTATCTATCTATCTATCTATCTATCTATCTATCTATCTATCTATCTATCTATCTATCTATCTATCTATCTATCTATCTATCTATCTATCTACATACCTACCTCTATATATATATGTGTATGCATGTATATATAATTAAATAAAATTACATAAATCAAGCTTAAACAAAAATAAACATATATTAAGAAAGTGAACTGTCTACCCTTTCATTGCACACAAACTGACACACAAAAATAATAATAACTTAAAGGCAAGACTGAAAATCTACTAGATCGGCCTCCAAAGTAGTTTGTGTCCTGCTCTAACCTCCCTTAATATCCCATGTGATGGTATATCTGAACTGCTATGTAGACAGATCTGAGAATGCCGTGGCTTTTCACCCCTGTGTAGATTTATATAGCTAATAATGCTGTGAGAATAGAGCGAAAAACATCACAAGAGCACAGCGTCTCAGAGAGTGTCAAGTCACTGCCCTGGAGGATTCAAAACAATTACAACAGTCAACACGAGAGAAGAGAAGATGTGTTTCCAGCTCATCTCTGCAGACTAAAAGGTCTCCAACTTAATAGCTCTGCGCCAATACAACTGCAATGAAAAAGGGCTGTACTACAGTCCGCAGTGCTCCTCAACTGACTATGCTGTACAGCTCAGCTTTTTGTATTAGTGGAAATTCACCTGTTTCTGTCTAGATTTAATACTTAATTCAGTATTACTTGTCTTTTTATGTAATTATTTGTGCCCCTAGGTTTAGAAATATGGGTATATTTTTGGGACTAACTACACTAATTTAGTTTGATTTTGTAATTTATTGTGTTTTGGACTTAAGGACTGCTGATGTACCTGGTATATTTAAGTTACTTTTTCCCCCCTTTTTAATTAATTTGCAAACTTTAATGTTGTGTAATTTGTTCCCTATGGTATTAAAAAAAGTATCAAATACTGATATTTATGAGTTACAGTTTATCTCAATCGCTTTGGTGCTTTTTTCACAACACTATTTACATTTGCACAATAGTTAATGCATTTCTCAAAACAATCAGTACAACCTGCAAAAGCGTGTCACTTGCTCAAAATGGATAGCTCATTCCTCAAAAGCAAGTATTGATGTCAATGAAAGTATCAGTGTCATCTGGATGAAAAATCCTGACACCATTGTTTATGAACAAGATAGTCAAATGGCTTTGTCATGTTTTCATTATGACAGCTTACTCTATAAATGTTTTCCAATACAAAAGAGTCCAATTTTGGTGACACTTCCTGAAATGCTCAAGACAGCACTATATACTTTTGCACAGCCATTTAAAAACTACAGTAAAGTAAGAAATCACTGCATTTAGTGAGGTATCTGAGTACAAGACACTGAATATGTATGTTTCACATTTTTACTGCTCTTTGCAATTCTAATTTATTCACAGCATTGTGCAAAAGAATAAACACACCCTTATTTACAACAAATATAAACTCCCTTTGGGTAGAGCTGTGCACAACTGTATAAAATATTGCAGATCATATTGGAACTGAATCTACAATATGCATAGGTCTGTAAATCATTTATGAAATTGTTGAATTTAGAAGACATTTTCAGGAAAAAACAATTATGAAATTTGCTAGACATATTTTGACAACTAGTTCAACATTTTTGTGTGTAATGACTCAAGTAATGAAATGAGGACTATTAGTTTTATATGGAATTACTATTCAGCAATCACAAGTTTAGTTCATTTTGACTGACATGACATAAGCAAATGATAATGTTCTAAAACAGCAAAGAGTTGTATGAAAGCATCTGATACTTGTCGAAAAGCATTTGCATTTTGTTGGAAGGAACGACAAACTGCTACTATGATGTGCACAAATGACTAGTTGTTTTAAGAAATGCATTAACTGTTTTGAATAATCAAAAACTAAACAATTAAAATACACCATAAATAAAAAAATAAAATAAAATAAATAAATAAAGTTGTTTCAAAATTTTGTTTAAAGATGAATAATATTAAGATTTGAACACTTTTGTTTTAGAAAAAATTTTTTTAGATTGGACTAATTTTTTTTCTTTTTAATTTATTGTCGTTTGGACTTAAGCACTGCTGATGTACCTGGTATAAGCATTATATGTTTTAGTTTTTGTTTTCCCTTTTTACTTCACTTGCATACTTTTAATGTTGCAGAATTTTTTCCCCATGGTATTGAAAATGGTATTGAATGTCAATATTTTTCAAGGTATCGTATCGAAGTTGCAAATTCCAGTATCGTGACACCACTACTTTTGATATTCAAAATCTGCCATAGGTTTCTAGTGAATTCCAGTTGGATTTAAGGGTAGGGATAGGGTAAGGCAAAATAATTTTGGTTTTTACAATAAAAATACATTAAGCCTATGGCGATTCCTCATAAACACCCCAAACCAATGCCAATGCGTGCATGTTTTATGATTAATAAATTATATTGTTCATAATTAGTTTATGTTAGTAAATACATTAACTTATGAAACCTTATTGTTAAATGTGACCAAAGAATTTGCATCAGATAGGAAACCTGAAAATGTTAAAAATCCATAAACAAATCTTGAACAAAAACTGGGAAAAAATATCTATGTGAAATATCCATATCCAACTTTATTCATTTAAATAAAATGGGAAACTTGACGATTTCATAAATGCATAAAATTTTCCCTAATGTATCTTATTTACCCTTATGTGATACCTCTCGTCTGACCTGTCTTCCCCTAAAATGTGTGATGCTTGTGTATGGTTGGAGGGGTCCAATTGTCACTGCATGTAACAGTGTATGTGACAAATAAAGGCTTTCATCATCATCATAGTCATCATTAACATCAGAAGTTTGACTCCTTATACTAAAAAAATCATAATTTACAGATAAATTTGCACCAAATGGGAATTTTTCCAATTTTATAAACGCATAAACAACATGAAAAGTCTGATTTACCAGGCTAAAAAACACACTGACAAATATGAACAAATTGCGTTTAGTTTGCAAATATGAGTTTGCATTGAATGGGAAACTTGACAACTTTTTGAAACGCATAAATAAAATGAGTCACCAGATTGGAACAACCACCAGGCCAAATAAACCCCTGACATCAAAAACAGAGATATTCTCATTCCCCGTTAAAAGCATACTTATTTTCCTATTATAAATATGCACAGTTTTATGCTAAGTTGCATTTCATTGTTTGCATTGCTATAGAGCAGACGTGATACCCTTTTTTGTCACGACCCACCAGTTGAGAAGCACTAAAATAAACGCCCACAGGCACTTATGTGTAACATTAGGTGCTCTTACACACGATTGCAAGAGTCCTCATCAGTCTTAGTGGATATTTGCATGTGTTTAAAGGTAGATTTGGATTGTGTTTCACAAGAGAGATACAGCCAGGAGCTGAGAGAGAGGAAAGATAGAAAACAGGGGACAAGGCCTGAAATGATATGAGATTACATATAAACACGGCAGAAGATTAGTCATATGCAAACTACACCCAGTGCTGGCACAACACGGACTTGGAGAGGTGAAAGGCTTTGAATTCCTAAAAAAATCAATTCAGGCTTGGCACGACGGAAGCGGGTGGCGATTTTAAAAGGAGTGAAATTATACTGAGAAATGGATAGGGGATGAGAGGAAATGATTGTGTGTGTATGTGTGAAATAGTTTGAGGGACATTTATTCTTGTTTTATTTTGCTGTATTCTGTGTAGTCGACGAAATAAAGTCGAAAAACATGTGTTTGTCATATAATTTCCATTTTATTTATTTTTAACTAGACTAAGACATTTTCTCAGACTATTTAAAACCAAATTAAGTACATCATTTTACCTCAGTTATGTGAGTATATATAAATGACTACCCCTCCATTTTGAAAATGAAGCATGTATATTTATTAAAATAATATTTTAGTCACTAAATATCTTCAGAAACAGAAAGATAACACAAAAATACAATTGACGAAAGTGAAGAAAAAAAAAACTTGAGAGAAACCAGGCTCAGTTGGGCACGAAGTTCACGTTAAAAGAAGGCTATATTGATTTTTTTTTCTATAATGTACTACATCACTACTATTAGTAGATATAATTCCAATCAATGCACTACTTCTTGTTCACACAGAGTTCAAGTTGATCGTTTCAGCTGATCGCTTTTATCCGACATGAACAAAAAGCCCTATCCCATCGGTTAATCAGACAAGCTCATGTTAAAGCGGACTACTCTCATCCGTGGTTAGCGAACAACATACTGTAGGATAAAAGGTTTCAACAGCACTGGCTTCGAATAAAGCAGATCTTCTCTCCTGAACGCCTCCATGGGCACCCTCACTAATTCAGCCATCCCTCATTTGCATGAAAAGCCCATTAACTCGCACACATCTCTCAGTTTCGCTTCTGTCCGGGCCAGTTATTTCATTATAAAAGCCCTGGTCTGAGAAACTCAATACTTACCCCCGAAAAAAGACCTCGACTAATGTTTTTCCCCCAGCTCCAGTGGTCATTGGTTTTGCATGATAAACCTTGTATTGCAGTGAATATTTCCCCTGCCAAATTAAGGTAGGATTTGAAGCTGAAGGTAATTGTTATCTATTTCTAAGTCGATGGGATTGCTCTTGCTCTCCACATACGGCTGGAATTACTAAGGTGTGAATTTGATGGCGTCCTAATGGATGCTTATGCTATGGGGCTGTATTCTATGGGCCCATAAGTTCATTTTATGCTTCACAAAACACACAGTGAAATGTGTGGTGACCTTTTGCAGTCTCACACTATTTTTGAGTTACTGCAAAGAAGCCGAGGCGTCATCCTGAGTTAACACAACAGACTGTGGAAAATGTCTCTGCAAATTTTTTTGTCCTCATAGTTTGACGCTTGTAATGTGATATAGAAGTATTTCTTTATGCAGTAAGGAGGGCATCGAATTTCTTTCGTCATGGATGCATTTTACTAATGAGAACAGATGTTTGAACATCTCCATATATTTTTTTCCATATATTTTTCCATATATCATCATCAGTGAAGCGAAGTAACAAAGTACAAATACTTCGTTACTGTACTTAAGTAGATTTTACTAGCATCAGTACTTTACTCCACTATTAACTTTCTACCTCTTACATTTTTCACAAATATCTGTACTTTCTACTCCTTACATTTTTAAATTGGGCTTATTACATTGGTTTTCATATATTTGATGGCGCAGTCTATATTATTTCTTGTCATTTCGCATTTTGAGCATATTTTTGATACAGTCAATCTATTTTTGTCATTGTGCGCCTGCGTGCTGTAGCCCGTGGCTTTTTCAATCAAGGCTATCACATGCCGTATGTAGGCTAGTTTATGAAGATTACTATGAGAAAGGCAAGGATGACTTCGCAGATGAGAAAGAGTGTTTACTGTTTACGCGGTAATAAGACACATTATGCTCAATCAGATCACAGGTAAACAAGAGAGACACATTCCAGTTCCAAAAAATACAATTTAAAGGCTTAAGCTTGGAGGCTTTTGTCCACTACTGATTATATTGCACGGGATTTCTCTGGTCATTTCAAGATAATACCATGAAAAAATTGATATTTTATAAAGATTTGTATATTTAGTTCTAAAACAATCAAATACTTTATAAAAACTTTATGTATTGAGATTTATTTTCTTTATTTCTGATAAGTTCATATTTCCTTCTATGCTATCTATGCTGTTTTTCAGTTTTTTATTGAATACATGATTTTACATATAAGCCTATACTGTTGTCTTCAATAACAGTTTTTAACAAATGTTTTACATCAACAAAAGTAACTGTACTGGGCAATTTATGAATACAAAAATAATGCAAAAGATACTGAATTTATCACATGAATAAAAGATCATGCACAGGTTATGTTGGTTGTAGTCCGCCTGTGTACTGTATGTAGGTTTTAGCATAGAAATTTTTTTCAACAGAATTAATGTTTATCTATTAAACAAAAAAATCCCCAATTTCCTGGAAAAAAATCACTAAAATAACGGATTGTGTATGAGAGCTGCTAATGCAAAAAAAAAAAAAAAGTTTGCAGTCAAAAAAGTATTTATTTTAGCAAAATAAAATATATTTTCAATATATTCAATTTAAAAAAATCAAATATAAAACTTAAAAAAATTCAATAAATTTTGTACAGAATTCAGTGTAAAATATAAGACATTAATTATAAAAAATACAGAGGCCTACAGAATTATTTTTAGAGTGTATCAACATTAATGGCAGCTGTTGATTTTGATCTAACAGCCGCAAAACTACATGATAAACGAGTTTGCGTCATGATGATGAAACATGGGCAGACTTTTTGAGCAATGTTGGTGCCATATTGCAGGGTGTGATGCTGCTTGGCTACTTTCATAAAATAGGATGTGAGGTCTAGTTAGCTAACTTTCCTCACTCACTATCCTCCAGCTTAGTCCCTGATTTATCAGTGGTCACCACAGCGGAATGAACCAACAATTATTCCAGCATATGTTTAACGCAGCGGACGCCCTTCCAGCTACAACCCAGTACTGAGAAACATTCATACACTCTTGCATACACACATGCACTTATAGACTTGGACCAATTTAGTTTATCTATTCACCCATACTGCATGTCTTTGGACTATGGGGGAAACCGGATATAGTGAAACTAAAATATGTAGTAGTAATGGGTACTTTTTACGTAAGTGCATTTTTGAGGCTTTTTACTACTTACCTACTTGAGTACAAAAGTATAATCAGTACTTCAACTTTTACCAGAGTCGTTTTAAGCATGAGCCTCTGTACTTCTACTTGAGTAAAGGATTTGTGTACTTTTGCCATCTCTGATTATCATCCTCAAGAAAATAGGAAATGACATAAACAGTGATTGTATTTACATTTTAATGTCCCTGGCGGTATGGTTGTAACGGTTTAATCAAAGTTTAATGAATTTCTGCAGTTCTATAGGAACTTTTCTTTTCTAGTCATGCAACTAAGACCCTGTGGTGGAAAAAAATCCTGCAATGTGCACTTTACTGCTGTTTTACTCTGCACAACATCACATTTTGAAAGATCTGTTGGGAATTTGTGAAATGGGGAATAATATTGCTGTTTATCCATGGTGCAAAACATCCCCCATGTTTGTTTCACCATCGCTTACCAGTTCAACATAGCAACAATGCTCAGCCAATAGTGTAATGTTTGGGGGAGGGGCTATCTGTTTGCTACCCAATAGCAAAATGATGTGTTTTCCCTGGTGATACAGAAATCGCACACTTCATCGCCTGAACACAAACCACAGAGCAGCACCTTCCAGTTGTAAAGGTCACTGAGGTCAAGAATGTTGTCAAAACACATTAACCTTTAAATTGGCCATTGAAAATGGCTGCATCTGATATACATATGACTAGCATTGTGTCTATATTGGTTTTCCCCGTCTTGTGAATAGGCCTCATAGGACTAAAACACAATATCAGGAAGTGCTGACATGGGGAAGACCCTCAACACTAATGAGTCAATCTGGTCTCAGATCAATATCCAGACAGACACAAACACCAATGTTTCTCTGGCTAGGATAATGGCTAACTACTATAAACAAGCCTTACACAAGAATTAAAATGTTGCGACTATAATGCTAGGCTGTGGATGAATGTACAAGTAAATCCCACACCTGAATGTAACTGAAGAATAAATGGGGTAGTTCACCCAAACATTTGTATTGTTTCATACTTTCTCACCCTTTACTTGTTTCAAATATTTATGCTTAACACAAAAGATGTTTTGAAAAAGATATAAACTCTTGAATTCCATATTATTATTATTTTTTTTCATACTATAGATGTCAATAGGTATATTTTCAGATTTCTTTAAAAAAAAAAAAAAAAAAACATTATTTGTGTTTAACAGAAGAAAGAAATTCATGAAGGTGTGAAACCAATTGAGGAAAAGTAAATAGTAGGTTTTAAATTTTGGGTGGACTATCCCTTTGAGGGGCTTCTTGTTGGAGTTGTGTGAGTAAACATTATTCCAAGAGTATGGAGTCAATCTAGGGCCATATATACTTGCAACAAAAAAGAAAGTTTTGCAAACACAAAGTAAAGTATTGAGCAAAAAAATTTAAAATTATTTAAAGGGAAAATTGAGTTTTGACAAATAAAAAGGAATTTTGCAAATAAAAATGAAGTATTGCAAAAAATATATTTGCTATTTTTTTAATATTTATATATTTGCTAATTTTTTTTTCAGGTATTGCCTTTACAAAACCTCTCAAATCAATTGCAATGGTCATTTTGATTTGCGAATTTTACCGTTTGACGATTTAAACGTTCCCCCCAAAAACAAATGATTCAGGTATTTTACTAAATCTCGATTAGATTTATGACAGCGATTCATGGCTGAATTCCTTTGTCTCCAGCTGATGACGTTGCTTCATAGGAGGCACATGCCCCAGTTCCTGTGACTCCGCCTCCTTGTCAAATCAGGGCCAGAAAGTGAAACGCACAGAAATGTGAAGTGCAAAAAGAAAACAGCATCGCAAGCTCATGGTTGACTGAAATGCAAATCAAAATGAGCATTGCAATTGACTTGAGAGTTTTTGTAAAGGCAATACTGGAAATATATATATATATATATATATATATATATATATATATATATATATATATATATATATATATATATATATATATATATATATTGCAAATATTGTTTTTTTTTCTTTCTTTTTTCTGCAATACTTGATTTTTATATGCAGTTCTTTATTTTTTGTTTGCAAAATTCCTTTCTTTTTGTCAAAGCTCAATTTTCCCTTTGTGATTTTAGATTTGTATTATTTTACAATTTTTGTTCAATACTTTTTGTTTGCAAAACTTTATTTTATGTCGCAAGTATATATGGCCCTAGATTGACTCCATCCAAGAGCTTTAAAAGTCAAAGAGAGGCCTGCAATCTTTGTTACCTTATTATCTGAATGTAAGTAATCATGAAAAAAATGGAAGAAATTATGAGTTCCCAGTTAAGAAGTGCGTGCAACTGGCTTTTAGATAATAAAGTTTCTTTACACATAGGTAAAACAGAAGCTATTCTATTAGCTTCGAGAGTGAAATTAAAGAAGGATGATAGTTTTGTAGTTAGGATTAATGATTGGAAAATTGAGTCGAAAGAAGTTGTAAATTATTTGGGATGTTTAATAGATAATAAATTATCAGGAGATGTTATGGCAAGAAAGGTTTTTACGAAGATATGTGGAAAAATTAGGTTCTTAGCAAGGCAAGCTGATCTGTTGGATGTTCATTCTTTAAAATTATTGGCAGGAGCTTTAATTCAACCCCATTTTGATTATGCTACCTCATTTTGGTATAGTAGCTGCTCACAGAATATGAAAGATAAATTGCAAAAGGCACAAAATAAATCAGTACCAATAATTTAAAAAATTCATCCTAGATCACATTTGCACAAAGAGTTTTTTAAAGAATTAGGTATGTTAACTGCTAGTTTGTTCTGCTGTGGCAACCCCTGATTAATAGAGGGACCAAGCCCTAAAGAAAAATGAATGAATGAATGAATGAAAGAATGTATTTGTGAATTATTTTGTTCCTGTTTTTAAAATGTGGAGGTACTATTTGTTTTATGCATCATCTGTATTTTGAAGCCATACTTTGTTTTATTTAACAGCGAGGGAATGGAAACAATGGAAACAAGCCAAGGGCTTTATTGTGTGGCAAAAACCACAAAGACCCAAAGCTTTTTTAAATCCCACTTAGTGTGAGGTAAATATATTCATAAGTCTAAAATTGGTGCCGTGACCCGGAAGGAAATGACGTTTGTAGAGTGAGTATAACAGAGTGCGAGTAGAATTAGTAGACTAGTAACTAGTAGACTTCACTCTTCTGGCTTTAAAAGTCATGCTAGAGCCTGCTGTATTTCTTGTTTGTGCACCATCTCCCATGCAAGTAGAATCAGGGAGTTACATTGGTGCCATGACTGGGAGATTGAGGATTAAGTTAGGTGAGTGATACAGAAACCAGAACGGAAGTGGTTACACAAATGTATTTCAAGTTTGGTGACAAGTCTCAGTAATCAAAGATGGAGTAGAGTCTTTTTAAAGCAAATATTTTGTTATTCTGTTAGCTAGCTATATAATGGTTGACATCATACATTAGCTAAGTTTAATTAAAATTCTTTGTAGAGTTATCTTCAATTTATTCTTCCACCATACCATATGTTGACCTGGAATATCAAATTGGTAGTAAAAGGAGGTTGTTTTAGCAATTGTCTGTTATTGCGCCTGTTATTGTGGCAATTCTGGCAATGCAGTCTAAACTGTACGCTCATGATTCTGCTAACATAGACAGTTTCAAAAAGCAATCTCCAACATAAGATGTGTCTGTTTTTACATTGAAGTCAGAATTATTTTACCCTCCGAATTATTAGCCCCTCTGTATATTTTTTTTCCACAATTTCTGTTTAACAGAGAGATTTTTTCAACACATTTCTAAACATAATAGTTTTAATAACTCATTTCTAATAACTGATTTATTTGATCTTTGCCATGATGACAGTAAATAATATTTGACTAGATATTTTTCAAGACACTTCTATACAGCTTAAAGTGACATTTGAAGGCTTAACTAGGTTAATTAGGTTAACTAGGCAGGTTAGTTACTGTAATTACTGTATGTAAGTTATTGTATAACGATGGTCTGTTCTGTAGACTATTGTAAAAAAATATAGCTCAAAGGGGCTAATAATTTTGACCTCAATGTTTATTAAAAAATTAAAAACTGCTTTTAATCTAACCAAAATAAAACAATTAAGACTTTTTCCAGAAGAAAAAATACTATCAGACATACTGTGAAAATTTCCTTGCTCTGTTAAACATAATTTGGGAAATATTTTAAAAAGAAAAAACAATTCAAAGTGGAGCTAATAATTCTGACTTCATCTGTACATGAGCTTTTATTATGACGTAAAATGTTTTTAAAGGTGAAAAGTCTGAGCTGTTCAGTGGCTGGATGTGATTCATCACAGTGAGAATTACAGAGATCCCAACACAGCATTGTCCCCACTCTACCCTTGAACAAAGCAATTAACCCTTGGTTGCTCCAAAGGCACCATTTCCGCAGTTCTTTGGAAGTCACTTTGGATAAAAGAGTTAGCTCAATTGTGTTAGCAATGCCACTCAACAGAATAATCCAATCATAGTTTTTAGACATTGTTGTGGAGTATAAATGAAAAAATAATGCATGTTCAATTTTTTTTTCCACTCTGATTTACAATACAGTAATGTTATGTTGAGGTGAAGCACTATGGGAATGCTAACAAACAACACTAAATTGATATTCAAGGTTACCGGTGGAAGGGCAAACAGCACTTAAAAGATCAGACCACCAGCGTCAGATAACCCCTACCAGGCACTGCCACGGACATGGATCGAAGAAATAAGCCAGTCCAGACATTCTGCAATTCCAGTTATTTTATTACATTCCTTTTCTTCTCACTTTAATATTTTACAGTTACATTTATTTATTTATTTACCCACCTACAGCATCTTTACATCAAACATTGTTAGTTTGTTTATTCTTTATAAATTAATTTAGTTCAATTTTATTCCGTTTTTACAATAAAAAATGTAAATGCTAACAAAACTTGACAACCTCTTGATTAAACAACATATCTCTTTATGCTGTGTTCACACCAAACATGGAACGTGTAAATTAATCATGCTATTCGCGTGTAAATATACGTGTGAACATTTTGAGTTTACTCGCTTTGTTCGTGCATTAAATTTGGTTCATTCGCGCGTCAAATTCACTTCACAATAAACACAGATTCGCGTTATATGACGCGGGGCTTCTGTCTACCGGTGACTCTAGCTTCATTGCTAAATGGCTAACATGGATTTTATTGAGAGAATAGCTTTTGTGCTTTAGGAAAGCTAAAATAGCATATATATTCGTTTGGCGCCATGTCTGAGTCCACTAGATCCTTTCAGAGGTGCACCCAGCTCTGTGAGTTCATCAGCTCCTCCAGAATCTATACCTGGATGATGGAAGACTTCAGCGGTGATTCCGACTAAGCCAAGCCCAGTTTGATTAACTGTTGTTCGGTGACAGCAGGAGGATTTTCCCTCTGGAGACTAACAACAGGCGCTACGTCATAATTACGCCCCTACAAAAGAAAGCTCCAGATTGGTTAGCGCGGTGCAAATGTCCGCTAAAGTTCAGATTGTCCAACTCCAGCGATTCGAGCATTAAGCGTGTCAAACACACAAAACGTTCAACTCACGCCATTTCATTCGCACGAATCGCATCGATCGCTCCACCTCAATCGCATGTGTAGCGCCGCAGGATGTCTATTCGCTTCTTTGCATTGACTTACATGTAAATCACTGTGCTTGATGCATCATTCACGTCTGGTGTGATCACAGCATTAGACATGTTTTTCCCTCAAATTTAAATGCCTCTTTCTTAGTATTTATTCACATAATAATAAATGTAAAATGTGACCAATCTACTTCTATATTGTGCTGTTAGGTTTATTTATTTATTGTTTTGTTTTTTAATCAAAATTCATGCTAATTTGTTTATTATTTTAGTTCGATTTTATTTAGTTTTTACATTTTTACATTTGAAAAAAAGTAATAAAATTTAACAACCTCTTGATTAGACAACATGCCTCTTGATGATACTGTTTGCTTGTTTTTTATTTAAAGGAGACCTATTATTACCTCCTTTTAAGTTTAAGCTTCAAATACCCAACAATTAATTGTTTATAACTCTTTGAAACTACCTCTTATGGGCTTTAATTTTAATTGTTTATCTTAGTGACTTTCGCTTTAAATTGAGATTGTGCTATTTTTAAAAGAGGGCGGAGCTACAAATGCCAGCATAGTGGCAGATTCAAAAACAAGACTAATGTTCTATGCTAACGAGGGAGAAATTGTCACTAATGGGTGGGACTTTCCGTCTATGACGACATGTAAAAAGGGAGAAACTCAATCAGTGTTTCTGCAGACTGCTTTTATGAAGTGTGATTATAAAAAATAAAATCAATAAATTTTTTACCATTAGAAGCAGGTTATATAGTTTATATAACTGTGTTTAAACCCCTAATAAAAGTGATTTTTGCGTAATAGGTCCCCTTTAAATTCTTCTTTCTTAGTATTCACTCACATTATAAAACATGTCAAATGTAACCAATCTACTTACTTTAATATTCTACTGTTAGATTTATCTATTTATTTATCTTTAAATTAAAAATTATGTTAATTTGTTAATTCTTTATTTATTATCTTAGTTATAATTTGAAAAAATTGCAAAATTTGACAACCTTTTCATTTATTTATTTATTTTTATGTAAAGGGGACCTATTATGCCCCCTTTTACAAGACGTAAAATAAGTCTCAATGTCCCTATAGTGTGTATGTGAAGTTTCAGACCCAAATGCCCCACAAATATTTTTTATTACTCTTTGAAACTGACCCTGTCATGCTGCGTTCACACCAGATGAAGGATCAAGCGCGAGTGATTTACATGTTAAGTTAATGCAAAGATGCGAATAGACATCCTGTGATGCGTTTCGCACGAATAAGGTGGTGCGAATGATGCGCGAATAGCTTGAGTCGGAAAATCTGAATTTTAATGGACATTCACACCGCGTTAACCAATCATAAGCTTGCTATTGTGTAAGCGTGATTATGACATACCTGTCAACCCTCCCATTTTTCCCGGGATTCTCCCGTATTTTACAGTTCTATCCCACTATCACCCCGTAAAGGTATTTTCCCGTATTTCTCCCGCATTTTCAGTATTTCTCTGAAGGGTGGCAAATAAACATTAAAGAGCCGAGCCTCCCTTTACGAAACCCATACCGCCCAACACCCAGGGGACGCCCCTTGCTCTTAAATGTGAGTCTGTTCTGTGCTTTTGCTTTGTTTAGGCATGAAAACACTTTGAAATAAATATAAAAACAGCGGGATTCCCTTTCATTTTCATTACAGGTGCCGTCTCGACTTCATATGCAATCCTCAAAACTGAACATTTAACTGATTATTTACTATGAAACTGCTCCAAATGAACATATTTAGTAATTTGGGGATTAAAAAAAAGGGGGGGGATCCCTTATTATGGTGGGCATATCCCTTATTTTCACATCCCAATGCTGACAGGTATGAATTATGATGTAGTGCCTGTTTATAGTGTCCCGAGGGGATATCCTCTTGGTGACACCGACCACTGCTCATCAAACTGGGCTCGGTTCAGTCAGAAGCACTGCTGAAAGCCTCCATAATCCAGGCACAGTTTCTAGGTAGGCTATAGCTGATGAACTCACAGAGCTGGGTGCACATCTGAAAGAATCAAGTGGAATCAGACAGGGCTCCGAATGAAGCTACGCAGTTTTTAAGCCTTACTAAAGAACATAAACATGTCTATTTATGCATGAATATCGTGAGGCTTTTATCCCAATTGGTTCCATTTTGGTGACTGTGGCTTAAAATTGAAATGAGACTGGGCTCCCAAATGCCTATGTGTCAGCATAATGGCAGGTTCAATAACATCCTATGCTAATGAAGAAGAGATCATCACTAATGGCCAGGGCTTTCCCACTCTGATGACACGTACAAAGGGAGAATGTCAATCAAACTGTTTCTGCAGACTGTTTTTATGAAGTGTGATTATAAAAAAATAAAATAAATACATTTTTACCCTTAGAAGCTGGTTATATTCACAGACTGTTGCCACATAACTGTGTATAAACCCCCTACAAAAGTGATTTTTGCATCCTAGATGCCCTTTAAATACCTCTTTCTTAGTATTTACTCACATAATAACAAATGTGACCAGCCTTTCTCTCAAATGAGCTTGTTGAGCAGCTGTAGAGCAGATGAACAAACCAAATGTAGTAGGCGGAATAGTCATTAAAAGAGGGAAAATAGATTATAATGCTAATAAGCAGGCAGCAGAAACACGGGCAGCTGAGTCAAGCGAAGAGATTGGTGAATGCCAGAGCAAGCCTTAGGCACTCAGCACTTACTATCAGTCATTCTAGCTCACTTTCTTTCTCAAACTAGCTTGTGGTGTTTGGAGGCAGATTCCTCTAGTCAGTGATTTGATTGTGTATCAGTTGCATTCCTCTACTATGGCATTCTCTGCCGTGTATGTATAAACCTCACTAGGTTTGTAAGTCGTGATCCGTTGTGCTCCAGTGCCTCACGAGAGATCAGCCAAGCTCTCCCAGAGGAATACAATCAGATGAATGCATATTGCATCAAATACAAGAGGAGTCTTCAGGCATCAAAAACAATACAAGTGTGATACAGCTTTAAAATATGTTTTTTTTTGGGGGGGTGACACAGTGACGCAGTGGTTTGCATAGTAAGAAGGTCGCTGGTGTGAGTTGCTGGGTCATTTGGCATTTCTGTGTGGAGTTTGCATGTTTTCCCCGTGTTCCTGTGGGTTTCCTTCTGATGACATACGCTATACTGTAGGTGAATTGAATCAACTAAATTGGCCGTAGTGTATGTGTGTGAATGAGTGTGTATGGATGTTTCCCAGTACTGGGTTGCAGCTGGAAGGGCATCCGCTGTGTAAAACATATGCTGGATAAGTTAGTGTTTCATTCCACTGTGGCGACCCCTGATGAATAAAGGGACCAACTTATCCAGCATATGTTTTACGCAGCAGATGCCCTTCAAGCTGCAACCCATCACTGGGAAACCAGGTGGAACAAATTATTAGAATTTGATACATTTAAT
>NC_079455.1:34943861-34956361 GCF_903798145.1 Danio aesculapii | reverse complement strand
CATTAATGCCAACTGTAATATACTGCAAAACTGCAAAAATATACTGTGCATCACTACTTTCTATGCAATAAATAGGAGTTAAACTTGACCAAATGCATTAATGCATGTAAGATAGCAGACAGAAATGCCAACTTGTTAAAATGTATTGAAATGATTTGCCAATAAGCACTGCATTAAAAGCACTGCCACAAGGGGCACGGTTTTGTGTAAACGCTTCCCTACCTTGGTCAACTATTTTCATGGCAAATACATGGCAAATACATTTTTAGTAACACTTCTAAGTAATGGTTCATTAGGTAATGTTAGTTAATGTATTTATTTACATGAACAAACAATAAGTAATACATTTATTATGGTATTCATTTAACTTTGTTACCGTTAGTTGTTCAAGTTAAATATTGTTAGCTCATGTTAGCTCACTGTGCATTAACTAATGTTAACCAACACGACTGGAGTTTAATAATGCATTAGTTAATGTAGAATTATGATCAATAAATGCTTTACAAGATTATGCATGCTTAGTTAATGTTAGTAAATACATTAACTAATGGATTATTATTCTAAAGTGTTACCAAATTTGTTGATGTAAATCTTGCTGAGGAAGCTAGATAACGATAATAGTTAGCAACCAAAATATCATAAAATTGTATGTTACAGATATATGAAGCTAACTATATAGCCCCCTTGGATCTTTAAAGGATGTTTCACCCAAAAATTAAAATGTACTCATCTTCATGCTGCTTCTAAACTCTTTATGTTGAACACACACATCCACAAACAAAAAAAAAAGGAAAAGGAAACTCAAATAAGTTTTTAACAAGGTAATTTTTAGTAAATCATGACAAAATTTTCATTTTTGGATGAACTATCCTTTTAAGACCAAGTACTGTATGTAGAGAATACACTAAACCCACGTTGTGCTTAGCATAGTTAGCCTAGCCCAGTTCTAACCATAAATACACACAATTCAAAACGATTATCTCTCTCTCACACACACAAAACTGAAGCTAACAACATCTAAAGGTTTGGCAGCTCCTTTGGAATGCAAGAAAAAATGACAGGAAAAGATCAAATAACAGGATAAAAAGGAAGACACAGTTAGCCTATTAGCATTGGTAATGTTTTACGGTGCTGGGTGGATATAGCTGACAGCCGCCTGGGTGCTATTCATCAACTAAACATACCTGAAAACAACACATAAGAGGAAAGGAGGGGATTGTGTAAAAGAGATCATAACTATGATCAAAACTAATTCAGCTTTGCTAACAATCAACTCTGTTGGGGCCTAAAGAGACAGGAGAACTTTTGAATTAGAGGAATTTGTCATGGTTTATTTTCATGTTGACTTTCACATTGAATTTTCGTAAGGTTATGCATACAATTCACTGCACCTTCCATCTGACATACACAGTAGCGATTGTAGAAACATTATTAACTTCTTTTCTTTTTTGCACACTATTTCGGACTAGTTGGATGCTTATTTTGGCACTTCTGCTAATCATACAAGAACCCAAAATAATCTGCAGAAATGTCACCACATGCACATGCCTTTTTTCATGAGCTTGGATTGCAATATAAATATCACGGGACAAGCAGAGCTAGAGAGAGATTTGTAGGTGATAAAGATAAAGACACATTCCGATTGTCTCAATCAGATTTGCGTATGTGAATCTCTAATCCTCAATAAAGAGTTTACAGTCAAGGGTTCGCAGTAAGCAGACTCAGATTCACAGAATTAGACGTGTCATTGCAGCTTTGTTTAGAGACAATGAATGCCTGAGTATTTGCACACTTAATATCATTTGTATATTTCTTTTATGTATCGTTTAATACAGTATCAGAAGCTGTCAGTCTGATATGACAGCGTGTATAACCTCTGTGAAAGGTTATAAAGGATTATCAAGGACTAATTTGATGGGATTAAAATCTACAACTGGAAAACAGACATGGGTGTGTCTTTCCTTTAATATACCCAGAGGAAAAAAATGTCTCTGAAATAATAATCTAGGTCTGTTTTTTATTTAATTTTGAGGAAAATTTAATTAATATTTCAAGATTTGTTAGAAAATCAACATTTGTGGAATAACCCTGATTTTCAGTGACAAAAAATATAAACATTTGCATTTTTTGTGCATCTACTTGACAGCATTTTTATTAATAAATTTAAGTAAATGTTATAGACTTGCACATAATAAAACCAATATTGTCATTACCATCAAACCCATATCTAATGAATCCAGTAAATCCAGAAAAATCTTTTTAGAAATTAGTAGTTTATATATTAGTCAAAATCAAAAATTTTGACTAATATATAAACTAATGGACCCAAAGTGTGCCAAGAAAATATCCCCTACACCGTTACTACCTCCACCAGCAGCCTGAACTGTTGATGCAAGGCAGGATGGATTCATGCTTTCATGCTGTTGATACCAAATTCTGACCCTACCATCCGAATGTTGTAGCAGAAATCAAGACTCATTAGATCAGGCAACGTTTTTCTGATTTTTTTATCGTCCAATTTTGGTGAGCCTATGCGAATTGTAGCCTCAGTTTCCAGTTCTTAGCTGACAGGAGTGGCACCTGGTGTGGTCTTCTGCTACTGTAGCCCATCTGCCTCACTGTTGAACGTGTTGTGCATTCAGAGATGCTCTTCTTCAAACCTCAGTTGTAACGAGTGGTTATTTGAGTTACTGTTGCCTTTCTTTTAGCTCAAACCAGTCTGGCTATTCTCCTCTGACCTCTGACATCAACAAGGCATTTCCGGCCACAGAACTGCCACTCACTGGATATTTTCTCTTTTTCGGACCATTCTTTGTAAACCCTAGAGATGGTTCTGCGTGAAAATCCCAGTAGATCAGCAGTTTCTGAAATACTCAGACCAGCCCGTCTGACGCCAACAACCATGCCACATTCAAAGTCACTTAAATCACCTTAGTTCCCCATCCTGATGCTCAGTTTGAACTGCAGAAGATCGTCTTGACCATGTCTACATCTCTAAATACCGTGTGATTTGCTGATTAGAAATTTGCATTCATGACAGGTTGAACAGGTGTACTTAATAAAGTGGCCAGTAAGTGTACAATAATGATATATAATATTTAAATTGGTATTTATTCAGTTTATAACAGCTATACGTTTATAAGCTGAATTTACACTAATCATCACATCACTCCTAAGTAATTTATCCATATAAATTTAAGTATTACTATTATTTGTATTAAGCAAATTATATACACATATAAGCAGTAGTGTTGTATTAGCAGCATAACATCATTGTTGATGCGTTCGGCATTATGCATCCCATGTTTTGCTTACCGATTTCAAGCTAAGATGCATCTTGTGTAAGAATCTTTACACAGCCTAACAAGCTAAATGAAGTGGAAGAGCTTTGCGCAGAAGAGGAAATGTGACTCACTGCATTTGCTTTGAGGGGTTTTCACTGTTTTAGAGGAAGAAGGGTTTTTTTACAGTGCGCTTGGCAAAACGCCGCATGGAAATGACATCAGCGGCGAAGGCCTGTGAACCGGACCCCCATCGGGCGAAAGAGAATGGGCCAAAAAACTCACCGGCTGTCATTAAACCTTCTGATTCAGCCCATTTACAGAGCCATTTAGTACTTTCAGTACTACTCACACCGACATGACAGTCTTGGAGAGGAGAGGGCTGATGGGTGGCCTGCTGTCTGTGAAATATGTGTGAAATATACGGAAGAGAAAGAAAGGATGCAGGATTGATTGAGGGGAGGGAGTTGTGGTGAATATGAGCAATTCAATGGAGTAAAAGATCAGGAAAACGTCATGAAATGTTTGGTACACTGAACAAAAATGTGTAGAAAGTTCTCTTAGAAATTGGTGGATAAGAAATACAAAGCATTGAAGAGTAACATTGAACTGAGGAATAATTGGCAATGGGCTGTTGAATTATTAAAAAATAATTTGATTGGTCATGATTGGTGACGCGAATACAACCTTTTAATTTATTTATCTATCTTTGATCTATTTAGGTTGAAGTGATAAACTACAAGCTTCACATGTTTATATCGGTTTTATATCTTCTAAACTAGAATTTTGTTACTGTTTTGGTGCACATTAGCTGATAGATATCCTAAAAACAAACAATACTGATACTAACATCTAAAAAAACGGGACATTTAAGCTATGTTAAGATTTGTTTTTCAAGTCTTTTGTCAGGTTTTAGCCCTCAAACAGCTCCTGTGCATTGTTCTAGTTTTTTTTTACGCATCTCATCTAAACCCTTTTGTTCCTATTTAGATAAAATTTTTGATTGTTGTGTCTCTGAAATAACTGAAATGGAGCTTTAATGCGGTCAAGCCATGCCTGGAACTCATTAAGCTGTGTGTTTCTCTGAAAATAATTACACCAAAAGCGGAATAATTACATAGCACCAAAAGCAGAATTATGTATTCACGCGAGTATATTATATACAAAGTCAATGCAAGCGTGCAAATATAGGCAAATTTCCACCAGGCAATGCAAATGAGGAAGAATGTACTTATTTATTTTATTCATTTTTATCAAATTAAACACAACATAATTGTCTGTAATTTCTTGGTGAGCTCAGACACAAACACATTTGAAAATAGATGCGTAAACTATTACAATCATTATAAAGAATTAAGCCTCATTCACACTATGAGCGGCTCGCAGCAGCAAAGCGGCAAGCAACCATTCATTTCAACAGAGAATGAGTAACTTCCGGTGACCTCCGTCTACACGAGTGACAGCGACTGTTGGCAACCAGGTGGGCGTGTCAAGCGATGCGACAAAGTTGAGAATCCTTCAACTTTATGCAAGTAAAGAGCGACTTTCTTGAGCGATAGCCAATAGGAGCACCAGTAGAACTCACATGATCCTCTCTCAGCTCGCTCAGAGGCCGGTTGTATTCGTGCTGTATATACCTACACAGACCTGCATTTGAAGCAGGTCGCAACCCAGTGCAACAGGCAGCTACAAAGTCGCTGCAACTGTGAATGAGGCATTAAATAGAGAAACAGTAGTGATTGAACAATTTAAAATTTTCAAAAAGTGTGCAGTCTTAGGGCTGATTTAGACAGAATGTGTTTTTTTCCCATTCCAATATGTTATTTTTTTCTATTGTTTTTGAATGTAAACAATGTAAATACTGAAACACCATTCACATGAGTGTTGCATTCTATAGACACTCTGTCAAGTTTCGAGAGGAGTGCGTGATTGATCACGGCCGGTCTCTCATCTGTAATCAGCAATAATCCAATCAGATTGATCCAAGCGTACAATAAATAGACCGATTTCACTCTACTGCCTTATCTTCGTTTTGTAAGAATCCCCCCTTACACCACTTCTCCTACTTTTACCAGGGGGAGCTCTCGAGAACTAACTGACCTCAGACTCCCCTTATATGCTTATTGACCAGGCGGGAGCCTTGGGCTCAATTATCTCCGAGCTCAGGGATCTCTCCCGGGACAGCATGCCAAACCTGCTAATAGCGTCAAGCATATCTAAGTGTGAACTTTTGAACTGCAATTTTTTTCACATGACGCGTCACTTGTTAGTATCAGTTCCAAAGGAGTGGGCCAATCAGAAGAACTCGAAGGTTTCTGTTTACAAATGCTCTGTGGCTGTGTCCGGATACCCTTGTCCACTATTCTGTGGTTACAAAATAGAAAAAAAGGAAACAAAGCAAAATAAAATAAAAGTACTGCACTCATGTTTTCAAGGGACTAACCATTGATAAATAATGGCTAAGATAATTTTTAATTTGACTAAAATCTAACAGAATTTGCTTAAATCTTGTGTTTTTTTAATATGAAGTTGCAACATGTTTAGCACAAAGTCATGGAATGCACCTAAATCAGATCTTGCTAGTATTTATTCATTATTTTTCTTCGGCTTAGTCCCTTATTTATCAGAGATCACCACAGTGGAATGAACCACCAACTATTCCAGCATACGTTTTACACAGCGGATGCCTGTCCAGCCCCAACCCAGTACTGGGAAACACTCATACATTCGCATTCTCACACACTCATACACTACGGCCAATTTAGTTCATCCAGTTCATCTACAGTGCATGTCTTTGGACTGTGGGGGAAACCGGAGCAAACCCATGCGAACATGGAGCTCACATGCAAACTTCTCACAGAAATGCCAACTGGCCCAGCCTGTACTTGAACCAGCAACCTTCTTGCTGTGAGGCGACAGTGCTTCAGCTCGAGTAGAAAATTCAATTGAGAAAAACATCCTGTGAGACCACTAGAGCGAGTGATGCTGTGTTCTGAGTTTGGTGTGAAGCATTAGAATGTACTTCATCCAATCAGAGTCAAGCATTCGATAGCCATAATAGAGACAATTTTGTCTGATAAGTCCCGGATGTTATTTAGTGACTAGAATCATTATTAATTTAAGCCAAGGTTGGGATCAATGAAAATATTTCTCAGTCGCTGATGTGAGTGTGAGTGTGTGTGCAGACAGGATCTGGCAACTCAACCCAACCGGCAATATTTTACCTCAGAGCACAAAAACATCTGACACTTCGATTACTGAAGTTCAAAAGCTTTGTGAAGAGAGAAGACAGCTGATCTTAAAGGTCATCTCACTGCAGCATCTTTCACACACAGAAGAAATGTACTTTCTTTCTTCCGAATTGCCGAAAAGGTCTACGAAAGTTCAAGGGTTGTCAGAGAATCACGACTGTGTGCTAAAATCTGGGACGTCCTGCTGAATTCTTAAGTACGAGATGAGCGTGAGGGGAAGAGGCTGGAGTCATTTATTCTCTTTGATAAGATAGCAGATAATACTAAGCCTCCGTGTAAACACTGCATTTCATCATAATCTGGCTTCCGCATCGAGTTAAGAATGGAGGGACTTACAGAAAACAAACGTGTGCTCTCACGTGTCTGTCCATCTGTGCCACATTTCAAGCTTTTCTTCTCCCTGCTGCGACCTTTTGATGTGTGTTTCTTTTGGAATAGAGCGTCTTTATCTTATAAAACTCTAATGAGAGAAAATCACATGGATGGACAGCATTCTTTAAGCTTTTATCCATTAGCGGGTTTTCATGTAAGCCACAGCATTGCTGGTGGTGATTTATGGCCTTTTGAGAAAAAAATAATAATAATCTTTTGTATTATATAACCAGAATAAAAACCGTCTGTCTTAACACTTGCAGTAGCTAACTTGCTTGAAAACAATCCTTAGTGGTGTTAAAAAATAAGCAACCACCAAAAACATCCTTGAAAATGTACAGCAATGCCCTGAAACCACCTGAAAATACATGAGAAATCACGTAGCAAAGCCCTAGCAACTGCATAACAATGACTAAGCAACCACTCTGATCTCCATAGCAACTGCATGCTAATGCCATAAAACCACCCAGAACACAGAAGAAACAATGTTGCCCTAGCAACCAATGCAGCAATGCCCTAGCAACCGAAACACCATATCAACCACGCAAATACCTACAATAATACTCAGGTCAACCATCCTAACAACTACCTTGGCAGCCATCCTGATCTCCCCTGCAAGTGCATGGTAATGTCATAGAACCACCTACAATGCAATGCATTGGCAACCACCCAGAATGCCTAGCAGCCATTCAGGGAACCACCTGGAATAGCTTAAAGTCATATAAAATCTCACTAGCAACTGGCGTATAGCTCTATAATCACCAATATTACTGTACTTAAGAAACCATGCAGCAATGCCCTAGCAACCAGAAGACCTTATCAACCATGCAACATACCTACAATAACACTCATGTCAACCTTCCTAGCAACTATCTTGGCAGGTACCCTGATCCTCCTTACACTGCATGGTAATGTCATAGAACCACCTAGAATGCAATGCATTAACAACCGCTCAGAACGCCTAGCAACCACTTAGTGAATCACCTGGAATAACTTAAAGTCATATAAAATCTCACTAGCAACTGGCGTAAAGCTACTGCTCTATAATCACCAATTTTACTGTACTTAAGAAACCATGCAGCAATGCTCAGCAACCAGAACACCACATCGACCACACTAAATACCTATCATAACACTCATGTCAACCATCCTAGCAACTGCATGGTAATAGAACTACATAGAACACCTAAGAAACTATACCCTACCATCCAGAACATTATAGTGACTACTTGATTATAGTGATTACTAGCATTACTACGTGTAACCAACTGGTATAGCCTAGCAACCAACAAACTCAATAGCAACAGCAGTGTTCTTAAAGGACAAATAACACCTATTAAACAATGCAATAATGTCCTAGCAACTGTATAGCTTTGTCCTAGAACCACCTAATGGCCCGTTTCCACTGAGTGGTACAGTGAGGTACGGTAAGGGTCGATATGGGTCACCTTTATCAGGCTTGCGTTTCCACTGCCTAAAGGGTACCAATGGTATCCTTTTGGTCTGCGTGGTTTACGACAGAAAGTTTCAGTCAACGTCATTCTCGAGGAAATGTCAAAGTAAAGCTGTATGGGTCATTCACATATCATATGAGAAGCACTTCTCACCAAACAGATGCTTAATACACATAAATACTTGTGTATAAATGTTCATTTCTTATGTTCATGCAGATCAATAATCGTGTGAAATAGCCTACCATAACATCTGCGATTATATAAAATAAATAAATAAATGCAACATATATGAACACACACAGCCCCTTACAGTCTCGATATGCTACCTATTACAGAAAAACTACACACAGCATACATTTAGTCCTTATTTGGGTTCAAAAACAACATGGAACATACAGCCCACAGTCAGAGCAAACCTCTCATCTGCATCTTTAATCTTCACCAGCACATGTAACCTCTGTTAGAAAGTATTTCCGTCATTTCGAGTTCATAATAGTCCAAAAAGCGATGATAATAGTTAAACATGGCAGTTTGTTCATGTTTTAGGTTGCTGAAAAAATCATTTGCTCTTTAGTTTTTTTGCACGTCACTCTCGCGTTTGTCCATTTCTGAAGGGCTCGGATGTCAGAAGCACTTCAATAATCATGCACACATCTTTATCATCAGCTCAAAAAGTTTGTTATTTCAAATACAGACAATCACGCAAGCTCTCTCAAAATAGTGAAACCGCTCGCGCTTTAGACGGCCTTATGAACAACAACGAGGCACAGGGTAGATTTTGCTCTTCGTCTTGGCTTTGTGGCTGTACAAGACGACGACAAGGTTTGTTTGAGCTCGGGTCGACCATGGCTCGTTATTATGTGTATATATTATTACGGTGTAATGTCTCGACTGTGTATTTAAAAATGGAGCTTCCTTTGTTTTCATTCTCCTGGCTGGTGCACGAGCTAGTGACATATTTCTGTAAACCAATAGCATTCAGCTGCGTGTCTTGCTCCGCATTTTGGTACCCTTTAATTGTGCTAGGTACCCTTTGGAAAGGCTACTCAAAAAGTGGTACTGTATGGATCGCTTTTTAGTACTTTTTAACAGTGGAAGTGGCAATAAAAGCATACCGACCCGTACCATACCATACCACTCAGTAAAACGGGCCATAACGTTCTATCTCACAAGGGCAACATGAGAAACCATATGCTGTAGCAACACCGTAGCATGTAGCTAATCAGGTGAACATAAAAGTTAAGGCATTTTAGTATGATGGTAAATGTTGTAGCATTTGTCTTGATGTTACTAGATAAAGCAGTGTGATGCTAGTTTCCACTGTATGAAAATATTGTATATTATAGCACTTAGTTAATTGCTAGTAGCATGTAGTTAGCCACCACTACCATGAGTCAAAGGTGCCAATCCCAATGTCTCTATGATATTCTGAAGCAGAGATATTGACGTTGTGCCATTCACATTTTCTTCAAAAAATTTACATTTCTACATACAGAATTATTATCATATCATGCATATTTAAATCTGCTGCTTTTCACAGGCAGACATTTAAATGTCCTAATGTTTAAATGGCTTATTACAAACATGATAATTTAAAAGTATATTTTGTGTTGAGTTTTTAATGTAATACATTTCTCATAATGTAATAAATATTACATTATGAGCTTAATATTTGAACATGAATAATGTCGTAATTATAACATTATGTGCAGTTCTTACATGATATGCAGTTATTACATTGAGATGCTACACACCCTGAAGGCCTTAGCAGCTGCAAACGAATGCTCTAGGACACCAAAGAAACAATGTTGTATGGCCCTAGCAACTGCTTTGATTACTATAGCAACCAGACAGCTGTGCTCTACAGTAGCAATCATTTAGATATGTAACCAACAGACATAACATATTGCAAAGACCTTGCAACAACACTGAACTCCCTAGCAACAGCATAGTAGTTCACTTGAACCTCCATTTACCCTTAAGAAAAAAAGACCCCAATATGCAACTGCATTGTAATGCCCTAACAACCACTCAGAATACATTAACAACCTTATACTAACTTCCTGACAACCATTCACAGCATAAAAACAGTGATTGCATTTTTTTCTCGTTCTTTGGTTTTGTTTTGTCATTGTCCTATTTAGAAATCTGATATATAATCAATAGCACACTCATAGCAGTGCGATGTGGCTGTATATCGGCACTGGTGGGAGGTGTGTGTTGGCTTGAGGCTGCAGGCTGAGTGCCTTAGTGTCCCCCCCATGATGATATGCAGCCATATCGCACTGCTACGAGTGTGATATTGTGTTTATACAATAGTTCGATGGCACAATCATGTATATAAAAAAGAAAATCAAACACGGAGAGTCTCAAAAATCTGTTTTGTATGAGGAACTACTTTCTTCCACCATTCATTCACACAGTCAGAAAAGCAGAAGCCATTGCTAATTCACCAACGTCACTTTAGAGAATGATTCTCCTGCATAATGTCTAAAGTGATGACAAAAAAGGTGATTTTGCTCACATTTTAAGATTATAAGGCTGAACGGGATGAAATGCCATCAGTTTACAGAGAGTTCCCAGTAATTCTCTGTTGCAATCGGGAGATCACAATCATTAACCCCAAAAACACCAAAGCAAAGCAAACACTACCAGATTACTGTGGTTTAAATACATCACTACAACATACAAAAGAGAGAGATCGACTTAGAGTGTCACTTACCTGTTTTATTATGATTTGATCAGATGCAATTTGAAATTTATGCTGAGTTTTTCTCCCCTAAGGACTTATGTGGTCTCTGCCACCATCTTGTGGTGGAACGTCAACCCTCTTTGCTCTGCTCAATGACAGGCTAATGGCCACCGACACGCTGAATTTCCGAAATATTAAATATTTTAAATAAGCACTATCCTTATAAATAAACTGTATAGTTCCAATCTAAACAACTACATTCTGGCCTTTAAAAGCCTCAAAAGTACATTATGTTGTCTAAAGCCTATTTACATCGCAAGCGTGAGTAGAGCGCAGGTTTTTTGGTGCCCTTGTTAATAGATTAGAGCTTTCATACCGCACGCAGAAGCAGCGCGAGGTATGAGCGTCGCTGAAGCAGCAGTGCCACGATAGTTTCGGCCCTGGGTCTATTTTTGCCATGCTGCTCACGCTCAATTAAAGTGACAGTGTTTATAATGACCAAAACACAATGAATGACAGTAAAAAGTAGCAATTTTATCCAATAAATGCATCGATAATATCCACTGATTTTTATATAGTCAATCAAATGAACTCAAATGATTAAAAACGGCAAACAAATATTTATTTAGGCCCAAACTAAAAAAAAAACGAAATCTAAAACATTTGTAGTATCAGTTTTGCTTAAGTTACACACTAGTTTGATCATGTATGAATATCATTATATATGTATTATAACTACAGGCCTACATCATCCTGAAAATCAAAAACAAAATTACATGGAATCACAGGTTGTGATTGTCTTCTGACCGAGTGCACCTGAAAAGACATGAATGACACTCCTCATAGAGCGTGAGAAGTATACAGTTCTTCAGGATCTATATAATTTGTAAAATAAAGACTTGCAGGTTAAGGAAACAGCATAGGAGGAAGTTGCCGCGGGCCTTGATGCAGATGAAAAGTAAAAAAAAAACGTGTATTTAAAGACAGATAGGTAACTAGATAGAATAGATCGAGATTGATCTGTGCAGCAGTTGCCGATGAGCTTCTGCTTCTGCTCTCCATATGTGCTGTGCATGCGCTGCTCATGCTCTGCTTGCACTTGCGGTGTGAAACAGGCGCAACAGCTGCAATATTTGTCAAACTGTAGTGAGTTACTTCATCTGCTGTCACTCCATGTGAGCGGAGTAAGACACAAGGGTGAAGAGGCTGCTCGAGTGCTGTTATTTCAGAATATTGCATCGCTTGCAGATTCGAGAGCCATACAGAACAGTTGTATAAATGGCAATGTATGCAAACGACATATATGACAAACAGATCATATTTGGATTTCACATAAATAAAATATGCAATTTGTGTTAAAATATTGCAAAAATGGCCATTTAATATATATATATATGTATGTATATATATGTATATATATATATATATATATATATATATATGTATGTAT
>NC_079455.1:34886361-34941361 GCF_903798145.1 Danio aesculapii | reverse complement strand
CAGTTATTAGTTATGAGTTAAAACTATTATGTTTAGAAATGTGTTGGAAAAATCTTCTCTTAGAAGAAAATAACAGGGGGCTAATAATTCAGGGGGCTAATAATTCTGACTTCAACTGTATATATATATTTATTTTTGAATATTTAAAAAAAAGTTAAACATAAAAGGCTGCATTTCTTCAACAAAATGCTAATAAAAAAAGATGATGATTATTATTGTTACAATATTGAATGCATAAAACAAAAAAAACTGAAAGATTTTTCTCTTTTTTAGAAAACTTTTATTAATCAAGGACAAAATAAATTAATTTGTGGTATAGATTCTATTTGTTATTTATCTATTTTGTTTCTATATATATATATATATATATATATATATATATATATATTTTTTTTTTTTTTTTTTTTCTATTTTTTTTTATTATTTTATTTTTAACTATATTTCTATTCATAAAAATCCTAAAAAAAAAAAAAAGTCATAAAAATATGAAGCAATTTTTTCATTGATGATTTTTTTTGAAAAGCAGCAAACTATCATATTTAAATGAAAAGAAGGATTTCTAAATGATCATGAGATTGAACACAGGAGTATTTACGCTAAAAAATCAGCTTAGCATCAGTGGAATAAATTACATTTTAAAATATATTCCCTTCAAAACGTAGTTTAATATTCATTTATTGATTTTCCTTCAGCTTAATCCCTTTATTCATCAGGAATCGCCACAGTGGAATGAACCGCCAACTTATCCAGCATATGTTTTACGTAGCGGATGCCCTTCCAGCTGCAACCTAGTACTGAGAAACATCCATACACACTCATTCACATGCATACACTAAGCAAATTTAAATTAATGAATTCACCTAAAGCGCATGTCTTTGGACTGTGGGGGAAACTAAAGCACCCGGAGGAAACCCACACCAACACGATGAGAACATGCAAACTCCTCACAGAAATGCCAACTGACCCAGCCGGGACTCGAACCAGCGACCTTCTTGCCGTGACTAACTAACTGAGTCAGCATGCAACCCATTATTTTTTATTATTATTATCATTATTATTATTATTATTATTATTATTGTTTAATCATGCCAGCAATACAACTATAATGCCTTATAGGCATACAGAGCGAACTTTGATTTAATGTTCTAATGGTGACTTTCTAATGAGAGAATCAGCACGGATGGCACGGATACTTTCCCAACCTATCGATAACACGAGACAAAAGGCCCGTGTTACATTAGCAGCTTACATGGTATGTTATTTTAAAACCGGCTTTGTATGGAAGCTTTCAAAAACAAACACTGAAACCTATCATGCCCAAGGCCTCATATTTCAATACTAAACAGAACTTATTTATGGTCCGAGGCAAGAGTGGATCGATTCTTGGATGTAACACAAGAACATGGAACAAAACAACAACACAAACTGCTGGCTTGTGTTAAAACAGCCTTTCTCTGTGTGCATTCATTAGCGACAAGCAGCTGGAAAAAAGAAATGCAAAGCCTAAATTCTGTGCCTAGTTAGTTTTTTCTTTTTGATATATTATTTATTTTATTCCGACTCTGTTGTTGATGAATTATACACTGTACAGTGTATGTAAGATTAAACTTGGTGCTGTAGATATGCTTCAAGCTTCCCGCTTTTATTGATGCGCTGTATCATTCTGTATGTCCTCATTACACAATGAGCCATTAACAATGCAGCAACGGGAAAGCTGGATCGATTCAATGCTTTAATATACTGTCCAATATAAAGGACACCATACAGTGCATTAAATATGCATTTGCCAATATTTTAATTGATCAGCAGGTCTTTTGAATGAAAGGGAAAATATGGTGATAAGCACAGCAGATGGACAAAAGCAGATAGATAATAAATAGATAATAACAGATACATAATAGATGCTAAATTACAACTATTTTTAAACAGTAGTGTATTTTTTACCAGTAAAACATATTTAAAAACAATAGTAATTTACTTTGTATGTGACATAGCTCGATTTTATGAGATTGTGAGCTTAATTAAATACAAAATATTGCAAGATATATCCATAGGTGCTTATTTTTTCAATTGGAAATATATACACAGTGCCGTTCCTTCCGTAGGCAAAGGAACACAATTTGTACTCTCAAAGATTGTCTAATGAGAAGACTGGAGTTGATTAAATTTTTGTCTCACTTTTGAGCTGTACCGAAAAAGCGTTCAGAGATTTTCGGAATGCATCACTATTCTCTCTTGAATCGATTCAGATCCATTTCAGATGGTGCTCTAGGCTAGTTTTAAACAGCAGATGGCGCTCTGGGCTTGTTTTTTAACAGCAGATGGCGCTCTAGATTAATTTTAAACAGCAGATGACACTCTCTAGGCTAGTTTGTAACAGCAGATGGCACTCTAAGCTTGTTTTTTACAGTAGATGGCGCTCTAGGCTAGTTTTTAACAGTAGATGGCGCTCTAGGCTTGTTTTTAAAAGCAGATGGTGCTCTAGTCTTGTTTTTAAAAGCAGATGACTCTCTAGGCTAGTTTTTAACAGCAGATGGCACTCTAGACTTGTTTTTAACAGTAGATGGCGCTCTAGGCTAGTTTTTAAGAGCAGATGGTGCTCTAGGCCTGTTTATAAAAGCAGATGGTGCTCTAGTCTTGTTTTTAAACGTCAAATGGCGCTCTAGGCTAGTTTTTAATAGCAGATGGCGCTCTGGGTTTGTTATGAACAGGGGATGGCGCTCAAGGCTAGTTTTTAACAGCAGATGGCGCTCTGGGGTTGTTTTTAACAGCAGATGGAACTCTAGGCTAGTTTTTAACAGCAGATGGAACTCTAGGCTAGTTTTTAACAGCAGATGGCACTGTAGGCTTGTTTTTAACAGTAGATGGTGACCTTGGCTAGTTTTCCACTGCAGATGGTGCTCTAGGCTTGTTTTTAAACGTCAAATGGTGCACTAGGCTAGTTTTTAACAGCAGATGACACTCTCTAGGCTAGTTTTTAATAGCAGATGGTGCTCTAGGCTTGTTTTTTAACAGCAGATGGTGCTCTAGGCTAGTTTTTAACAGCAGATGACACTCTCTAGGCTAGTTTTTAATAGCAGATGGTGCTCTAGGCTTGTTTTTTAACAGCAGATGGTGCTCTAGGCTTGTTTTTTAACAGTAGATGGTGCTCTAGGCTTGTTATTAACAGTAGATGGCGCTCTAGTTTTTAACAGCAGATGGCGCTCTCTAGGCTAGTTTTTAACAGCAGATAGCGCTGTAGGCTTGTTTTTAACAGTCGATGGTGCTCTCTAGGCTAGTTTTTAACTGCAGATGGTGCACTAGGCTTGTTTTTAAACATCAAATGGTGCTCTAGACTAGTTTTTAACAGCAGATGGCGTAGTAGGCTAGATCTTAACAGCAGATGACATTCTCTAGGCTAGTTTTTAACAGCAGATGGCGCTCTAGGCTAGTTTTTAACAGCAGATGGCACTATAGGCTAGTTTTTAACAGCAGATGGTGCTCTAGGCTAGTTTTAACAGCAGATGGCACTATACGCTAGTTTTTAACAGCAGACGACGCTCTCTTGGCTAGCTTTTAACATCAGATGGCACTCTATGCTTGTTTTTAACAGCAGATGACACTCTCAAGGATAGTTTTTAGCAACAGACAACGCTCTAGGCTAGTTTTTAACAGCAGAATGCACTCTGGGCTGGTCTTAACAGCAGATGACACTTAAGGCTAGTTTTTAACAGCAAACGACGCTTTCTTGGCTTGTTTTTAACAGCAGATGCCATTCTAGGCTTGATTTTTAACATCAGATGGCGCTCTAGACTAGTTTAACAGCAGATGTTGCTCTTTAGGCTAGTTTTTAACAGCAGATGACGCTCTAGGCAGATGGCGCTCTAAGCTGCGGTCACACTAACACTATTAATTTCTTTGCAACAGTTGTTATATTACATCACACAATGCACCTTTTCAAGATTTCACACATCTGAAATATAAAAATATATATTCTGCTCCCCTTTCATGCAAAAACATTGTAATGCTGTGATATTCAAAACAGCTTCACGCAAGCTTACATTTCTGCTCTCACACATTCACATTCATACAAATAGAGGGTTAACGGAGCAAAAAATGCAGTGTGACCACACCTTTAGAAAGGTAACTGACTGTGATCAGTGCATCAGTCTTAAAGCGACACTGTTAGTTAATGTAAATAAATGGTAACACTTTATTTTGATGGTCCATTTGAGTATTAGTAGACTGTCTGCTTAATATCTGCTGATACTGCACCTTCAGCAGGCATCTATCTGACACTAACCCCAACCTTACAGTCTACTTATAATCTAATGACAATTAGTTGGCATGTAGATGCAATCTAACTTAAATTCAACAAACTGACCTTCAAAATAAAGTAATAAATATAATATAAATAAATATATAAACAATAATTAACAGATCATCAAAGTAACTATAGTAACTTTAATAAGAATCAAAATACCTTCAACCTCATTCTGTAAAGACTATGCAGGGTTTTATTTTTACATTGGATTACTACTCGTCGAGATGCTAATGGTCTAATCTGATTCAATGATCTATGCTAAGCTAAGCTAAAAGTGCTCCCGCAAGACCCAGAGATAAGCTGGGTTAGAAAAAGGCAAATTATTTCTTAATTATAAAATTAAATTTTATGAGATAAATAAAATGTAATGTCAAATGTGTATATATTGTATAGTTATGTATGTTTATATAACATCCATTTATTTAATAATAAAAAATAACAGTAATAAATCATTAATAAATCAACAATCATCGTGATTATTACTTAGTCGAGATGCTAATGGTCTAATCCGATTCAATGTTAAATGCTAAGCTAAGCTAAAATTTCTCCCGCCAGACCTGGAGATCGACTGAGTGGTTCAATTATTTTATAATTATATAATTCAATTTTATGAGATAAAATGTAACGTCAAATGTGTATATATTGTATAGTTATGTATGTTTATATAACATGCATAGTTTAATAATAAAAAATTATGGTAATACATGCATGTTATATAAACATACACAACTATACAATATATACACATTTGACACATTTGATTACTTCTCAGTCGAGATGCTAATGGTCTAATCCAATTAAATGATCTATGCTATGCTAAGCTAAGCTAAATTTGCTCCCACCAGACCCGGAGATCGGCTGAATGGATTAAAAAATGTTAAATTATTTTAGAATTATATAATAAAATTTTATAAGACAAGTAAAATACTGTATAAGGTCAAACGTGTATATATTGTATAGTTATGTATGTTTATGTAGCATGCATATGTTTAATAATAAAAAATAATGGTAATAAATAATTTAATAAAGCAATTAATAGTTTTTATTAACAACACTATGTAATTTTTACAATATATTTACGATATGTTTACATTTGATTTCTTCTCAGTCGAGATGCTAACGGTCTAATCCGATTCCATGATCTATGCTAAGCTAAGCTAAAGGTGCTCTCGAAAGACCCAGAGATTGCTGAATGGATTAAAAGATGATTAATATCAAGCATTTAACTCTAGATGAGTTGTAAAATTTGCTATTTTCCAAAAAATAAGTGTATTTTTCCTTTAAATGGACATGTTTGTCTCTGTATCAGATGGAAAGACTAAGAAAGCGCCACTCATTGCCTGTTATTTCCCATCTTGCAACATCACTACTATAGCTACAACCTAGAAAGCAGCCAAGACACCATTCACTATCCCTAATAATAGAGCCTAAATTACCAGAGTTAAATTATTGATCAACGCCACAGTTAATGGTTGTGTCAGATAGTTGATCTCCCATGATTCAAATGCCAAACTCCTGATCTCAGACAACATCGCTCAGCACGTCTGCGATCATTCACCCAAATGAGCATCATCACGCGGCTCGTAAAGGCAAATTCATTCCCTTCAGCTCACAGGGACATCATAGAGGATTCCTGTAAAACATCGCCCCCGGGCTAACATAATTCAGTGTGTGATGTTTGATGTAAAATGATGACCAGGCATGATCATCTTACAGGTCTGACATTTCACTAAGTATATATATTTAATTATTTACATCATAGTGCATTTGAAAACAAGATAAATGCAGGTTAAACGCAGGATGTTGTAAAGCAGGAGGAAGAAAAGTCGAAAGTTAAAAGTAGTTTTTATGTAACTTAAAAAAAAAATGTAGACATTCATTTATTCATTCATTTTCTTTTGGCTTAGTCCCTTATTCATCACAGGTAGCCACAGCGGAATGAATCGCCAAATATTCCAGCATATGTTTTACGCAGCGGAGGCCCTTCCAGCTGCAACCCAGTACTGGGAAACACCCTGTAGACATTCAATAAATACAAAAAATAAGAATAAAGGCATACTTTATTAAAGTTTTATTTATTAACACTATGCACTTATATAATATATAGGAGGCATAAAATAATACTGTTAATAAATGTATTACATTGCATTCATTTAAAATAAAAAATAATTTTATAATAAATAAATGTGTTTAGTTTAGTTTTCATGGTCAAAACTACATATACTTTCTATTTGCATGCATTTATTCAACATTTTCACGTCAATCTTACAGTTCACATATAGATTATGCATACATTGTTTAATTATGTATTTATAGTTTTCATTATCAAAACACGGTATTTTTTATAATGCAACTAGAAGTGTTTCTGCAACATCTACCTTACTGCATTCATAATTCATTAATATACAATATTTCATAGTAACTTAATTGTCATATATTAATGTAATTTCATATTTTATTGTAGTATATACAGTACATTTTTAGATAATTTCCATTTAGTCCTCATTCTCATGATCAAATATATACTGTATACGTGTGCGTTTCATTTTTAAAACAATGTATTTTTAATTATGTGTATTATGAATAACATTGTAACAAAATGTTTGTATTTAATAATAATAATAATAATTCCTTACATTTTTATAGCGCTTTTCTGGACACTCAAAGTACTTTACACATTGGAGGGAATCTGCGCGACGGCAGCCATATTGCATTAGACCGCACACTACACACCAGCTGATTGGTGGAGAGGAGTCAGAGTGACGAAGCCAATTTTGATATGGGGATGGTTAGGAGGCCATGATGGACAGAGACCATTCGGCAAATTTGGCCAGGATGCCAGGGTTAAACCCCTACTCTTTTTTGAAGTACATCCTGATATTTTTAATGACCACAGAGAGTCAGGACCTCGGTTTAACGTCTCATCTGAAAGACGCTCACTGAGCAGTAAAGACTCCCCATCAATAGACTGGGGCATTAGGACCCACACAGACTGCAGGTTTGAGTGCGCCCCCCTGCTGGTTTCACAAACACCACTTCTGACAGCAACCTAGCTTTCCCATGTGGTCTCCCATCCCAGGTACTGATAGGGTGCAGCCCTGCTTAGCTTCAGTGGACGACCACCATATTTAATATGCTATATCTTACAATAATTCATAAATATATAATAAATTACTAATTAAATGGGATATTTTCATCCATTCATTCATTTTCAGCTTAGTCCCTTTATTAATCTGGTATTGCCACAGCAGGATTAACCGCCATGTGATATGGTGTTGCATGCAAATAGATAGTTAATATAATGTTAATATATTTCTACATTCAGAAAAAAATGTGGCATTTTAGTGGTATAACAACAAAATATGTAATGATAATGATATAAATCCTTCAGCTGCTGTGAAATCTGAGTGAATGTGTAACATCTCCACCTCAAATAGACTAAAAATGTCTGCTCTTATGTTTTGAGTGGTTTGACTGTCCTTATAGAGCAGTTAAAAAAGCATCTGAGACCGCCAGAGCTGTCTGATTTCTATGTATAATCAAGTCTATGATCAAGAAACTTTTTCTTGTTCTGGTAGCACAATTGACGGGAATTAGACAAAATTTACTAACACAATCCCACTGAATCCCAGTAACTCTCAAAAACGGTCTACACGAGTGCAGGCTGAATTGATTAGTAAGATCTTGAGGTCAGCAGTCAGTAAAGTGTGTTCACATGCACATTCTTAACATGATTATGCTTCATAAGCTGACAGTTCACATGATAATGTAAACACAGTATGATCCATGTAAAAAGGTTTTTTCCACCTACACAGTTTTGCTGATGTAAGTACATTAAAGACATAATATATATGAATTTTAAAATTAAAATATCCAAAAATATTAGAATATATTTTGCTGACGTTTATTTTTACATTATACCAAATGTTTTGAAGTATGTTAAAATCCAGAGAAATAAGCAATTTTAATTAGTGTCATGGACTTTGTCCTGTGTTGTCATGCTAATGAAGGCATACAACTTCTAATTCTAGTTTGGGTTTATAGAAAACAGGGAAACGCCAAAGATGTTAAACGGCAATAAACCGCACAGAGCAGCATTATAGCAGAAGCCTAAATTATATCTAGTATGATAAAACAGTGCTGCTTCTTCTCCACGTGACCATGAGCAGAAGAACAGGAAGTGGTGGACTGTGGCACAATAAAAGCTCTGCTGCTTTTGTCTGGCTGTGTATTTTTATTTTGTTGTTGTGTTTTTTTGTTTTTAATGAATTATTGAACATGACAACCGGCATACCAAATCAAATATTTGAAGTAAAATGCACAACTTATTACGTTAAAATAAGCTGATTCATTAATGAAGTGTGGTTTACTTGCATTGCCAGGTAATTAGTTTGTGGATTTTCATTGTGAGTAAGTGCGATGTAAATGTGCTCAACTAACTAATCCTTTCTGTTAAGTTTTAAGGGAAGAAGCTACTTCATTAACCTTTAGCACTGTCTCTTATCTTACAGACCATATTGCTATGCTGGCTTATTCATTCCAATTGGGAGACAGAGACAGAGACAGAGAGAGAGAGAGAGAGAGAGAGAGAGAGAGAGAGATGCCTACATACAGTTTATCATTCCCACACCTACACATATACATTACAGCTATTTTTAAGGGGACTTCCCCTGTGAAGAAAACCAGGACCCCCTTTTCCACCACCAATGGAATTTAGCATCTGCTAAACGATTAAATGTAAACATAATGATTTCCTGTATACATAATGATTTTTATACTGTACAAACTGTATATTTTATCTACCCCTAATCCCAAAACTCATGGGAAACAATCTGCATTGTCAGAATACTTATTTTTGGAGTTAATTATGAGCCATTTTCCTCTAGAGGACCAAAAGGTATACCCACAAGGTCAAAATTTGATTGGTATGGCCATACTTATGGGGACATTTGGTCCCCACAATGATAGGAATACAAGTTATACAGAGAGAGAGAGAGAGAGAGAGATGCATCCAGATATCTCTCTCTCACACACCCACAGTACTCTTCCAATGACAGATCGCCGTCAGTGTAATATCAGCACAAGAGTCTAAAAGCACATTGATTTAAAAATGGCTGACATCTCCTTCTCTGTGTTCTCTCTGGTGTTTCTGGGCCTGCATGTACTTATCCTGCTTCTGTGATTACAAGGATCCATGTATTCGTTTTTTTACCCATGTGATGTTCAAATGGTATCTTCAGATTTTTAGATGTGCTGACGTGTGATCAATTATATAATCTACTGGCAAACATTTATGCACTCTTCTTGTAACCATGTGTTCAAACAGCCTCTGAAGGCCATGTGGGTAAGAGAAAAAATGATTTTAACTCAGTCCTACACTCCTCATGTTTCCATCTGAATATTCTTTTTCACTTAGAGCTGCATCATGTTCTTTTATGCTAATCAAGGCTACATTAGTAATACTGTGACATTTTATTGCAATTTAATATAGTAATATTTTAAATAGTGATTTACTCGTATTACCTCAGCCTTCTGCATCACATGATTGCAGTTGGAGTGATGATTTTTGCTAATTAAAACTATTTTTGATTAAGATATTGGCAGAGAATTGCTGTAAATAATGACTGTGGTTTATTTTATTCATTTGTTTCATTTGCTGATCGTTTGCTTTATTATGGAATTAGGAATGAATAACTCAAAGGCCCCTGGGCAAAACAAATGCCTCGTAGGGCTCCCTCGATACTGATGAATTAAAAATTTAAGAATAATATATAATAAATATACATAAAAAATAGCGATGTAAAATGTATATAATGTATTGCCCAAATATAATGTATTTTTTTGTATTTTATATTGCTTTGACATACTTAACTACATTAATAGGGATATGTTGATATAGTATGGCAGGCCCGTAGCCTGTCTGGTAAAAGGGGTGGTTCTTTTTTCTGAAAAAGTGGACCTTTTTGCAGTTATATGCCTTATTTTCTATTTAATTATGAGATTTAAATACTGCATTTTAGTGACATTTTAAGCGCTTTTTTATTTTTTTGCTGGATTAGCATGTCGGATAATCATAAACACACTTTTTTGATGTACCAAAAATACTTCCTAAAAATTTAGATGAAAGAAGCATGAACAAATATTTAATGTTAAAATACAAATTTATTACATCATATATCATTAGAAAAAAAGTTTTAAATGAAAAACTGTAGCCTATTGTAATTTATTAGGCAAATAACAAAATGGCCGGCACATTCAACTTTCCTCAGTCAGAATTTGGCCATTTAAATAAAAAACATTTAAACAATAATAATAATAATAATAATAATAATAATAATAATAATAATAATAATAATAATGTAGAGCTTCACGATTTATCTAGCCTCTCTTGTAAAAAAGTGCATTTATATATTGATGGATAACAACAATATTCAAATCAGTGTTCAAATCAATTTAATGTGGGCTTTTGGTGCTTCACAGCTTTTTATGGGTCATTTTTTCTTTTAAGAATAAGGTCCAAAATTTAGAAAAAAAGTTACTTGTGAAATGTTTTCTCTATTTAAAAAAAAAAAAACAGTAGCAAAAGATGACTTTATTTACATCATATTGTGTGTTTTCTTGCACAGCTAGAGGTAGGACTTTGGAAAATTAATTGTTTGCTTTGGTCAAAACTGATTGACTGAAGTCACGCCGAACTGACAGCCAACAGAGGATTCCGCTTGGTCTTAAAGCCTTTTTCGATGGGTTATTTTCACTATTAATGATGGCTATGTTGCTGAGTCTGTTGTCAGAAACACAACTTATAATAATATGTCTTATGTTTGGGCTGGACGATTTAGTCTAAAATCAAAATCTTCATTAATTGAACATTTTAACTCAATTACAATTAATGAGTGATTATTTTATTAAAAAGTGACTTGGTTTTAGGCAATGAGTGTTTTGTTTCAGTTGTTCAATGTTGATGTTCAATAAATAATCATAGACAGTAGACAGTGTGTGTTTCCTTCAATAATGCACCCTTCATTCAAAAATCTCTGACTTGTAATATGTGAGCATATTTTAGGCGTGGATGGGGTTGGGGCAGCAGGCCAGATTGACCGTCAGGCCACCGGTGCTCCCTATGGCCAGTCCGCCTCTGCATTGTGATATCAATGCTCAAACAATATATTGTTCAGCCCTAGTCCCGTGAAATTAAAATAAAGTTATTATAGATCTATCAGTATGTTAGTCTAAGGATATAATTAATCTAGTATGTTCCAAAACAGTGGCAAAAATCCTATTAAGAAGATTTAAACATCCAAAGCTTGTGGTTTGCATACTTGTCAACCCTTTTTTTCCAGAGATTCTGCCATATTTTACAGTTCTATTTGGCTACTATCCCATAAAGGTTTTTCCCCGTATGTTTAATCTTTCTATAAGGGGTGGCAATAATATATGCAACCCATACCGCCGAACCACCAGGGTACGCCCCTTGCTTTTAAATGTGAATCTGTTCTGTGCTTTCATTATATTAAGGCATGAAAACACTTTAAAATAAAAATAAAAATGGCAGGATTCCCTTCCTTTTCATTACATGTGTTGCCCCTCCTATGCAATCCTCAAAACAGTCATATAGCAGGGCATGACTGTCAGCTGACGCACTCCATAGTGATAAATAGACACTGTTTCCCAAACTGACTCTCTACATGCAGTTTGAAGCAGAATGAAAGTGTGGGTTTTGGGTGTGTGTTTGAACAGACCTATACACATAATTAATACTAAACATGTCGATCTTGGTGGGGCTTTTTTTTCAAACACAACAAATTGTGTCCTAAATGAGCTTAAAAAGATAGGAAAGCAATCAAGTGCTTTCATTATAACGTTAGATGTGTTAGATTTAATGTAATCAAATGAAAAATCTAAATAAATAAGAGATTCATTCGTTGCTCTTTAATCAGAATGTGTAAGTTATACAGTGAAGAAAGACTGATCTGAACTGTTGAACTGTTTGAATTTATTAGCTGCTATCACCTCATACTTCAGTTTGTCATCAAATCTTCTGACCAATCAAAGTCTCTCTTGTATCTGTATTATATACCTATATGTGTATAGTATCTAGCAAAAACAAAACCCCGTTGGCTGTTTTTTAGTACGGGGCATATAGTAGGGCAGGAGCTACTATATGCCCCACCCTGTCTTCGTGTTTAAATTAAGATTACGCCAACCATCAAGTAAAAAAAGCTAATTTCTAAGCACTTCACAGGACCTTTAAGTAAACTATGCTTCAAACTCCAAGGCAGTGACACTGTTTGCAATGTGTTTGGGAAACTACAGTTGAAGTCAGAATTATTAGCCCCCTTGTATTATTATTTTATTATTAGAGCAGATTTTTTTCAACACATTTCTAAACATAATAGTTTTAATAACTAATTTCTAATAACTGATTTATTTTATCTTTGCCATGATGACAGTACATAATATTTAACTAGATATTTTTCAGGACACTTCTATACAGCTTAAAGTGACATTTAAAGGCTTAATTAGGTTAACTAGGAAGGTTTTGGTAATTAGGCAAGTTGTTGTATAACGATGGTTTGTTCTGTACACTATAAAAAATATATATAGCTTAAAGGGGCTAATAATTTTGACCTTAAAATGGCTTTAAAAAAAATTAAAACTGCTTTTATTCTAGCTAAAATAAAATAAATAAGACTTTCTCCAGAAGAAAAAATATTATCAGACATACTGTGAAAATTTCCTTGCTCTGTTAAACATCATTTGGGAAATATTTAAAAAAGAAAAAAAAAAATTAAAAGGGGGGCTAATAATTCTGACTTGAACTGTATGTGTTCGTTGAACTACGCTGTTGACCATAGAACTTGTGACATTAGTTGGCTATTGATTTAGGGAAACGCACCTCAGATCACTTCAGTTATGGAGCGGAGATTAAACAGACTCAGTTTACTAGCAGTGGGGAGGAAAGCAAGCAGTCGGTGAGGATGAAAGCAAGAAAGAGCTGCGGCTACGTGGAGAATGTCAGTTCATTAGGAAGTAGTCCAGTGCACTTCTGTCCACTGTTGAAGGTCATCTGCCAAATGAGTAAATGAAATATAGAGTGATGGGAACAGATAGAGAGAAATAAGAGGGTGGATAGAGAGACTTGGCAGCAATTTGGCAACGCTCATGTACTGAGGCTGCAGTCTGGACGGATTAGGATGTGATGGAGAGAGAAGGAAAGAGGCAGAGGATACTAAGTGGAGAGGTTACACAAATCTAGACTAGTTTGGAAAGAATTTGATGATAAATAGTTGTGTTATTATTGTGATTTTTTGGGGGGGGGTTTTGGTTGTGAAATAGCAAACTTGATCTCAGTTTAAGGATTTGAGATCTTTTCTGAAACTCTCAAAATGCATGTGAGATTGCAACACAATCTCATTGCAATGCTTTGGTTCATTGTTAGTAGGGTAATTGCGCAAAGCTGTGATTGTCGTCTTCTTAAGGAAGCATGATTTGATTTGTAGTTAATATCCTCTGAAGGCCAGAGGGCGCTCTTGCAGAAACCCACAATCCCCTCCAAATACACATGAAGAACACTAAGAAATCCCCTGGGGAAAATGAAGTTCTGAATAAACAGAAGATTTAACTGTTTTCATTGATTCAGCTTGATTAATAAACACACGACTATGGAATAGTCTCAAAGGATTTATTTCACTCGACTGTAGTTTTAAGGTGAGTTTGGAATAAAAACATGTTATTACATGTTGTAATTTCATGTGCAACATTGCGAAGTGACACAATCAGCTGTCATTATCAAAAAAACAGTTTACTTGATGTCATTATTGACCTATTTCGAACCGAATTCGAATTTAAAACGTTTTTTGGTAGCTTATCAGTGTACTACGACTTTGTGTAGACTCTGCTCCATCTAAACGCACGTGCAGGAGTTTAACTAGAACAATTTTAATTAAGCGACACAATTAGCTGTCATTATCACAAAACGGTTACCTTGATGTCATTATTGACCTATTTTAAACCAAATTTGAATCCATAGATTATCAGTGTACTAGGACTTTGTGTAGTGGACTCTGCTCCATCTAAACACCCGTGCTGGAGTTTAACTAGAACGATTTTAATTAATCGACACAATCAGGTGTTATTATAACAAAACGGTTATCTTGATGTCATTATTGACCTATTTCAAAAAAAGAATTCGAATTTAAAACATTTTTTGGTAGCTTTTCAGTGTACTTCGACTTTGTCTAGACTCTGCTCCATCTAAACGCACGTGCAGGAGTTAACCTAGAACATTTTTAATTAAGTGACACAATCAGCTGTCATTATCACAGAATGGTTATCTTGATGTCATTATTGACCCATTTCAAACCAAAATCGAATTTAAAACATTTTAATTTAGTAGCTTATCAGTGTACTATGACTTTGTGTAGTAGACTCTGCTCCATCTAAACGTACGTGTTGGAGTTTAACTAAAACAATTTTAATTAATCGACACAATCAGCTGTCATTATCACAAAACAGTTATCTTGATGTCATTATCGACCTATTTTGAACCAAATTCGAGTTTAAACTTTTTATTTGGTAGCTTATTGAAGTACTACGGCTCTGTGTAGTAGACTCTGCTACATCTAAATGCACGTGCTGGAGTTTAACCACAACGATTTTTACAGACAAAATGAGCATGAAAATTGCCTCGATTAAATCACCCACACTTAATTGTGGGTAATGTGCATGAATTTTCAGATTCTACTTTAGACCCAGTTTTGATTATGTTAATAAGTGAGTTTAAGGATGGAGTTTTTTTTTTCTTTTTTTTCTAAATATCAAACAAGTTTTCTGGGATTCCTGGGACTTTCATTTTTGGGCGAGATATGAATAGTACATTTCTAAATTGAAAATGAAAAATTGGTTTAAAATTACAGTTATTGATACATGTTTTCACCAGTAAAATCCAAAGCATTGCACTAGAATTAATGTTTGATGCCTATGAACATTAAATATCTGCCTTCTTTAATTTGATTGGCCATTTCTGTCATTTTGGCTGAAACGTTTAAAGTAGCTAAAGAATCAACTCATTCAAATTTGTCCTCATAAAAGCAAACAGATCAACATGTCGAATTATAAATACCTTTACAGCCTGGATTAAAGGTAATTCTGCTGTAAATGGTATTCAGTTTCTTGCATAGTGCTAAGTATATCCAGCCTGGTCTCACAAGGAAATGTAACTATTATATGTTTTGTCAGTTCAGTGGTCAATTCGTATGAATTCGTACAAATTCAGTCCAACAAAATTGTACAGTTTTTAAAAGGAGGCGTGGCACCAAACCCCACCCCTAAACCCAACTGTCATTGAAGGATAAACAAATCATACTTGTATGAATGAGATCGTACGAATTAATACAAATTAGCAACTGAATCAAAAAGTCCAGATTTGTAGTGAAATAGATTTGGTATACACTGGTCCCTCGGTTCACCTTTCACGGCTTCGGAGTTTCTCAGATTTTTTTCATGCAATTTGACTTGCTTTTTTTTTTACAGCGCATTGTGTTCTGCGCCCTAATTAGCACATTGTGTTCTGCGTTCTGATTGGCTGTAGACCATTGTCTATCAATCTCCTCTGTGCCGTGTCTCCTGTACAGCACAGAATGCGTAAATTTAAATAAATCTTCTATCGCTAGCAATGTGACTCTGAAGTGCTGTACTGTATATTTGAAAGTTTTCTCCGCACAATGTTGACGAAACATTCTGCACCGTCAAAGGCACCTGTGGTAGCACCCAAAAGGCAGAGGAGAATGCTAACCATTGCACAAAAGGTTGGACTTCTGGACATGCTAAAGTAAGGTAGAAGTTACACAGCTCTAGGGCGCCATTATGAAATAAATAAATGAAGATCAAATGGTTTTGATCTTTGGTTTCATTCTATAATACTGGACTTATTTTTTGGTTTGGTTTTTCTTATTTCTTATTTTTTGGATAAATTTTTAAGGTTCGAACTTTGAGAGTTTTAAACAGGAGAGAAAAGAGTGAAAATGTTAAAGCTTGTCTGAGAAAAGCGTACGTATAAAGTGTGTAGTGAGGGCTTTTACAGCCTTAAAACATCTACAATAATTGTAAAAAAAAAAAAAGCTGACTACCTCGCGAATTCCACCTATCGCGAATTATTTTTAGAACGTAACTCATGCGAATATTGAGGGACTACTGTATCATCAGAAGCTATAGGTATTAATTTAATTGTTTTATTTAGACTCTCAAAGTGCTAGTACGTGTTGACTTACATTAATGAATCATCAAATCATCATTTAGCAAGAAAAGACACAGCTTGAATTTTGAATGCTCAAATTTTGGGCTGAACTACTATTAGAACTGAGCTCGTTTTTCATGTTTGTGTTTGTTTTAGTTAATCACGTCAAAGTAGAAGCGAAACAGTGCAGCAACCGATTATTGTATATTCCCAAGATCTATAAATTCATGTCTGGACGGCACTCACACACGCTTGCGCCATGAACGAGGAAGGCACAAACATGAAAGAGGATGAATAAAGAGGCTTAATTTCTCCTGAGAGTGTAACACAGCAAAGACTTCTTAAAGGAGGATTTGAATTTTCTTCCCTCCTTTCTCTGAAGAGCATCTGTTCTGTTTTTAGCGTCGCTCTCTCTCTATATCTATCGTGTGTCTTTCTCCATTACTTAGCAGCTCTCTGTCTTGATGCAAAAATCCACTGGCGATATTAAGCTCTGGATTTTCATGAACGCGCAAAAGAATGATTTACCCTTGGGTTCCCTTTTCTAACACCACTGTCATCACGGACCAATTATCTTCACCAGTGGCTTCACAATTGAAACGAACGTGTGATTGATTTGGCGTCAGCACTCAAGGAAATACGCAAGCCTATTTAAAACCTCCTTGAAGATACACACATGTATAGAAATCTTACTTATATGCTTCCATATTTTGCATGCACATTTTGGAATATCACAACACAAAAAAGATGCACATACATTTTGTAAATGTTTATGATGGCAAATGAGGGTGACGGTAAGGTCTGTGGCAATTTCACTAGTTTTGCAACAGCAAACGAGGGTACATGTAGGCTACAGTACGAAAAAGCCAGCAGCTTTTAGTTGTCCAGAGTTTTCGTCATGGTGTGTTTGTGCATGAATGTGCACATCTAGATGCATGCATGTCGTGTGTGAGAGACCAAACGAAAGAGCGCGATGACGCTTGATTTGTTTACTTATTCATTTATTTATTTGGAGATAATAGAAAAATATGAACACTACAGAATGACATAACACTTTAAAAATTATGTATCAACTGTGAAAGGCTAACACAGTGTCATAAAGATATAGATAAAATATTTGTAAAAAATAAGCATACAAAAATCTAATATAATAAAATATAAATAAAATATAATGATATAATAAAATATAAATAAAACAATATTAAACAAGCAAAAGCAATAACAAATTAATCATATATATTACAAAAAAATTAAAGCCAGTCTCTTTTACAAAGGATCTGAAAAAAGATTTTAGTTGTTTTCAATAAAACAATAAACAAAATTTCAAAATATTATGTTAACTATTTGGATATTACTATGATTTTAGTGCACTATGAAGGAAGCGCAATTGTCAAAATGAAGATTGCTAAAACCGAACTGTAAAAAATACATTGAAAAGCAAATTACACGTACGTAATTGGATCGTTCTAAATGAATAGGGCATAGGGGGGATAACTGGGAATAGAACACAACCAGGAACTTTCCTTCTAACTACAGCTCTAAAAAAACAGTTGCAAACGTACAAGTTTGTGAAACAGTTTGCGAATGTTTGGTGAAATGATGTATTTGGGAAACGCCAAATAAACTGTTTATAACAATGGAACTTGCGACCTTAGTTGGCTAATGATGGTTTTCGGAAACGCATCCATGGGTGGGCTGTTTGATTTGGGGGGCATTCGCTCACACTGGCCCGACAATGGAAAAACGGTTGTTCCTTGCGTAAAGCACAAAAGTGTTGTTGTTGTTTTTTTTTTTATGAAAAGGCAGCCTTTGCTGCTGCAGCACACCACATGACTGTTCATGACAAATTGCAGCACTACGTGTGAAGAAACACGCATTCTCAGTGGCCACATCTGTATGCGCACAACTGAGTAGGAAAACTTTGTTATCAGATAAGAAAAACTGTGCATGAACTACTATGAAAACACATTTACAAAATAAATTCCAACATCCATATCAAAAAAGTCATGTTATTTCGTTTTGACAGATCATGTGATGATAGAAATGGGCAAGATGGGTGGAACAAACACATTACACAACATTTGAAATGTTGTTTTAGTCATTCTAAAATCCCTAAAAGCCACTTCATGTTTGTTGTATTGACACCAGTTTATCAAGAAAGTGATGATTTCAACCCAGGCTCATTCTGAAAACGTACTTCTACAGACGTTTCTGGAGACCGCGAAATACATCCCGGCGGCTCATTTTTCTGCAGTTTTTGTTTTTTGCGAATCCACGAGAGGCCACTGTGTATGCTTTTTGAGATCTGTAATTTCCCTCCCAGGTGCCATTCGTGCCTGCAGTTCTCCCGTAAACCCACCAGAGGCCGCTGTCGACTGACTTTTTGACAGTCTTTTTGACTGACTGAACAAATGATCGACTGACCTAAACCCAACCAATTTTATCGTTTGACCTGCCCACCCACTTCCCCAAACCAAACTAACACGATTTAAAAGCAATCCAAAAAAAGAAAAGCCCTCGTCTGATTTTTTTTTACCACGTTTTCAGATTTTACCACATTCTCACCCTGTTATTTACTTGTTTATTTTATTTTTTGGATTCTGTTTTCACCTTACCTGCTTTCTAGAACCGCTCTTCACCAGATTCAAACCCTGTCATAATGGTCAACTCCTCTCTGCGTCTCAAGTTCGCTGACGTACTTGGGGCGCTAACGGGACAAACTGGTTGCAGCCGGAATGCCGTCCATATGGAGGTAAGCAGTCAGCTGGTAAGCGCGAAAAGGAACGGCGTCACACCACCCCGTAGCGTTCGTTTAAAATGAAATGCAGCCATACGTACCTCGGCTACGTAATTCGTGGGCTACGTTTTCAGAATGAGCCTGTGTCGGACGATTTTGTTCTCTTTGACTAATTGGATCGTGTAAGGGTCATAATTTGATTTAATATAAATGATTAATAGTGCTCAAACACATGCACAGTTTACATATGTTGACATGTTTAGTTGTATACATTCGTTTATTTAACCCCTACCATTTGTGATGGTTGCTCTGCCTTTACTGGACTGTTTTAAGTTATATTATGAGATACGAAAGTGAAAGAAAGTTTTTTGACCAAAGTTTATTGTTATACTGCAGGAGAATTAAGTAAACATCTTTAATTGGAACAATTTATTGCTCGACTGATTTGCTGAAAACTGACAGTACAGATGGAACCAGTGCTTTATTCGTAACTGTTTTATGCCATATTTCAGTTTAGCGCATAAATCTAATTTTCATCTTTAGATGGAAACTTAGCTATTGTGTTATATTCAAGACTAAGAAATAGATCTTTTCTGGTGATTGTGTGAGAGGCACGGTGGCTCAATAGTTAGCACTGTCACCTCACAACAAGAAGGTTTCTGGTTTGAGTCCCGGCTGGGTCAGTTGGTATTTCTATGTGGAGTTTGGATGTTCTCCCTGTGTGCGTCTGGGTTTCCGCCGGGTGCTCCGGTTTCCCCCACAGTCCAAAGGCATGCGCTATAGGTGAATTAAATAAACTCAATTGGTCATAGTGTATGAGTGTGTGAATCCAAGAGGGTGTTTCCCAGTAATGGGTTGCGGCAGGAAGGTCATCTGCTGCGTAAAATATATGCTGGAATAGTTGACGGTTCATTCCGCTGTGGAGACCTCTGAAACAGAGACTAACCCGAAGGAAAATGAATAAACGAAGATTGTGTAATTTTTCATGTGTTGCACAATAGAAAGAACTAGCAGTGTTTCCTTGCCAAGCTCACCTTATTTAGCCTGATTTCTCCTAATCACACTACTAGAGTGAAGATCCCTTTAATTCTCAAAAGGATTATTCCACTTTTAGTTAAGTTAAAGAACAACTTGACAGCGTGCTAAGTTTAGCACTTTGGCATGGTTGGCTCACTAGTATTAGTAGTACTATTCCTTTCAGCTCCAGTAAATATTAGTGATTGAAAGCCTCCCATGGGAACATAATCAGACATACACAAATGTAAGTCATTGCTTTGCGTAAAAAGACAAGTCTCAGTTCATTAACTCCACAAACCATTTGACAATAAGACATTAAAGCACCAAACAGGATAACGATTCAAATTTTGCTCTGCAACATCCAAGAATTGTTCATGAACCTCTCTGCTTTGTTGAGACTGTGGATTAATCAGTTGATTTAAGTGCTTTACAACGTGTCTTTACAAGCACAAAAGCATCCCACAGATCATTTATTACATAGTAGCATGCTGTATGGTCATCTTTGAGGAAGACTTGCTGTTTTTGAGTGCGTCCCTTTAAATGCAAATAAGGGCTCCGCCCTCTTCTGGAAAGTGTCTTTACAGCCTGTGCCTCCATTACTCTGCTAAAAACACGTTTATTTTCAATGATGTGTATTATAGATCTGTGTTAAAGTGACAGAATTGTAACATACTACTATCTAGGTTATTAATTTGACACGATGGCTCAGTGGTTAGCACTGTCACCTCTCAGCAAGAAAGTTGATAGTTCGATTCTTGGCTAGGAGGAGCTGACCATGAAGAATTTTGATTCTGTCATTTATTGATTAAATCCTCTGCTTATGTTTTTATATTTTAAAATGTAATTAATTTCTATGATGGCAAAAGTACATTATTTATCCTTATCTCTCCAGTCTTCAGTGTCATACTGTCACAGTCACCAAGTTGAGTCCCCACCAGACACACTAGAGGGCACTCTACACATCACATCTGAACTGGACTACATATTCCATCATGCACTTCACACACACCAGTTCCAGTTCACCACTGATTACAATCACACAGCTGAATCTCATGAGGACTATACACCTCACCTTCAACACATCTTTGCTCAGTCTTGAATCACTGTTGGTCTGCATCACCCAGCGTTTTCCCGGTTCTTGTTTTTGGTATTTTCCTGTGTTTTGATTTTGACTTGTTTTGAGATTTTTTTAAGTGTTTTCTGCCTGCCCTGACCATTGCCGGTTTTAAGGATTTGCTCCTGTTGATCCTGCCTGTCAGACTATCTCTTTGCTCGTCATTGGAACTTTTGTGTACGCACTCGTAACACATATAATCATTCAGAAATTATTTTAATATGCTAATTTGATTTGTCTATAAACATTTCTATTATTATTATTTTAAATATTTACTGTTTATTGTTGTGAAAACTGTGATCATTTTGTTTTTCAGAACTCCATAAATATAAAGCTAAAAAGAAAAACATCTATTCATTTCATTCATTAATTTTCCTTCGGCTTAGTCCCTTTATTCTTCAGGGATTGCCACAGGGGAATGAACCGCCAACTATTCCAACATATGTTTTACACAGTGGATGCCCTTCCATCTGCAACCCAGTACTGGGAAACATCCATACACACCGATTCACACTCATACACTACGATCAGTTTAGTTTATTCAATTATAGTGCATGTCTTTGAACTGTGGGGGAAACCAGAACACCTAGAGGAAACCCATGCCAACACGGGGAGAACATGTAAACACTGAAATGCCAACTGACCCAGCCGAGACTCGAACCAGTGATCTTTTTGCTTTGAGCTACTGTGTAGCCTATCTATTCGTTTGAAATGCATAAAATGTACATTTTAATTAAATTAATGCATCCATGCTTAATTAAAGTATTAATTCCTCCACAAATAGACTCAACGCTAGTATACATAACATCACATTATAAAATTATGAGTTGAAAATAGTACTTCATGCAAAACTGACAGGGCCAAAAAGCATCCCAGAAAAGTAATTATCAATATTGTCCTTGTTTAACATGATCTCCTAGTGTGCAAGTTGGTGTCAGCAGGACTTCACTCCACCCACGAGTCAACTGTACAAACAGCAGCAGCTACTGAAAATAAAACAGATTAGTCTAATCTGCGGGCATTATCAGTCCTAAATAGTCTGCGTACCTCCTTCATTATCCCGAGTGGTCCTGCAGACACAACGTCAATGCGAGTTAATGCTATGTGTAAATCAACAGAGCCACAGCTTAAAAGAAGCTCAATGTCAATGTTAAATAATGCTGCGTTTTTAATTTGAATTAATCTGCCTTAGCAATGACGAAACAGTTATCCCTTTGGGACTGTAAATCCAAGCACTCAAACACATCTGCATTAGTTAACAGCGTTCTGCACATGACATAATGCGGTAATCTCGCTGAACTTTTGCTGCAGCAGTCGGCCTACAGGGGGCAGCGTTCAGGAAAAATGGGATTTTGGATGAGTCAGCATTTCTGTACCATATGTTTCTTAGCAAGTGGGTGAGTGCATTAAGGTAGTGAAGTAAAACTAAAGAGCTAAAACCCCAGCAGGCTGTTCCTTCGAAGGAAAGAACCCCTCCCGGATGTCGCTTTTTTTTAAATGTCACTGAAAACAGACCAAATCTTGTGTTGTGTTAAAAAAGCAGTGAAAGTGTCGAGTTTCCAAAAATGGAGTCTGTTCTCACTGGCACACTGAAGCAGGGGATATTCTCGAATAATTGGATCTGGAATAGGAGCATATTCACACACTCACACACACTTACGCACACAAAACAACCCTCTGGTGAAAATAATCCAGCTACCTTCTTGCCAAGGAGGAAGATCATAAATTACTGGATGAGATCCCAAAATCTTCTGCTGAAGGCATTTAAAGGGATAGTTCATCCAAAATAATGAGAATTCCCTCAATATTTTATCAACCTCAAGTGGTTCCAAACCTTAATGAGTTTCTTTCTGCTGTTGAACACAAAAAACAAGATATTTTGAAGAAAGCTGAAACCTGTAACCATTGACTTCCATAGTAGGAAAAACAAATATTATGGAAATCAGTGGTTACAGGTTTCAATCATTTTGTTAATATAATTATCCTTTGTGTTCTACAGAATTTAAAATGATTGAAACAAGTAAAGGCAGCATAGTGGCGAAGTGGATAGCATGATCGCCTCACAGCAAGATGGTCACTGGTTCGAGCCTCGGCTGGGTCAGTAGGCATTTTCTGTGTGAAGTTTGCATGTTCTCCCTGTGTTCGCATGGATGTCCTCCGAGTGCTCCGGTTTCCCCCACAGTCCAAAGACATGTGGTATAGGTGAATTGGGTAAGCTTAATTGTCCGTAGTGTATGTGTGTGAATGAGTGTGTATGGATGTTTCCTAGTAATGGGTTGCAAATGGAAGGGCATCGGCTGTGTAAAAACATATGCTGGATAATTTGTCTGTTCATTCCGCTGTGGCGACCCAAGATTAATAAAGGGACTAAGCCGAAAAGAAAATGAAAGAATGAATGAATGAAATAATAAAATAATATTTAATAATATCTTTATCTTTTAATGTTTAAAGAATAATCCTGCGATGGGACTATTGCGAATAAACACATTTTGATATGGATGCTCAAATGATATATTGTTCAGCCCTAATTGTAACTGATGTATCAAACAATGAATTCTTTTGAGGACAGGAGTACTATTCTAGCAAAGACCTGGCAACCTCCTTAGGGGTTGTTTACATATCAGGTCTAAAAGTGCATGGAAAGTGCGAGGGGCATTACTTCCTTCACCAATTACAAATTGAGTTCACTCTCCCATGGCGTCTGTCATTGCTACGTAGGCAACCATCAACCGTTCTCTCAGAGGATATCAAGCTGACAAACAATTGCTGCAGCTCTGATACAAGATTTATTTAAGGAGGGTATTAAAAAGAACTGCAGTGTTTGGGTGTGCTGCGTTTGTCTAAGGTTATTAGTCTATTATTACTGAACTGTGTATATCGCATACAAAGTATAAAGCTGATTGGTTAGTTTTAGTCATATGACTCGTGGAAAAGTTGAGATGTTTTCAACTGTGTGTGCATTTCGCACCTTTTTTGCATGCACAAACCGCATGCCTCCATTCAAAAACAACAAACTTTCGCTTGCGAAAGCCATGACGTAAACAACCCCTAAAACAGAATTTACGTTTTTTTATCTTATTACTTGCAGTGGGTTGACTTAAACAATTAAATGATGATAGCATTTAAATTTTGGGGTGAACTATGCCTTTCACGTGTCCCATAGAAAAAAGTTATTTTTTAGATGAAAGATTTAAGGATTGTTGGGGATTTATCAAACAATGAATTATTTTGAGGATAGGTGTTGTATTCTAGCAAAGACCTGGCAAGCTCCTTAGGGGTTGTTGGTCTAAAAGTGCATGGAAAGCGTGAGGCACGTTGCTTCCTTTACCAGTTTCAATTTGCGTTCGCTCTCCCGTGGCGTCTGTTATTGCTAGGCAACCATCAACTGTTCTCTCAGAGGATATCTAGCTGACAAATAATTGCTGCAGCTCTGGTACAAGATTTATTTATGGAGGATATTAAAAAAGCACTGCAGTGTTTGGGTTGGCTGCGTTTGTCTAAGGTTATTAGTCTACCGTTATTACTGAAATGTGTATATTGCATACAAAGTATGACGCTGATTGGTTAGTTCTAGTCACATGACTCGCAAATCGCAAATTGCAAACTGAACACTTTACTCCTCCATGTTGTTGTTGTTTACTGCGTAGGCGTCTCCACATATGCTCTTTCTTCTATGTCATTAAACTGCAGAGAAGTACCACATTGTCGCAAGTTTAATGATGTACAAAACGGAATGCCTCAATAAATCTAATTTACCTGTTTACATGATAGTCGCATTGTCACATATGCGATTTATATCTGATTTATTTCCACATTTGAAGGAGGCCTGAAACTGATCTCTGAATATCCGAATGCATGCGTTTTGTTTGTGTGTGTGTGTGTGTGTGTGTGCGTGTGTGTGTGTGTGTGTGTGTTTACACGGTCATAGAACAGATCCAATCTGAAAAAAATCAGAATTGGGTCACATTTAACTGGCAGTGTAAATGCGGCCTTAGAGTAAGTCGCATGCTTTTAGAACCAGTACTTTAAAGATTGTCATGCCTTTTTTTATTTAATACAATTATAAATAATACAGAAAAAAGGTGTTTCCTCTGTGTCATGATAATTGAAATTGAATGAATGATTCAGGAGCGAGATACAGTCAAAAACAAATATAGTGGGAGTCTTTAAGTTAGCATTTTAAAAACAAAACATCCCTATATTACACGTACAAAGACAACGATAGAAGTCTATATTATTTTAAACTGTTTCATTAAAGGTGACATTTGCTTTACCCAGGAGTATAACTAAATTTTAAAAGTGAAAGAGAATCTGCGGTGGGAAGAAACCTGGAAGTATCGCCTGGAGTCACACAGTTCACCGACGTGTACTGAGTGCAAATACAGATGAGCAATCTGCTGATGAATCGACTGATCTTCGGGGCTTTAAAATGCTCCAGTGTCCCTGTATTTGTCTTTACACTCATTGAATTGCAGTGAACTGAGGACCTTCACAGTTAATCACAGTTATTTAATTATTTAATTCGAGCACTGTTGAATACTATGGCAAATCAGCTGTGTTTAAGAACGTGCTCAACAGCGCTTAAATGTTAGCGAGAAATGGGCTATTTTAAAATTTCGGCACTGTGACAATGCGAGGACTGCATTGTTTTATCACTCACTGGGTTAAATAGACTGAGGCAGGGAAGCGTCCCCACAGTGTTTACCTGTGGCCATGAACTGAAGTCTAGGAGGACACATAAGCGTATTACTCTTAAAGAGATTGTGATTTTGTTTGATGCCTAATATGCGTTTAATAGTTTAAACTAAACTTAACTGAATGATATTAATGTGATGTTTACAACACATATGCACTTTGAAATCGCGACAACAGCATGTTGTTGCAATGTTTACCGTGCTGATCCTCTACTTCCAGGTTTCTTCCCACCGCACCCTAGCTTTCGTTTTTTAAAATGGTGTCCTACGTAAAATAAGCGTATTCCTCGTGCTCTAAAATTGTTGTATAGATAACTTATAATTTATAGTGTTTGATGTTTTTTAATTATTGTTTTACTATGTTTATCATGTTATAGATTAGTATTTTTATTAGTCAAATGTTGTTTCAAGTGTGTGTTTTATGCCTTTCAGGAAATTTTAACTAATTTTAACTAAAATTTTAACTAAACTAAACTAAAATGTACCCACATTTCTAATAAACATCAAAAACCGGTGCAGCAAAATCAAATCCATGCACTGAGAAATGATATTGACTGCATGTACGACACTCAATGAATGCATCTAATCTGTGCATTGACATCTACAGTACACCGATCCTGATGCATAAGCATGTGCGTGATTACAGTGTGTCAGGCTCTATCAGACATACATGTGTGCACAAACAAACACGCAACGGACGACAGACAGGCAAAGATACCGAAAGAGACAGAGCGTGAGACGCCCGACACTCAGGGCAAAACCATGTTTGTGCAAACTCTTTTAATCTGCCAGCATTGCTCGAAGTTCACTGGAGAATGAAGCAGTAGAGTAATCATTTGCTTCGGGTTAAAGATTGATTCAGCATCGCTCTCTCTCTCTCTCTATCTCTCTCTCTGTGGTTTTTCCCAGAATCCCCTGTTCTCCTTTGGGGCGCTGGGTGAATGAGCGAAAGAACGACTAGTTCTTGTTTATCCTCCTGCGAGCTGCGTTGCCGGCTTTCGCCTGTTCTTCTGTACAGTACAGCGCGGGCCAGTTTTGGGCAAAGATTAATTGTTAATTGAGAGGAAGAGGAGGAGAAACTGCATTAGCATGCCCGGACAAAAAGAAGCCTATTGAGAAATCTAATTAAGCAAGGACACATGAGTTTAAAGAGCAAGCAAAAATAAATAACTAAGTCATTTGGATGACAAACAATCTGGCCCTTGGAATTTATCTTCTTAAAGTATGACTGCTGATCTGCACACGTAATCCAGATTAGTAAGATATTTATTCGCAATTGAACTCTAAGACGTTTTAGATATATGAGTTTAAAGCAACCAGTCAGGAACATGTGAGCAGGAATGACTGAATAAAATAAAACAAAATTAACATATTTAAATTAAATTAAATTAAATTAAAATACAATACAATAAAACTATTTTATTTAATTTAATTAAAAATAAAATAAAATTGTATAAAATTAAATTAAATTAATAACAAATTTTTATTTCATTATATTTTATTTAAATTAAAATAAAATAAAAATATATTAAATTTAATTTAATTAAAAAATTTATAAAATTTAATAAAAAATAATAAAATTAATAAAAAAACGACATTAATTTTATTTAAAATAATATAAAATAAAAAATAAAACAATTTAATTGAATTTATTTAAAAACCTAATCAAATTAAATTAAATTAATATGTAATTAAATAAAATTATTATTCAAATATATAAATTTAAAAAATTCTAAATGACATTTATTTTTGTGCAGCATTGTGATTTTGGTCATCTGTTATAGTATTTTTATGATATTTACAGGTTTCAATATCATGAAAACTTTTAAGAAATGTCCATGTCATATTATCACAAAAATGTATTTTTATTGGATCATTAAAAGTATTATTTTATTTGTACAATATAAAATACATTTTTTAACATGAATATATATATATATATATATATATATATATATATATATATATATATATATATATATATATATATATATATATATATATATATATATATATATATTTATATATATATATATATATATATATATATATATATATATATATATATATATATATATAAAAGTACGTATTAGAAGTAATGTCAAACAAAATCTTTAAACTTGATTATCACATCTCTTATCATTTGATTATTAATTCGACGTATAGCGCAGGATGTGAAAATGATGCCTGCGCTGTGCAAAAAACACTTGCATCATGTCTGGCGCTGCTTTGTGCCATTATAGGTTGTGTGTTTAAGGCGTATTTGCTAATAATATTAATAATATAATTCTAAATAAATATCTAATGTACATCTCTTTTGAGAATAAACCTCATCCACAGACATGGATCAGATTCTCAGGACTGCACTGAACGTACAAACCATTAAAGCAGACTTCCAGTTAAAGAGATCTGCAGTGTCCAAACAGACAGTCACATATACACTCCGCGTGATGAGAGCTTTTAGCCTGCAGAGAAAGGCAGACAGCTTTCTAACACACACACACACACACACACACACACACACACACACACACACACACAAACAAACACACACACATGCTCATGCGTGCACAGTCAGTGATGAGGCTATTCAGTGGCTCAAGAGGCTTTTGTTAGCAGTCATCTATAGAAACAATCCTTCAGCCAATTACGGGGTGACATTTTAACCTCTCATTTGCATATGTAAATCTCACCTTGGCGCTTTGGGTGCCATTTATAGATTCCCTTTCTTGAGGCTTTTTGGGTGTAATTACTGTATCTATTTATAAATAGGAATGGGATTATGGGAATGGAAATTACGTAAATACAATAGATTGGGAATAACGTTTTTCTTTTTGATCATTTCACACAATACCCTCTTAAGAATTAACACTTGGACAATGGAGTAAACAGTAATAGAAAGGTAATTACTTTGAATCTGACAATCTGTTCTTCTTTTCTTGCAATTGTGAGTCTTTTATAAGACAAATCAGACTTTTCTTTCTTGCAAGTATTTTATAAGTTAATATTTTAGTTTTATATATCACATTTTATTGCAGAATTTATTGTTTATGTCTCACAGTACTTATTTTTGTCAGAACTGAGTGTTTCCAACTCACATTTTCTTCTCACATGTATCTTAGACTTTGGAGATTATACTCAGCCATGAATTCTTTGTTTTATTTAATTCATTCACATCTGCAGCTAACATCAGAACAGCAGAAATCGTTGCTACTTCACCATCGTCACTTTATAGCTAGTATTTGAATGATTCTTTAGCATAATTTCTGAAGTGATGACAAGACAGGTTATTCTGCTCACATTTTAAGATTATAAAGCCGAACGGCATGAAATGCCATCAGTCTACAGAGATTTCCCAGTATTTCTCTGTTGCAATCAGGAGATCACAATAATTAACCCTGAAAAAGCCAAAGCAACCCAAACACTACCAGATAACTGTTATGTTTGCGATAATGAAAAACGCTAAACACATGTGGGCATTTCTTCTTTCTTTCTGTTTACTGAACTAGTCTGCAGTAGCGAAAACAGGAGACTCATTAGAAACAGATGGTCATCTCTGGATTTAAGACTTTAAAAGTCCCATCTCACACTCTACCACACTTACTATGGTATAAATACAGTACTACAACATACAAAAGAGAAAGATCGACTTAGAAAGTCACTTACCAGTTTTATAATGATTTGATTGGGTTTTTTCTCTCCTGTAAGGGCTTATTATGCAGTCCTGTCACCATCTTGTTGATGGACAACGTCAACCGTCTTTGGTCTGCTCAATGACAGGCTAATGGCCGCCGACACAAAGTCTCTCAGAAATTATAAATATTTATAATTAGGCATTATTCTTATAAATAAACTGCATAGTTGCTACATTCTTGACTAAATAAACAACAAAAGTACATTATGTTGCCCAACAGCAGCAATATTTGTCAAACTGTAGAGTGTCCCCTGCTTGTTGCTGTATGTGAGCAGAGTAATACACAAAGGTGAAGAGTGAAGAGGCTGGATGAGTGCTGTTACTTGCAGAATATCTCACGCCTATCAGCTAACCAGATTCAAGAACCAGACAGAATGGTTGTGTGTGTACATGTGTACATATATATATATATATATATATATATATATATATATATATATATATATATATATATATATATATATATATATATATAGGATTTTTTCAGTTACATCTTTTAATTGTTACTTTTTTTTTCTTTACATTTAGTAGTTCAAATTATTTTGGCAGAATTCTGCTTTCACATCAATTAATTTTTTTCTTAGTATTCAAAGTTTACCACTTTTTCTTTTTATTTTAAGTTTAAAAATGTATTTTTGTCTTGGTCAGATATAAGGGTCAGAATCACATTTACAATTTTATCTTACAATTCTGAGAAATTAAGTCAGATTTGTGATGAAATACCTCATCATTACCCTATTATGTATTTGTATTCAATGACAGAAATAAGCCTCCGTATCAAATAAAAATAAAGGTAACTCAAAATAAACTGAACTATGTGACTGAACTATTTGTGCATGTGCTTCTAATGCCTGGCACACACAAACACACACACAGAATAACCTGAGCTGCCCTCACCTGGCATTAAATCCCTCGCCAGCGTATCCTCCTGACACCTGTGAGCCACGTCATCCAAAACAGACACAGGTGCTCTGAAAAACACACCCGACAACAACACCGCAGCCCATCACTGCTCCCGCTTCTCAAAGCAACATTTACTCTGGGATTTGGTGACCTTTTGTCTTAGAAAGGACAGTATTGACCCGTCGAATGTCACATTTAAATGCACTGTGTTTTTGGAGCTTTTTTTGCCATGCGCCGAGACGGTCGGTAAACAAACATGCTTTTGCAATCAATCAAGTTCACGAGTGAGGGAATGTTTTGTGCTAAAGAGATATGGAGATATGTGAATTTACAAATTAAAAGCATTTTAAGATATATTTAATTATGCATTTACATACATTAACTGAAGAAATAGATTCAGTATAAAGTTGACAATTTATAACAGTACACACTCAATGCTTCACATTACACTGCCATTTAAAAACATGAAGTATTTTTATTTATTTATTTGTTTATTCATTCATTCATACATTTTCTTTTTGGCTTAGTCCTTTTATTAATCTGGGGTCGCCACAGCGGCATAAACTGCCAACTTATCCAGCATTTTTTTTTATTGCAGCGGATGCCCTTCCAGCTGCAACCCATTACTGGGAAACACATACTCACTTATTCATTATGACCCAGCCGAGGCTCGAACCAGCAATCTTCTTGCTGTGAAGCAACAGCACTACCTACTGCGCCACTGCGTTGCCCATTTATTTATTAATTTATATTTAAGTAGGTTATTTTTTTATAAAACAAATTAATACCTTTATTATGTTACAAAGCTTTTTTTAAAATGACATTTATTTAGTTAGTTATTTATTTGTTTATGTTTAATTAGGTATTTTTTATAAAACAAATTAATACCTTTATTATGTTACAAAGCTGCTTTTAAATGGCATTTATTTCTTTATTTATTTATTTATTTGTTTGTTAGTTTGTCTGTTTGTTTGTTTATATTTAATTAGGTATTTTTATAAAAAGAATTAATACCCGTATTATGTTACAATGCTTTTTAAAAATAACATTTATTTATTTATTTATTTATTTATTTATTTTATTATTTTTTTATTACAATTTTTTTGTTTATGTTTAATAAGGTATTTTTTATATATAACAAATAATATCTTCATTATGTTACTAGCTTTTTTAAATGACATTTATCTATGTATTTATTTATTTACTTGTGTATTTGTTTATTTATTTTTTTTATTTATGTTTAATATGGTATTTTTATAAAACAAATTAATACATTTATTATGTTACAAAGCTTTTTTAAATGCTATTTATTAATTAATAAACTTTTTATTTATTTTACTTTATTTGTTTATTTATTTGTTTGTTTGTTTGTTTGTTTGTTTGCTTCACTTAATTGTGCATTTAATTATGAAATAAATACATTTATTTAAATGTTTAAATCTGCATAAAATCATATAAATTTCTTATAAATTAAATTAAATTTCAAAATCCCATAAATCATAAATAAATAAATTAAATAAAAAATTACATTAAATATTAAATTACATAAATATCATTAATAAAATCAATAAATCATAAAATATTTCATTTAATATTTAATTAATCCAAAATATTTATATTATTTCCCATTTTTACTTAAATTAAATATTAAATCTAATTAAATATGACATATTTCTTCATTACAATTTGTAAAGAAATAATAAATTAAGATTTTTTATTAAATAATAATATAACGTAAAAAAAATTGTGTGTTTTCAGGTCATCTGTTTACTAACATTGCCGTCATAAAAACTCATTTAAAGGGATTTAATTACGTGTGTCCGATTTTCCCCTTTTAGATCAGTTTATTCATCACTGATGAATCACTCTGCTTGAATTTCACCCAAATTGAGACATTCTAAAAGAAACAGCAGATCTGACTGACGTTCTCCAGCTGGAAATAACTATAGATGGAATGTAGGATGTGGTTCATGTTCAACCTCTATTAAAAGACACATTTTGCAATTTTTATCTATTTGCTTTCATTTAATATTTCATCCGTTTCTCACCCTCTTTTCTAATGTCTGTTTTTGCAGTTAAACTTCTATATGTAAATCACCTCTGTAATGCTTGGCAAACCTCTGCATACACAACACTGTCATTTATCTGAAGGAGCCTAGCTTGTAAATACTGAATATGCATTGATATGCAAATGTTGCACATCATATGTTAATGTGCTTATGGTCATGACATCATAAATAAGCTGTTTTGGATATTAGTTGTGGTGCACTGGGAAGGGAGGCTCATGTTATCTTATGAAGTAAATATGTAACTCTTTAGAGTACAGAATCATTACACAACAGGATTAAACAAAAAAAATTTATTGGTTATCAGAAGGTTATTTACAACTTTACTTTTACTTATTTTTTTATTATCATTTATATATTATTATTATTTTAAACAGCAGATAAAAAAACAGTATTTACCAAAGAGTGAGTGGTCAGTTTCTGAACCGCAAAATAAAAAAAAGACTGTTAATACTACATGTTTAAAAACAATTTATTTCTATTTTTAATTTAATTTAATTTAATTTAATTTAATTTAATTTAATTTAATTTAATTTAATTTAATTTAATTTAATTTAATTTAATTTAATTTAATTTTATTTAATTTAATTTTATTTTATTTTATTTTATTTTATTTTATTTTAACTTTTTAATCTTATATTTCTCTTTTTTTCTGCCACTTCTAATAAAATCTTTTTATAGATGAGTTATAGATCAGTTTATAGATAAGTATTTTCTGAATATCATAATTTTAAGGCATAAAAATCATTATTTTAATATGTAAACTCAGATGTGCATTAAACAAGTCTGAATTGTGAAATAAAAGTAACATTTTCCACTTTTTATGCCATGGTGGAAAAGAACAGTAGTCTTTATTGACCACACATGTGTAAATTAGTTTTTGGCCTCACAAAAAGTTCCTAAAACATCCCCAAACATCACAAATACAAAGCACAAACCCAAAGCTTCCTACACCACAGATTACCAACACACAACCCTGGCTATGAAACCACGAACAAATTCACAGTGTCACAGATCAACATACAAACTATTCATTGTCATTTGTTCTATAAAGTAATAGCAAATGGTAAAAAAGATTTCTTATAAATAATTGTTTTTGCTGTGGGTACTCTGTATCGCCTACCAGAAGGAAGTTTTTCAAATTCATAATAAAGAGAATGAGTGGAGTCCTGAAATATCCGTAAGGTTTTATATCTGGTTTGGTTTATATACAGTTCCCCAAGCTTCTTCTAGGGGTCCAATATGATCTTACTAGCTGTGTTAACAATCTTTGCAGGTTTATAGTTGCTTCTAGCTGCAAGATTTAAGTACCAGCAAGAAATAGTATAGGAAATAATCCTTAAGTAAATGGTTTCAGTATTAGCCTGAAAGTAAAATAAATAAATAAATAAATAAATAAAATAAAGGCAAATGTGAGAGTTTAAAATAAGACACAGATGTACAGTAATGCTGTGACAAAATTTTCGTAAAAAAATGGTATTTAAGATTAAAAATGTTGAAATTGTTGCATTTTAAAGTCAAAATGGCCTGTTTTGCTCTTTACGCTGACATATAAACTGCCTTCAATACTTTTCTTCCAAAATATGTTGTAAAGTCAATCTACAATAGGCCTGTCATGATAAGGATTTGTAATGCACGATATATTGTCACAGAAATTGTTGCGATAAGCGATTTTATTGTCATTTTGAGATCATTTTATGCCACTGACTGTATCATAATTATATAACAGCATTATAATGCAAATAGCCATAAACACTTTAAAATACTTTCATTCAAATAACCTTAAGCATCCTTAAGGTTATTTAGATTCTATAATCTGACGTTAAAAAGGTAAATGTGTTGGCCCCAGTGGTGTAGTGGTTAGTGCGTTGATACATGCACTCCGGTGCTCACAGCAACCCGAGTTCAATTCCTGCCTCGCCGTCCTATTCCAATCCTTCCCCTCTCTCTGCTTTCCTGTCAATACTCTCTAGTCCGAGACAATAGAGGTGAAAACCCCTAAAAAATAATTATTAAAAAAAAATGTAGATGTCCTATTTTTTATATATATATATATATATATATATATATATATATATATATATATATATATATATATATATATATATATATATATATATATATATATATATATATATATATATATACTATTAAATGTCCTATCAGATAAATGTCCAATTATAAACTTGACACCGGTGAGTCATTGTAAAATGGGTTTAATTTTATTTGTGAATTTGTAAGTTAATATTTAAATTAATGGTATTTATTGATTGATTGATTGATTGATTGATTGATTGATTGAAAACTAGTATGTTGAAAAATACATCATTTGGGAAATATTTGAAAAACACTTAAACTTTCACAGGAAGGCTAATAATTTAGTCCTGAACTGTAAAATGTATGATTTAAACTACGAAAATGTCAATAAAAGGCACTTTGTTAAACGTTTTTTTCGTTCATTTTCATTCTAAGCAGAGGTCAAGGTTCAATAATGCAATTCAGAAGAATCAAATAATTGAAAACACCAGTAAATCACAAACTACAGATAACTGTTGATTACCAAATATGTGAAGAATTGAACCAATCCTCACAAAACGATTATATGGCAGACATTATGCAATTGCTATACTTCAGCTTTTGTATTTCTACACAGCAACAATTTAGCAGCAAATCCCACAAATGCATGACTGCTAATATCTTCAATCTGCCAATTTAATACAATAAGTTAAAATAAAGAAATTATAAAACATTTAAAACACGGTTTTGTTGGAGATAAGCAGGATATCGATTTTCATATATTTTACATTATTACATCATACAATATTACATTATAGGTATTCAGAAATGATGAATGTCATTTAGCTGGTGAAGTTACCTGTGCTAAGCAGAACAGCTGTGTTTTGTTGTGTTTACACCAACGCACACAGACACACACAATCAGGCCTCCACAGGGCAGACAAGCACTGGTGTGAGTGCGAATGGACAGATGTGACCCTCATTGACTTGGGAATTGAAGAGCTCACTTGTCCCGCCAATCTCATCTGTTTATTTAGCTTCTTTTAATACCAAAATCCCACTCTAGACATTCCATATTTCCTCTTTCATTTCTTTCTTTTTAATATGCTGTTCGTACAAGCTTGTCTCAATCCAAATGCATTTTAAGGGCTGCATTTACTTGATCCGAAAATACATCAAAAACTGTAATATTGTGAATATTATTTAAGATAATAGTTTTCTATTTTAATACATTTTAGAATATTATTAATTCCCGTGATGCAAGGATGCATCACATGATCCTTCAGAAATCATTCTCATACTGTATAATGTTCTGTAAAGCATTAATACATTCATTTTCCTTCGGCTTTGTCCCTTATTTATCAGGGGTCGCCACAGCGGAATGAACTGCCAGCTATTCCAGCATATGTTTTACACAGCGGATGACCTTACAGTCGCAACCCAGTACTGGGAAACACCCATACACTCTCGCATTCATACACACACTCATTCACTACAGCCAAGTTTTGTTTTACTCAATTCACTTATAGCACGTCTTTGGACTGTGGGGGCAACCGGAGCATCCGGAGCAAACCCACACCATCACAGGGAAAACAAGCAAATTCCACACAGAAATGCCAACTGGCCCAGCCGAACCAGTGACCTTCTTGCTGTGAGGCGACAGTGCTAACCACTAGGCCACTGTGCCGCCTTCCTTAAACCATATATTTTTTAATTTAAAAGAAAGTCTATTGTCTGAAGATGTACTGAACGACTTATTCATTTTATATTAGAATCCGGGGGTGGGGGTGGGGGGGGGGGGGGTAGCATGGAACACTTTTAAAAATAAAGGTTCTTAATAATTCTTTCTTACAAAATTAATGTACTAAGAAAAAAAATGGTTATTTAAATGTGCCATAGAATGAAAATATGAATATACCTAGGCATAGCTGAATAATAAGAGTTCAATACATGGGAATGACATACCATGAGCCTCAAATAAACTGTTTCCTCATTCTCATGTAAATTGTGCAAGCAGAAAATCCATGTGAAAAATAGGCCAATCAGAACAAAATACAGATTCTGATGATTCACAAGGGATCACTAATATGCAAATATGTTTTATTGGCCACAACGTTTTCTTGTGAGATTACAATAATGTTGTTACTTTCCCTATTTGTTATGTTTATCTAAGCTTGCATTAAACATACTATGTATGTGGGACTCTTATTTTGAAAACAGGAGATGCAGCGAGACTAAAGGAGCAGTTCTGTGAAACTTCTCCTAAATCATCTCGTTGGTTTACAGCATATCAGAAAGCAAAATGCAGGATATAGAGATTATATATTTATTTCCAAAAGGCATAAGTAGGGACAGGCAATATCTGCTATTTCACTGAGATATTTGTAAAAAAAAAAAACAAATCTGTGGATTTATGCAGGAATTATTCTTGTGTCATAACTAAAATTTTGTACATGAAATAAAAAAATAATAGCATTTTAACTTTTGTTTAATGATTACAGTGCACATTCATCTAGATCCACTTATGGTAAACAAAGCAAGTCTCTCATATATCTACTAAAAGGCAGAAAATATTACTTTACCAACAGTATTGTAAACACATCATATGAACATTTTCATATTAGTCAATATTATTACTGAATTAATTTAAGAACTGAATAAATACATTTACACACATTTACACAAGTAAATAAATAGACTCAATGATGGACAAAAAACTGCGGATTTTTGCGTGCGAAAATTCTGTGTGGCCCTAGGCATAAGGTCTTTTCAAATATATCTTTTGTTAGTTTAACGTGTATATTTTGAAATTTGCCAGATGTGTTTTCTAATGAGGCAATGAACATGTAGACTCCTGACTACACTTCAGCTGAAATGATGGTAATTTAACAAAGAATCTACTCAATTTCATTTTTTTTTGGACAGCTGAAGTATGATTATTTTGCATGTGTTTATTTCAGAGTACATCACGCTGTCTTGTGTGTGTAAGAGCAGGCATTGACACAAGACGCAGAGTGTGTATTAATATTCATGACCATTACAAATATGGTCAAACCCAAGCTTTTCATTCATTCATTTTCCTTTGGCTCTGTCCCTTTATTTATCAGCAATCACCACAGTGGAATGAACCGCCAGTACTGGGAAACACCCAAACACTCTCACATTCACACACATACACTATAGTTTATACAATTTAGTTTATTAAATTCACCTGTACCACATGTCTTTGGACTGTGGGGGAAACCGGAGCAAACCCACACGAACATGGGGAGAACATGCAAACTCCACAACTGGCCCAGCCGGGACTCGAACTAGCAACCTTCTGCGCCACCATGAGCTTTTCATCCTAGGGTTTTAAATACTTATACCACATCCTTACTATCAGATATCAGGGTACAATTTGACATCAATGCGTTCTATGGCACCTTTAAAGAACTGTTTAATGTAAGGTTCTTGAAAATGGTTTGTCTACACATGGCATCACTGTGAAGATCCACTTTTGGATCCTTTCATTTTGAGAGCAAACGTAAGGAATTCTGGTCAATACACCTTATTCAGGAAACACGAGTAGGATGAATTGTATGTAAATCCATTGTTATGTAAATTCCTCCATTCAGTGCAAAGCAGAAATTTCAGCATGAATACATCCACAAACGATTTACACAGAAATAACAAGGAAAGCATCTTCTCATGCATAGTACACTATAAACTGCCCAACCCCCCTCCTCTATTCATCAGAGGAAACACACAGAGGAAGTGAGAGAGAGGAAGTAAAAGGAAAGACAGAATGACACTGAAAACAAAAAGAAGCGATGCTTATAATGGAGTGGCTGACAACAACCCAATACAATCAAACATCACGTCTGCTCTCCATCGGCTTCTCGATTTACACTCCAGGTTTCGTTAAAGCCCATTTCGACTCTGTTGTACAGTAGCATCGTGATACACATATATTTCATAATATTTTTAAGTATTTTTAAACAAATAAATGGAGCTATAGTAACTCCTGGTGAAAAAATCAGCCTGAGATCTGAATATAGATATGAATATAAATATATACTGTAGATCTGAGATATAAAGTGAAACTGATGTGGATGTTGTAAATGCATGATATTGGAAAAAACTGACGTTGCGATATTTTGTTTTTCTGCGATATATATTATGACTTGAATATAATTTCACAAGATGGCCATTTTGAAAAAACTCACAATTTTATATTGATTGTGATGATTTTGTAAGGGAGTGCATCTGCATAAAACACACAATTATAGAAAAATACACAAAATAATATCATTTTAACACAGAAGAAAACAATAGAACAAAGATAAAAAAAAAATATAACACTTTATGGTTTTATTGAGATATAGAAATGTAATAATCAAATGTAAAATAACAGTGTCTTCTCTTCATAAATATATAATTTAGATGTTTTTCTTCCATGTTATATAATTTATATACATTTTCTTCTATTTATAAACGTATAAACACAATCAATTGAATATAATCTAATTGTTAAGGCAGAAAACATTATAATCTTGTGTCTAAATGGTTTAAATTAACTTGAAAGCTCTTGAGATCCTGCAATGTGACTATAGCAGATTCACACATTGCGATATCGATGCTGATACGATATATTGTGCAACCCTAGTTGTAAATATGTGGGGGTTTTTCCAGGTTCAGCATGTGGTTCTGAATTGGTATTGCATTTTACTGCATTATTTGGATGTTATCCCTAAGAATGGCCTAAAAACTAAGACTTGCCAAGCAACATGGTAATATGAAATGCCATTGGCAAGTATATGAAACATTTGTTTTTAAAAAAATAATACTTCAAGGCCATTTATATTGAAGTTGATAGTTAGCCGCACCATATTGGTGATTCGTAACATCTAGTTTTATGAGGTAGGTTGTTAGATAACACTTAACCCCCAACCTGGAGGACCAGGACATACAATCTAGCTTTCCCAATTCACCTACACCACATGTTTTTGGAAAACCGGAGCACCCAGAGAAAACCCACGCCAACAATGCTATGCCAACTGACCTAGCCGGGGCTCGAACCAGCGACCTTCTTGCCGTGAGGCGACAGCACTACCCACTGCGCCACCATGTCACCCCTTTAAATTATGAACTTCTTTATATTACTACAAAGTGAATATGTGTACTGTAAAAAATACATTTTGGCAAAAAAGGTAGCTGTGGTTGCCAGATTTTTACCATTAAAAACACAATAGATACTGTAAAAATGTCTTTTTAAAGTTAAGGTAAATTACTGCATTTCATAAATTTATGCTGTGTTAAAACAGCAATGTTTCTGCATCAATGTTTTGAACTACTAATAGGGCTGTGCAATAAAATTTCCAATTCACCTTACATTATATATTCACCCAATTCACCCAATTAATTTAACATACATGATACTAAAGTGATGCAATAAAGACTATTTATCAACATTAGATGTAACATAAAATTCTAATGTACATAACTGAAGAGAACAAAACTAAAAAGAAACATAGTAACCTCAACAAAATAAACATACAATGTGAAACAACATGCAAGGAATTCTAGGAAAGTCAATGTACATTTATTTGCCATATATAGTTGAAGTTAGAATTATTAGCCCCCCCCCTGAATTATTACCCCCCTGTTTATTTTTTTCCCCAATTTCTGTTTAACAGAGAGAAGATTTTTTCAACACATTTCTAAACATGATAGTTTTAATAGCTCATTTCTAATAACTGATTTATTTTATCTTTGCCATGATGACAGTAAATAATATTTGACTAGATATTTTTCAGGGCACTTCTATACAGCTTAAAGTGACATTTAAAGGCCTAACTAGGTTAATTAAGTTAACTAGGCAGGTTAGGGTAATTAGGCAAGCTATTGTATAACGATGGTTTGTTCTGTAGACTATCGAAAAAAATATAGCTTAATTTTGACCTTAAAATGTTTTTTTTGTTGTTGTTTTTTTTTAATTAAAAACTGCTTTTATTCTAGCCAAAATAATGCAAATAAGACTTTCTCCAGAAAAAAAAAAATTATCAGACATACTGTGAAAACTTCCTTGCTCTGTTAAACATCATTTGGGAAATATTTGAAAAAGAAAAAAAGAGAGGGCTAATAATTCTAACTACAAATGTATATAAGCTATAAGGAAGCTTACTATTAACCAGATAACAGATTTTTTCACTGTTGCAGTGTTAAATCACTGCATTTTTTATACAGTTTAGTACTATCTCTCAAAAGATGTTTGTAATTGTATTTAATATGCAATCTTGTGTGATAAAAGGATATTTAATGAAGAAACAGATCCTATGTGCATGAACAACCCAATACAATCTCCGTTTCCTGTCAAGCCTTCGAACGTCACATCTGCTCTGCGTCAGCCTCTCGATTCCCACTCCAGGTTTCATTAAAGCCCATTTGGACTCTGCACCATGTCACACTGCAGCATCGTGATCCTCTTGCTAACTCACGCCACAGCTGCGTTCGAGCAGATCATGCTACTTTACTCAACATGGCGGTAAGGCATATATATATATATATATATATATATATATATATATATATATATATATATATATATATATATATATATATATATATATATATATATATATGGTGCGGGATACAGCATGCAGACCCCCAATCCCAGAATCACAGCGCGTGTTAGAAGCACAACCCGAGGTCTGTAATAAACACACAATCCTTTCCTGACAATCAAAACAGGTCTCAGAGAAGCAGAGTTGGGGGAGGGGTAATGCTTTCTGAGTGTGGGAATAATGCGCAATAATGCACGCAACATGCAATATATATATAGGCATAAATATGCGAGTAGCACCTTGGTGTAATTTATTGTCTTGCAATAATAAACAGTGTGGTAGAGAGAGGTCAGAGGGGGGAAAAGGGGGGGCTGATGCACAGTCACTTCCCAGAATGCATCAGTGCAGCATGAGAGAGAGGAAATGGTGTGTATAATCTGGATGTTGTAAATACGTGCTTGAAAAAGCCTCTGGCCGGGATCAGCCTGTGTTTTTGGGGGATTGCTGTTCATATAGTGTTTTGCTGCGTTATTTGGTCATTTTTAGGGTCAGAAATCATGTTATTGTCCTTGAGCGTGGTTTAAATTAAGGCTTTCCATATATCAAATGCAAGTACATTTCAAGAATATGAGACCTTGTGATTTTTGTACTTTAACAATGCATGAAAATATGATCACAAAACAAAATTATCACAAAAACTGGTGTAATTCAGTGTGTGTGATTGTATGCACTGTGAGTCTAAGTAATTTTGTCAAATTTCTGTTTATAGTGGTTTATAAATCTGCCGTTAACATAGAAAAAAGGTGATTTAAAAGAATTTTACTATGGCTGTCCACTGAAATAAAAGCTCCAGTGTTTCCCCTACTATTATATTAGGGTAGCGCCTCGCCCTCCCAATGGCTTCCCCCCCCTGAAGTCAAGTTAATTTTATTTTCTATATAGCACCAGATCACAACTTCTTCTAATAATAAAGATAATAGTACGGCTAATAACTACATGGTCGCGCATTTACAAATTTCTGATCTCTGTATCACGCACGGTGGAGTTCCACACAGCCACTCTCTGCTGTATGGGAATGAGAGTGCGCGCCACATCAGATAGGCGAATCATTTTGAATTAATCTTTTGTATGAGCACATTTGCGCAGGTGGAGTAGAAGATTAGTTCCCTTTTTGAGTCTTCTTTCAGGTTTGAGTCGCTCATTCATCAGGTGAAAGACAGAAGCCAGTCATATGCATTTAGAGGTGGAAAAAGATTTGATCCATTCAGTCCTCGGTTTGAGATGTTCGTTCATCATGTGAAGGACAGAATCCAGTCATATGCATTTAGAGCCGACTCGAAAAAAGATTTGATTAGATCTCAATGAACGAGACTTAAAGGTCAGAGTCAGTAAAATGATCCGAACTTCCCATCAATACATCAGATGACAGGCTTTGACCCAGGCTTTTGAGAAATGCTCTCACCATTGACATGCATGGTAAAATTTTAGTTTTAGGATCTGATATTAAACTTTGGGATTCAACCAACCCCAAACAGTTAATGTTTATATATGAATGACACCTTAGATTGTGAGGTATTTTGAGGGGAGGTGTGCTAGTAATATGATATGGTAATATGATAACAGGCAGGGGACAAAAACAATCTCCATTATGAGAATTTGCCCCAAAACCAAACCTATACATACAAATCACTGCATGTTCAAGATGAAAATACCACTACTGGCATGTTTAGCATGGGCTCAGAAACTCATAGATGAATAATATAGGAGAGCCTCTTTGGCTTCGGCTCTTTGGCTTTAGTTTGCAAGTAACCACCAAAAACAAGCATGCTAAAAACCACTCCTTCAAAACAACACAGTTCAGCAGTCACACAAAACATGGCATCATGTTGGACCTTTTTTTTTTACCACTACATGTCTTTATACTCATTTTGTGGAGAGTCTGTCTTCACTGGCAGTCATTGTCTTAGCTAATACAACGGTAGATGTGCAGCAGAAAACAATAGTAATGAATCAACCATGATTACTGTCAGCCACATTAGTTTGTTTTACTCCTCCAGAGAGGTACATCTGTATTTCAATTAAGTAGGATCAGAAAGTGTCGACTCTGCTCTCTACCTGTCCTGGCTTGGGTGTCTGCCAGCTGAAGAGGAAGATGAACTGGCTTTAGGAGTTTAATGACACACAGCGCACAAAAACAAAGACTGATCTCTTCTTTCTCCTTCAGAGCTGCCAAGTCTCCTAGAAGCACCTGAGGTTGGATCTTTTTTAACCTTGCATTCTCAAAAACAATGGTGGATTTTTATATTCTAGACATTTTGGCTAATACTGATAAGCAATAACTGTTTGAATGGAAACGGGGCTTTATTCACAAAAGTTTTATGTTCCAATTTTGCGCATAAGTCTGATTCGCAGCTTTGGATGTAAATATGGCTAAAGATAACATTAAAAGCAAGAATTTATTGGCTGTTGTGCCAATATATTGCGCATCACTACTTTTAAACTGAGTAGGATAATTTTTTTAAATGCACATAACTATGGTGGAAACGCATTTACCGTATAAATTCCAGCCTGAGCATCAGAAAAAGTCATGTGATTTAGTTTTAAAATGGGCATAATGAGAATGTATTAATGGACAAATCAGTGGACTGACCCAACCATTGGACTGGGCACATTGTAAAACATCTTAAATGTTGTTTTGGTCATTCTACAATTCCTTAGCAATAGTCCATCATCAGAATAGTTTAGTATTATAACCTTCCAGAACTGTCTTGACCGGCTGCGCTCCCAAAAAGCTTCTCGTACCCCCAAAAGCCACAGCGTGTTAGGGCTGAGCGATATGGCAAAAATGCGATCTCGATACTTATTTTCTATATTGAACAATAACAATATATATTTCAACATAAGTTGTTAATGCTTCCAGATTTAAAAGAGTACCCCAACAATGAATGAAGCCAAAAAATTAGAGGGTCCATTAAATGACACATTTTTGGTTGATAAATTTTCAGTGGCTGAAAATTCGGTACATCTCTAATATTAACACATTTTTAAATCCCTATTGTTGCACATTAATGCTCTGTGATTGGCTCTTAGATCAATATAGAGAAAAAAAAGCTCAGAGCTTATCATTTTTATTCACATAAATTTTATCACGATTCTATATATCGTTTTTTGGCTCAACCCTACAGCACGTTCATTGCGTTTCGTCTTCTGAGGCGCAAGTCATTTATTTTATTAAAAAAGGCCCACAATGGCTTGTTCTACTGCAGCAAATTACATTTTTCTTTTTGATATTTGCCAGCAGTTTGTCAGGAAGTGACAATTTTTTAATCTTTGACTGATTGGATGGAAACGGAGCCAAATTCCAGTTTTGCTCATAAATCAGATTCACATCTTTGGATGTAAACATGGCTAAAGATAACATTAAAAGTAAGCATTTATTAGCTTATAGGCTAATATATAGTGCATCACTACTTTTAAACAATCAGAAAGTTCAACTGATCTTAAAGGTTTTGTATGCAACCATCAGTGGTTAAAAAAATGTAACCTCATTTAACCATATCATACTGATTCAATCTCTTTTTATTATGAAACAAATCTATAGCAGCGAGAAAGGGCTGTCTGAGTTTGGTTAACTGTCATAACATAAGCTGTAATTTGCAGTACAATTGGCTAGGGATAATAGCAGGTGGGAAGCAGAAGCATGCAGTGTTTTTTCTGACGAAAGTGACCTTAAAGTGCAACGGCGCTCTTGAGAAACCAGCCAGTTGGGGAGGGCTTGCAAACGGCATGATTAATGCTTCAAATTTTAGCTTGGGGTGTCTCAGACAGAGGTGGGAGTGAAGTGCTCTAGCCAGAACACAGAGGCAGTTAATAGTTTTGCTCAGCTGCACTTGCAATGCTGAAGAGCTCGGTTCCTCTTTCCCGCTCTCACACCCCCAATGCAGCACTTGAGGTGTCGCTGAGGGCTAAGCGAAAGATATGCCTACCTTAACCCCTGAAATAAGCCTCTCCACCTCTAAAGAGTGTGCGTCAGAGGGTTGTGTGTTGCAGAATAACACCTGAGCTCAAAGCACCTTGGGTCGATTGGGCCTAACACATCCGCGCACACACCTAAACGTGCAAAATGTCAACTAGCATCTCATATTGGAAGCTAGCAAATCCAAGACGTGTCACTAAAGGCCATCTGCGTCAGAGTTTGTTCGCTCACACACACACACGCACACACACATATACACACGCTGTCCCCTCACCTCCTCCCACTGGTGGATGTATCTGATGAGGCGTGAAAGCCTGAGAAGACGGAGCAAGCTGAGGATTTTGGTGAAGCGTACGATGCGCAGCGCTCGGGCCGTCTTGTAGACCTCCGAATCGAAGCCTTTCTCCACTATTAGAAAGATATAATCCACCGGGATGGAGGACAGGAAGTCTACCACGAACCAACTTTTCAGGTAGTTCATCTTAATGACCTTGGGGTCCAGGATGATCTCCGAGCTTTCCTCGTTGACAATTCCCGTTCGGAAGTTCATGACCAGGTCCACCAGGAAGATGGTGTCCGACGCCACGTTGAAGACGAGCCAGCTGGTGGTGGTTTGCTCGGAAAAGAAGGTAATTCCCACAGGAATGATAATTAGATTCCCCATCATCATGATGAGCATTATCAAGTCCCAGTAGAACCTGCAGGGGAGACAAAACAAGATCAATTCAGATTAATCAAAGGCATTTTCAGAATTGAGGAAAAAATGTTTCTCTTTGAATTCAGTTCATTGGATCAAACTGGAAATAGCATTCAAGGTATTCTCTTGATTACATCTCGGCCACTTGAGCGCACAAATTTAACCCACAAGCAGCAAAATGAGTAAGAAACAGACGTCTTTGGAAAGTTTCTTTATAAAGTGGAAAAGGCCCAGTAACCGACCCACGAACTGCCAAGGAATGGATCCGCAACCCATTTGTCAACAAATCAGGTGAATCCATCATGTCTCTGCAAGAAGATCAACTGTTAGAGATTGCAAATGATGCCGTCTTTTTAGGGGCCGTTCGCATATTGCGTCTTTTATTCTTGCAAGTTCGTTATTTCCAATGGAGGTGGTTATTTCTAATGGAGCGGCGTGAAAATCAGCCTTGACGCACTCTCGCCTTCCAAACGCACTCAGTTAAATGAATGCCACGAGCGCACCATTCAGCTTATATGGAATTTTGCTAGACTAATTATTTCAGACAAACACAGAACACCCAAACACTGCAGTGGTTTGTAATTTTCTCCTTAAATAAAACTTGCATCATCCTTTGAGAAAACGGTTGATCCTAGCAACCTATAAACCTCCGACCCCACCAAACCTCCGTTCCGCAGGAAAATTGTCAAGCGTTGACCGGTCTGCAGTGATCAAATTGTTGAGGACCACTGCAGTAATCCATGCTTTTGTGACCACTCGGTTAGATTACTGTAATGCACTGTATGTGGGAAATATTTAGCAGGTCAGCTATTGACCAGTTCCAAATGGTGCAAAATGCCACAGCTCACCTGTTAACTGGTACTCACAAATATGACCACATTTTCCACGTGTTAGCTTTGCTTCTTTGGTTGCTAGTGAGTTTTAGAATACAGTTTAAGATTATTTCATTTGCTTTTAAATCTCTAAATGGTCTTGCCCGACCTTATATCTCTGAGCTGATACACCCCTATAAGCCTACTCATTCTGTCAGGTCGGCTGCTTCTCCAGTCTGTGCTTTCGCTGTGGTAGATCCTAGACTTTGGAATGATTTGCCGCTACTCATTAGACAGGCCTCTTCCGTGTTCTCATTTAAAACAGCTCTTAAAACTTTTTTTATGTAGGCATTTGATCTTAATAACTGGTTATTTTAATTTATTTGCATTTTCTATTTGATATTTTATATTCTATTTGATATACTATTATGCTTATTTTGTTGTATATTTCTGTACAGCACTTAGACTCACTTCTGTGTTTTTAAAAGTGCTCTATAAATAAAGTTTGACTTGACTTGACATAATGAAACACTACACGCCTACATACACATATGTGAACCTAGACCGCAAAACAGGCCATAATAGTCAAACTGAGATTTATTTAATATTTATATCTCTCAATAAATTAACTTTCCATTAATGTATAGTTTGTTAATATTGGACAATAATTGGCTGAGATACAACTATTTAAAAAACTGGAATCTAAAAATGTAAATACTGAGAAAATTTACATTAAAGTTGTCCAAATAAAGTTCTTAGCTATACATATTACTATTCAAAAATTAAGTATTGATATATTTATGGCAGGACATTTGCAAAAAGTCTTTATGGAAGATGATCTTCACTTAATATTCGAATAGTTTAGCGCATAAAATAAACATTGATTGTTTTGACTCAGACAGTGTGTTTTGGCTATGCCCAATATTATGCCCACGCAACATAAGACGGTTTTATGGTTCAGGGTCATTTATTGGCAAGCTGTGCATTCCATCATTTTCACAAAATGATGTTTTCACAGACACAGTAGCAGAATTGTTTGCGAAAGAGTGTTTCCTCTGAAAATGACATACAGGTTGTTTGTGTAAGCAGTTTACTATGACATATCAGTTTTTAAGTTGAGTGCTCTCTAGATGGCGTGAAAGTTAGAATGAAACAGAAAGTTTTACTTTTAGATGATCTTTTACCCACTATCTTTCCTGTTTCTTGTCAAAGTACACATTTTTGCAATCAAACCTATAATTCTTGCTCCATTGTGAAAAATGCAATTTTCTACCAATTAAACTACATGAATCCCAAATTGTTACGTCTTACTCCCAATATATGGACACTATTTTAGTAAACACTTACACTTGTATTACATGACAGTGACAAATACAGTATGGCTGGAATGGTTTCCATGCACCTTTTCTTTCCTGTTGTGTATGCATAACCCAGCTAGTAATTTTGTATTTTGATATCTAAACATAGACGTCTTGGCTAAAACAAGGCTAAAGTTGGGCTGTCAGTGAAAAACTAATAGACATCTAAGAATAGTGTAGATCAGGACTTCATATGCGTTAGTCATTCATTCTATTTGATGACCAGATTAATTTTTAGATTGAGTCACCTTTCCCTTTTGGTCCTGTTCTGTACTGTATATATAATCCATCTAGCAATTTTGTATTTATTAGACATCTAAAAGATATCTAAACATAGACGTTTTGGCTAAAACAAGGCTAAACTTGGGCTGTCTGTGAAAAACTAATATACAACTAACTAGAGTGTAGATTAGGCAGACTCCACATGTGTAGTCATTCATTCTATTTGATAGATATACAGTAAATGTACATTAAAAATCTAAATATTAAACACCTGTTAAAAGAGTTCATTAAACACAGACACATTAAATTACTGGCTTACCATTAGGGCTGGGCAATATGGCAAAAATGCTATCTCAATGCTTATTTTCCATATTAAACGATAACGATATATATTTCGATATAAGTTGTTAATGCTTCCAGATTTAAAAGAGTACCCCAGCAACAACTAAAGCCACAAAAGTTAGAGGGTCCATTAAATGGCATAACATATTTTCAGCCGATAAATATTAGGTGGCCATAAATTCACGTCTCTACCCTGCTGAAAAATCCAGCTTAAACCAGCCTAGGTTGGTTGGCTGGTTTTAGCTGGTTGACCAACCTCGTTTTAGAGGGGTTTTGGCCATTTCCAGGCTGGTTTCCAGCCATTTCCAGCCTGGTCTTAGCTGGTCAGGCTGGAAAATAACCAGCTAAATCTAGCTAAAACCAGCTTGACCAGCCTGGTTTAAGCTGGACATAGCTGGTTTGGGCTGGGCTCCCAGCCTGTCAAGGATGGTTAAGCTAGTTTTAGCTGGTCATTTTCCAGCCTGACCAGCTAAGACAAGGCTGGAAATGGCTAGAAACCAGTTTGGAAATGCCAAAACCCCTCTAAAACCAGGCTAGTCGACCAGCTAAAACCAGCCAACCAGCAATTTTTTTTCAGTAGGGTAATATCAACACACTTTTAGATTCCCATTGTTGCACATTTCTGCTGTGTGATTGGCTCTTCAAGGATCAATATGGAGTAAAAAGGTCTAGAGCTTATCATTGTTATTGACATAAATTTAATCGCGATTCAATATAATATCGTTTATCAGCCCTACTGACCATATTATTCTGAAAACTTACATCCAAAACACAAAATTTTCACCAGATATGTATGACTGGAATTTTCGGTCAAACCATTTCTATTACTCGATCCATCAAAGATAAACAGATACACTGACTTTTCAATCCCTTAAAAGCGCACTCGCACTTTCAACCACATCTTGATTCTGCTCCTGATAGCAGAAAAACGCTAGCCCTTTTCAGCAAGAAGAAGATGATGTAGCAGGACTGGCAAGATTAAATTCCTGCTCTTTTCTGCTGGAATGCCCTCGTATATCTGTGATGTTTTTTTTCTGGCCCCTGTCTAACAGACTTCCTTCAGCGATCAGTACAGCTCGCGCCTGCAGACCGCTCATGATGCACTACAGCTCATTTCCCTGTCGCTTTTGATATCAGCGCCAACACGTCGTGCTGGATTGCCGCCCTGTGACAGTACAGCGCATCTCTCTCTGGATGAGGAGGCAAAGAGCCACAGGACTCCAAATCAAAGAAGAAGACCGCCACATGAGAGGCTTTCCCTTACTTATGTGACAGTTGTGTGTTTACAAGCATCTGTGTGCGACTCCGAGGTTTGCCTGTATAGTGTGCAGCAAGCTAATTAAAGGTACAGGCTGTAATTGCTGAGCCAGCAGCACTTGAACCCTCAGGAATTAGCTTGTGTTTTGAAAACATGTGAATGGAGCCTCCATTGGGGTGAATGGAATCAGGGCAGGCGTTTTGGAGGTGTTTGTTGATGTAGTACTGCTAGCTGCCTGCTGGGCTCTGCAGTTACACTACATGCCTCTTATCAACCAGCTAGATGAATACAATGTAGCAACCCATGCTAGCTTTTTACAGAAATAGTCTGTTTGGAGAAATTTGAAAGTAAATGTCTTCATCTGGAACATGTTTGTTATCATTTGTGAACTGTTTCTTGGAGGTGTTTGTTGACGCAGTATCGCTAGCTGCCTGCTGGGTTCTGCAGTTACACTATGTGCCTCTTATTAACCAGCTAGATGAATAAATGTAGCAAAGCATGCTAGCTTTTTACAGAAATAGTCTGCTTGGAGAAACCTGATGGTAAATGTCTTCAGCTAGTACATGTTTAGGATCGTTTGTGAACTGTTTCTTGAAGAGTTTGAACTAGCAGGAGGATATAGGCTAAATTAGCTATGGATTAACTGTTAGCATAACTGGAAATTATTTGGCATTCATTCATTCATTTTCTTTTCGGCTTAGTCCCTTTATTAAGCAGGAGTCGCCACAGCGGAATGAACCACCAACTGGGTTGTGGCTGGAAGGGCATTCACTGTGTAAAAACATGTGCTGGATAGGTTGGCGGTTCATTCCGCTGTGGCAACCCCTGATTAATAAAGGGACTGAGCCAAAAAGAAAATAAATGAATAAATGAAAATTAAATGTAGTTAAGGTCACAATAGGTACAATTTCTTATACCTGAATGCTTTTAAAATCATTATACAATCACAGGCATTAAGAACACGTGAAAATGATCAATTGTGATGCAAACTCAATATTGCATATATCCTGCGATGTGACTATTGCGAATGGTCACATTGCCATATCGATGCTGAAACGATATATTGTGCAGCCCTATTCAAAAGTCGTAATTGTAGCGAAAGCCAGTGGATTTTTGTCTGTGGCTATACTATAAAGCTCATATAAATAGAGTGTCATTTAAAAGTCAAAATTTAGTGAATGAAGATGAATTTTTCTGTCAGTGGCTATACTATAAAGCTTTTATACATGCAGTTTTATCTATAGTTCAAAAGTCAATTAGAATTTTTTTAAGAAATGAATACATTAATTGAGCAATAAGAATGCATACTTACACACAGTATGTATGTATATATATATATATATATATATATATATATATATATATATATATATATATATATATATACATCCATACAGAACAACAGTTCTGTCTGGTTCTTGAATCTGATTGGCTGATAGCCGTGTGATATTCTGCCAATAACAGTACTTGTACCGCCCCTTCACCTGTGTATTACTCTGCACACATACAGCAATCAGCAGAAGACACTACAGTATGAAAATATTCCTGCTGTTGGGCAACATAACGTACTTTGCAACTATGCAGTTTATTTATAAGGTTAGTGTCTATTTTTAAATATTTATAATTTCCGAGAGATGTCGGTAGCCATTAGCTTGCCATACTGAGCAGACCAAAGACGTTTGACGTTTTCTATCCAAAAGACAGCAACAGGACCGCATAATAAGCCCTTAGAAGATAAAAACAACGTAATTTCTAACTACAGCTGATCAAATCATTATTGGTAGATGATTTTCTAAGTCGATCATTCTCTTTCATATGCTGTAGTGCTCTATTTATACCATATAATTGTAGTGTATTGAGTGTGAGATGGGACTCGCATATCAGGAATGTGTGTTGTGTTGGCAGAAAGAAAGAAGGAATGTCCGCATGTGTTTAGCATTTTCTTTATCGCAAACACAACAACAATCTGGTAGTGATTGTGCTGCTTTTTTGGGGGTTTAATTATTTTGACATCACGATTGCAACAGAGAAATACTGTTAAATGTAATAGACTGTAAGAAGATATCTCTGTACGGATGGCATTTAATGTCACGTTCAGCCTTATAATCTTAAAATGTGAGCAAAAGCACCTGTTTTGTCATCCCTTTAGACATTACGCCAGAGAATCATTCAAATACTAGCTTTAAAGTGACGTTGGTGAATTAGTAACAGCTTCTGCTGTTCTGATGTCAGCTGTAGATGTGAATAAATGATGGAAGAAAGTAGTTCCTAGTACAAAAGGGCTTTTAGACTCTCTGTGTTCTGTGTTTGATTTTTTTTTTTAAATACACGATTGTGCCATCGAACTGTTGTATAAATGCAATATCACACTCGTAGCAGTGCGATATGGCTATATATCAGCACTGGTGGGACACTAAGGCACTCGGGCCTGTGGCCTCGAGCCAACACATGCCTCCCACCAGTGCTGATATACAGCCATAGCACACTGCTACTTGTGTGATTTTGCTCATATATATATATATATATATATATATATATATATATATATATATATATATATATATATATATATATATATATATATATATATATACAGTACACATACATGCAAAAATATTTCACAATATTACTGTACTTTTCATAAAATAAATGCAAAAGTGGTAAGCAAACGAGGCTTAAACTAAAAATAAAAAACCCTACCAACTCCAAACTACTGAACAATACTGAAATTGTAAGTACTTTATATTCCTATTATGAATCATGAGCATTTATTGGTTAAACAGTAATAAAATGTCATTTTCTGATGTTCTGCAGTATTGATATTTCCTTCATTCAGTCTCTTCTTCGCCGCAGCACTAAACTCGTGAGAGAGATTTTCTGTTGCTTAGCAGAAGCAGAAGCAGCAGCTCGAGCAGCGAGAAGAATCGCATTATGATTTCAAACATTCAGTCTTACGTAACAAGACACCCTGTGTTAAACAGACAGAGTTGAAGGACTGCATTTCTATTGACTGCTTATTTAATTTATTTCAACAGAGCATATTAACTCTTCATAAAAAAAACGCTAAAGAATTTGTGCATATTTCAGAAAACATATACATATTTTGGCTTGCTTTTGTCATTATTACAATTATTTATATTATTATTTTTAGTATTGTCATGCCAATGTCCTCTTACTGTACCTGTAATGCTGTCAAAGTCAAAATGAGCACATTTCATGATCACATATTGGAAATGTATATGTAAATCAAAAGCTTTGGATAACAACAATATATAATTTCTAAAAATATATAAAACAAAGAAACTGCTTTGTGCATATTTCACAATTTTCACATATTTTTGGCAGTGTTTTTGTTAATTATAGCATTTACTTACTTTATTATTTTTAGCATTTTGAAATTAGAAGAAGATGATGATAATAACAACATCAGTCAGCCTCCATTTTCATGTCATGCACAGGCCAGAGATGTCCCTGAAATGTCAACAGACTCTGCAATGCATATAAAAGTGAATGTTTTGCTTCTAGTTGTCAATTTAGCACAGGTTAAAGACTTCCATTGTTGTTTGCAAGTGTGAATCTCGTGTTTGACAACACACAAGTGAAGTAATTAGGAAACACCGCTACGTTGGTGGTATTACTCATGCAACCTAATGTTCAGAAATCTTCCTCAGCATAAAGTGAAAAAATAGCCGGTTTTAATGTCTGTGGTAGCAGCCGTGAGTCAGCTCTCTGATGGCAGTCCAGCAGACAATAGGAATGATGAGGGTTTTTTTATGGAACACTGAATATTATGAAGTCAACATTATGTATATATAACATATATGAGTACACCCCCCACAAATCTCTAATTTAAATGAATGTTTTTTATAGGAGGCTTTACAGTATTATATTTGTGCATGTACATTAGACTAGTCAGTAATCTAACAAAATAACTTACAATGATGGTTCAAAAGTTAGTAGCCTAAATTTATATGTTAGGGAAAATATTAAATATATAAAAAAAAAAATAGCTAAAATCTAGAGAAACAAAAAATATATACCTTTTTCTTGAAATGTTGTAGTTTGTAATTTATTTTTTGATTGTTTTGCATGAATTTAAATGTATTATCTTTCCATTTCTAAAGATGTTCTGTGACTAAAATATTATTTTAATAAATATATCAAATATATCAGTTTTTTCAAATGCATCAATATATATTACCCGTATTCACTGACAAATGGATAAAAATATTCATTTTCAAAATAAGGTGTACTCATATACGCTGAGCACTGTATATAAAACATGACAGACCACTTGAACATTCTCAGTTTCTCTTCAGTTTTACTGTAAAATGTAAATGTTAATATTTGTTTTATTCTGTTAATATCTAATTACATTTCTTTCAAATTTATTTATTTATTATTTTTTTTTTTTCAGAAAATTTCAGTTGGTCTGAATCACGTTTTAACTTGTTATAATCAGGGTTTTTAAATGTTTATTAACTCTTCAACATGTTAAACCATTGGCATTACTTTGTAATGGTGTCAAAAATAATTGTTTCTTCGGTGCACTTCGATGCAGACACAGACAATTCAGTATCGGTTCAATAAAAGATCATAACCGGCTGTGTTGGCAGTAGCGTCGCTACAAGTAGTGGCGCTACTAGCTTAACTACGTTTTTCAGTAGCGTGGCGGTAGAGTCCCTACTTTATAAATCCAATAGCTTTTCAGTAGCGTAGCTATTTTTTATTCAAGTATCACAGTAGCGTCCACACAAGCTACATTTACCGATCGCAGATCAATAAGTGACAGCACCAACATTCACGGAGCTGTGAGGCCAGTGTTTAGTCGATGAAAGTAAATCCATATGATGGCGAAAAAGATTTCTTCTTCTTCCTGTTTTACGATGGTTGACAACAAACCAAAATTTTGTATGTAAAGCATCGTCAGTGGACCGTGATGCACCGAGATATTGAATTAAACCAAATCGATGGCATGATAATCGTAACCAAACCGAACCGTGAGACCAGT
>NC_079455.1:34833861-34881361 GCF_903798145.1 Danio aesculapii | reverse complement strand
AATCCTGCCACGAAAAATGGAGAAGTGAATGGAAATGGTGAAGGAATTCTGGGAAGGTGGTGTTTGGTGTTTATTTTCCTGCATTGACTAGTCTGGACAAATAAGGGAAAGCAGGAGACTGGTGACATGCAATATGGAGGAGTGATAAAAGAAACACACAACAGAGTCACGCGTGACAAAAGCCGATGACAAAAGGGGCTCGGGCCACATCAAGTCAAGCATGAGCCCTTTCTGAATATGATGAATAATGAATCTTACTAACCTCCCATTAATCTTTAAAGAACCACATTGAGATATTGAGTTTCCTTGATGCTTTCAGAACCAAAACAGTGCATGTGAATGTGGTCGTCGCTCGCGTTACTGTTTCCGATGTGATAGCTGTGACGTCATTTACTAGTTTGCAACATTAGTGCAACACTGCGGGTTATTGATAGGGTTATAGATAGATAGATAGATAGATAGATAGATAGATAGATAGATAGATAGATAGATAGATAGATAGATAGATAGATGAGAGAGAGAGAGAGAGAGAGAGAGAGAGAAAGAGAGAGAGAGAGAGAGAGAGAGATCGCACTTTAAATTAAAGAGATAGTTCACCCCCAAAACAAATTTTATTCAGCCATCATTTACTCACCCTTCACTTATTCACAAAAGATATTTTGAAAAATGTTGGTAGTCTGGCGTCAATTGACTTCCACAGTAAGTATCTCTTCAAACTATGGAAGTCAATGGGTGCCAGCAACCAGCATTCTTCAAAATATCTTCTTTTATTCATTTATTCATTCATTTTCTTTTCGGCTTAGTCCCTTTATTAATCCCGGGTTGCCACAGCGGAATGAACCACCAATTTATCCAGCACATGTTTTTACAAAGCGGATGCCCTTCCAGCCGCAACCCATCACTGGGAAACATCTATACACACTCATTCACACTCATACACTACGGACAATTTAGCCTTTCCAATTCACATGTACCGCATGTCTTTGGACTGTGGGGGAAACCGGAACACCCGGAGGAAACCCACACGAACGCAGGGAGAACATGCAAACTTCACACAGAAATGCCAACTGACCCAGCCGAGGCTCGAACCAGCGACCTTCTTGCTATGAGGCGACAACACAACCTACTGCACCACTGCGTTGCCCTTATCTTCTTTTAATAAAGGTTTAAAACCATGTGAGAGTAAATGATGAGCTAATTTCAAATTTTTTGGTGAACTATCGATGGCACGGTGGCTCAATGGGTAGCACAGTCGTCTCACAGCTAGAAGGTCACTTGTTCGAGCCATGGCTGGACAAGTTGGCATTTCTGTGTGGAGTTTGCATGTTCATTTGCCATAGTGTATGAGTGTGTGTGTGAATGCGAGAGTGTATGGGTGTTTCTCAGTTCTGGGTTGTGGCTGGAAGGGCATCTGCTGCATAAAACATATGCTGGAATAGTTGGTGGTTCATTCCACTGTGGCAACCCCTGATAAATAAGGCACTAAGCCGAAGGAAAATGAATGAATGAAATAAATAGAGATCGCACTTTAAATGAAAAAGATAGTTCACCCCAAAACAATTCTGTCATTATTTACTCACCCTTCACTTGTTCAAAACCTATTTGAGTTTCTTTCTGTTGATGGAACACAAAAGAAGATATTTTGAAAAATGCTGGTATAGCTGGCATCAATTGACTTCCATAGTAAGTGTCTCTTCAAACTATGGAAGTCAATGGGTGCCAGAAACCAGTATTCTTCAAAATATCTTCTTTTAATAAAAGTTTTTAAAACCACATGAGAGTAAATGATGAGCTAAATGTCTTTCTTTTTTTTTTGATGATTTTGAACAAAATAAGAATGTGAAAAAATAAAAACAAAAATACACAAAGTACAAAACCTATCACTGTGGCAGTACCTTTTTAATGTTGTAACTTACAAATGCTCATTAGTATCTTTGAAGTACTATGAGGCACACAATTGCACTTTTTAGGTATTAATATTTACCTTTAAAGTCTGCATGAACCGGTAGCTGCAACCGTTATATGATGCAGTTCTTAGAGAAAAGGAATATTAAATGTGAAAACAGTGGGCGTGGCTTGCTTTTTTCTACTGCGAGCTGATTGGATGTAGTAAAAAAGGCATTTTATTCAGAAAGATTGGGAAAAGAGTTTTGGGAGAGTTATTGCAATCTAACAGACACATCCTCCTCACCATTTCTGTTGTCACAGTGCTGTCAAAACTGACAGTTTTAGAGGTGTGGTTAAGTATGTTAGCCATGCCCAGCACCTCAGACAGACGTAATCTGAGAATTTAACTGGAAACTAATAGAAAGGCCATTTTCAGATTTCTATTAAAGATTACAAAGGCAAACTATTTTTTTCTTAATGACATGCACAGATGCATTGCTCACCACAAAATTAGCAATATGAGCTAACAAAATCAACATGGTTAGTTTTGATTTCATGCATACTTTAAAGGTGTAGATGTGGAGCTGTATGGTACACAAGTGTACCTTTTGAAAAGGTACCACCTAAGTGACAGGTTTTGTACCTTTATTTCTGAGAGTGTAGGTTATAGCTTTAAGTGATGGGTCAACAGTGTAATTATACATGCAATTACATAAATTAATTACAGATATAATCACATGCAGATCATTTTTTGGAATGTAAGACGAATGTAAAAACATTAAACTAGTGCATTGTACTAAATGATCAATTTAAATGTAATTACATAATAATTAGGCCACTTAATGTCAAATGGGACCCAATTTTTTTTTTCTAATATATGAACATATGCAAATGAGGCATTGTTTCATTAGGCATGTGGATATTTACATAATCTTTTTGCACAAAAATCTGATATTTGTTGATTCTTTTTCATTTACAAAAAATATTTTTTGTATAATCTTAAAGACATTCACCCAAAAATTACAGTTCTTTCATCGTTTACTCACCCTTAATTTGTTTCAGACTTTTATGAGCTAAGATTAGTTATTCTGTTAAACCCCAAAAAAAGATATTTAGAAAAATGTTGGAGACCTGTAACCATTGACTTCCATTGTACTTAACCATTTTAAGTCAATGGTTACAGGTATTCAGCTTTTTTTCAAAACATCTTCTTTTGTGTTAAAAAGGAAAGAAAGAAACTCAAAGGTTTGGAATCACCACTTAGTAGTATTAATTGCCACTTTTGTTATTAAAATATTGACCATTTATTTGTATTTATAAAGTACATATTTTGCATGATCGTATTATAGATCCCTTTTAACAACCTAATACCTAAGCCTCACTATTACTTAGCTTTTATTTAGTATTACTATTACTTATTTAGCTTTATTAAGCAGCAAATTAGTTCATTGTGGCAGAAATCATAGTTAATGGTTTATTAAGGACAATAATTAAAATAAAGTGTCAATTTAAAATGCATATTGAAGCTTCAGAATAAATATATGAATAAAACTGAAATTTGCTGTATGTAAGAGCAGCTGAAATAGAGATTTATGGCTCAATGCAAAAAAAAAAAAACACTCATTTGGATGAAGTTATGTTTAAAAATATGCAAAAAATTACTATTAAAAGACACAAATTAATTAAGTGTTTTAAAACTCGCCCTTTATTTGTTTCAAATCTTTATAAGATTACTTCTCCTGTTAAACACAAAAGAAGATATTTAGAAAAATGTTGGAAACCTGTAACCATTGACTTCCATTGTTGTTGTTGTTGTTATTTTTAAGATCAATGGTTTTGAGCTTTTTAAAAACATCTTCTTTTGTGTCAAAAAGGATGGAAAGAATCTCATAAAGGTTGGACCACCACTTAGAAATATCAATTCTCACTATTAAGATATTAACCTTTTATTTGAACATATAAAGTACATATTTTGCATGATCTTATTATAGATCCCTTATAACTACCTAATACCTAAGCCTACCTACTAATAACTATTAATAATCAGCAAATTACAGTTTATTGTGGCAGAAATCATAGTTAATGGTTTATTAAGAATGAGTGTTAAAACAAAGTTTCAATTAAATATCAGAATGCAAATTGAATCTTCACAATACAGATGTGAATAAAACTGTGAAGTTTGCTGTATGTAAGTGCAGCTGAAGTACAGATTTATGACTCAATGCAGGAAAAAAAAACTAATTTTGATGAAGTTGTTAAAGATATGCTAAAAAAAAAAAGAGCTGCAGACACAAATTAATGAAATGTTCTAAATGAAACATTTACAATTGTACTTTGGATGTTTTATTTTTATAACTTTTCTTTTACATAAGGCTGGAAAAAAAACTGAGTGTTTTTGCTTGCAACGTCTCACATGTAACGGCTTCATAAGAAAACACAGAAACAAAAGAGCATTTCCTTGTGTGGGAGAGAAAGCAAAAGTTGTAAATGAGCAGACAATAGCGAAGTCTGCCAAGTGTGTAGCCGGTATTACACGGTTCAGGCGTTCGTCCATTAAAAGTAATAACAAATGTCACCCTCCTATTTTTCAATTTTTTTCTCTTTCCATGCGCTGTCGTCATATATTGTGTTTTCTCTTCTTTTTTCCCCGCTTTCTCCCTTTCTGTTTCTCTCTTTGATGTAAAGCCTATTTGGCAAGTGCGATCAAAGGCTCAATATTGTGTGCACCACCTGCAGTACTGAAGCATGGCCATATAAGAATGCTATGATAAAGCTGGTCGCAAAATATCTTTGATGTAAAAATATATATATTATTTCAGTTTTACTTCAATACTGATATATTATATAATTGTCTAGTGTTTGTTAAGTTGCTAAATAGTATAACATGGCACTATAGGAATGCTAGATTCAGGGGGTTAATTGCCAGGGAAAACAAAAACCTAATCAAATGTAAATATGTAATTATATAAATATGTAAAAAATTTCATTTGAATTAAATGAAATGTAAATAAATTGAAAGAAGTAGCCACATTCATAACAAAATGTGTATTTTGAATACAAATGATTGATTTTATTAATGATTTTAGGATTTTACTTTTTAATGATCTTATTTTATTTTAGTTAGTTGCCAAGAAGAATCAAAACAATCACAAAATATGTCTTTATTTATATTTTTAAAATATATTTAAAAAAATTAGGTTCCATTTAGTATAATTTAGTGTGCTTTTATGTTTTAATTATTTCAGTTGAGCCCTAATATAGCTTTATTTCAGTTTTAGTCATTTTAGTTCAACTTAACCTTCCTGTCGTGTTCGGGTCAAATCTGACCGATTTACAACTTAAATCACTCATAAATATTGTGTTTTACATCTGATTGCCTCAAGGCCTTATGATATCCTCCACACTATGCATTTGAACATATAAAAGTGATGATCAACTCTTTCATAGAAATTTTGAGTGTTTTAATCAACCTTGTTTCACTTGTGGTGTTCCCGGTCAAAAGTGACCGCCTTAGGAAATGAATGGGTATCCAGACTATATTCATTCATCAGACAGAAAACATCCCCACACACACTACCCCAACTCCCTCACTCAGTCACTCACTCATTTCAGACTGAACAATGTCTTTTTCAGGTAGACATCTCTTTAACGCGCTTATGTGCTGATCCTCCAGCCTGATCTCACAAGAAAACATAACTATTTTACGTTTTGTCATTTTAGTGGCTAATTTATGTGAGTTCAGTCGTACAAAATTGTACGATTTTTAAAAGGAGGCGTGGCACCCAACCCCACCCCTAAACCCAATCGTCATTGGGGATAAGCAAATTCTGTATGAATGAGATTGTACAAATTCATATGGATTAGCTACTAAACCAATAAGTTATGAATTGCTATGAAAGTGTTGGATCCTCCAACGTGAATCAACTTCCTGATAAAACTGTGTATCAGACTAGGTGTCCATTATGTGAATCCATCTATCTGTGTCATTCTTTCTTTCATTCTTTCTTTCTTTCTTTCTTTCTTTCTTTCTTTTTTTCTTATTTTATACTTTTTGTTTATTTATTGATTTCTCTCTCTCTGTAAAGAAGCACGGAGAAGGAATCTTGTTCCCTTTCTTTCTTTCTTTCTTTCTTTCTTTCTTTCTTTCTTTCTTTCTTTCTTTCTTTCTTCCATCCATCCATCCATCCATCCATCCATCCATCCATCCATCCATCCATCCATCCATCCATCCATCCATCCATCCATCCATCCATCCATCCATCCATCCATCCATCCATCCATCCATCCATCCATCCATCCTTCCTTCCTTCCTTCCTTCCTTCCTTCCTTCCTTCCTTCCTTCCTTCCTTCCTTCCTTCCTTCCTTCCTTCCTTCCTTCCTTCCTTCCTTCCTTCCTTCCTTCCTTCCTTCCTTCCTTCCTTCCTTCCTTCCTTCCTTCCTTCCTTCCTTCCTTTCTTTCTTTCTTTCTTTCTTTCTGCCAATCTTCGTTCAGCCAATCTCTGAGTCTAGCAGGAACACTTTTAGCTTAGCAGCAATTATTTTATTATATTAGACCGTTATTATCTGACTCAAAAATGACCAAAGTATAACTAGTACTAGTTCTGTGTCCATGCTTACTGTATATACCCTCAGTCACTATTTCCTATATTAGTACACTTGAAGGACTGAAAATTCGATCACAGAACACAGGAAAGGATAGCATTTTGTTTGTGCTTTGCTGGTTGACAAATCATTCAGATGGATTAAAATGTCAATTTCTTTGGTCAGACCCTGTGATAGTTGTTGTAGTTAGCTGTCTATTAGTAATGAAACAAAGTATTTTGATTTCTGTCATCTGATGTTCATTTTGTAATATATTTTCAGCGCCTATTTTTGTTTTCATTGCAGTTATTTTATGTCTAATACTGTAAATTCATGTTAAACACTACTTTGAGACATTGTTTACAGCTAAAGAATGTTGAATAAAAATTTGGTGGAGAAAAATGTTTTTTTGTGCAAATATAAGAGCAGTTAAAACAGACCGGTCAATTTTGAACGGGAACAAGCCTATTTTAAGCCTATTTTATTTTAATTATTTGGCAAGGTCACGTTTTAGTTGTTGTTGTTTGTTTAGGTTTTTATTTCAGCTCCATTTTAGTAAAAAAAAAAAAAAAAAAAAAAGATGAATTAAGATAGAATAAAACTGCTAGTAGATTATTTCATTATGCTATTAGATTGTGTTTTCCTTTTTCTAAATATTGTTTTCAATCCATCTGATGAAGTCAAACTGTAGGGTGGTTAAAAAAAAAGCTGAAAAGCATCATTTTCTGTTCAGACAAGTTGTAAGAGAAAGTTAAGTAATTTGATGTGCATATCAACATCGATTTCAATCAATTAGTGAAAGTTAAGCTGAAGTGTGGGGGAAAAAAGCTGAAAGGTAACATTTTCTTTTCAGACATATTTCGATTGGTCACTCAAACAGATAGCCCCGCCTACAAATCACTCAATTGGTTCAGCCAGTGTTGCTATGGTGGTACACCCAATTAAGAAGATCAAAGTTTCAAAAGACCAACATATCCACTTCACAGTGAGAATGAAATTATATCATGCACAAATCAACATCTGTATTTTGATGAATTTTCAATTACTGCATCCTCCAAATTACCTCCTTAATAAGTAACGCATCGTCCAGCGTGTGTGATTGCTAAGCAGTGGTGTCCTTTGGACATTATGGCAGAAAGGTCAATCATGTTACATCACAGGGTTCAGAGCGATGTTAATCTCGTTCCATGTGTTGGACATCTAATCCAATCTCACCTTCTCTCATCCCTGCTCTGATGTTGGAGGGCTTTACTCAAACCGCTCTGATCTGTTTCAGGCCTAGCGTAGCCTAGTGGTAAAAGATCTAAAAGGTTGTGGGATTAAATCCATTGTGCTCTTGAGCGAAGCATATATACAGTAACCTCCGCTCGCTCAGTAATAAGTGAACTGAGAGAGAAGCATCAGCTAAATGTCAAGTAGAAGAAGCGGCAGTGGAAATTTACTTCCGGCAGATGTGATGACATACAACGGATAGACTTGGGCTAGAGAAATTAGCTGTGGTTTTTGCTCAGGCAATTAATGTTGCTCAATTATGTCTTGATTATTGTGCAGTTTCTACTGTGCAGATGACGGCATTTTTGCTGTGTGCTTTTAATATGAAAAATAAGAATTATTAAGGGTATTACTTATTATTATTTATTATTTAGTTGCATGGAGTCACTTTATTTAGGATTCAGATTTGTTATATTTTATACTGTAAATGACATTGACAAATCAGCTATGTCACTTCCTGCAGGATGATGTCATCACTAAATGGAATGTGATTTAAAACGCATATTTATATGAATAAATACAGAAATGTTTGGAAAAAATACTTAATAAATTGCTTGTTTTTCATATTAGATGTTACTGTATCAATTGTTAAAGATATTTTAGAGGAAGCCAAAGCATATATGTCACTTCCTGCAGGATGATGTAATCTGCTTTGTTTGCTTTTACGAAAAAGCTAAGATGGAAATTGATATTTAAAACACTTGATAACTTTATTAGTAATTTATTTATTAGTAATTAACTATAGATTTAATAGTAATGTACTTTACATGGGTTTATTAGTATAGATTTAGTATAGATTAGGATAGATCTATAGATTTGTTAGTAATTAACTATACATGTATTAGAAATTGCTGCAAGATTTATGTAAAAAATAAAGAAATGTTTGGTAAAATACTTAGTAAATTGCTTGTTTTTCATATTAGAATTTACTGTAGACATTGTTAACAATAATTTAGAGGGAGGCTAACCACATATGTCACTTCCTGCAGGATGATGTCATCTGTTTTGTTTGTTTTTTCAAAAATTAAGATGGAAAGGGATATATAAAAACATGTTTATAAGAAGAAAAACAGACATTTTTGGAAAAATAACTTAGTAAATTGCATGTTTTTTCAAAGTAGAAGTTTTAGAGGGAGGCAAACCACATATGATCGAAATTAATATTTAAAATGTATAAATACATTGATTTATTAGTAATTCAATATACATTTATTAGAAATTACAGCACGATTTCTGTAAAAATAAATAAATGAAATGTTTGAAAAAAATACATATTTTTGCATGTTTTTTTCAGATTATAATTTACTGTTTCAATGATATTTTAGAGGGAGCCAAAGTACATATGTCACTCCCTGCAGGATGATGTCATCGGTTTTGTTTGTTTTTACAATTAAAAAAAAAACTCAAATGGAACTCATTAAACATGTTTATATGAAGAAATACAGAAAAGTTTGGAAAAGATACTTAGTAAATTTCTTGTTTTTCATATTCAAAGTTACTTTATCAATTGTTAATGATATTTTAGGGGGAGCCAACCCACATATTTCTCTTCCTGTAGGACGATGTCATCTGCTTTTTCTTTGTTTTTACAAAAAATCTAAAATGTAATATGATTTAAAACATGTTTATATGAAGAAATATAGATTTTTTTTGCAAAAATTACTTAGTAAATTGCATGTTTTTTTAAATTAGAATTTAGTATATCAATTGTTATTGATATTTTAGAGGGAGCCAAACCACATATAATGGAAATTTATATTTAAAATGAATGATAAATGAATAGATTACCAGTAATTAACTATACAATCATTAGAAATTACTGCAAGATTTGATTATGTAAAAAAAATTATGTTTGGAAAAAATACTTAGTAAATTGCATGTTTTTCAAATTAGAATTAACTGTATCAATTGTCAACGATATTATTATTAGAGGGAGCCAAACCACATATGTCACTTCCTGCAGGATGATGTCATCAGTTTTGTTTGATTACAAATTAAATATACGAATTTTAGAAATGATCGCAGCATTTGTTTACATAACAAATAAAGACATGTTTGGGGAAAAAATCATATTAAAAGTTATTATATCAGTTGTTTAGATAAAGATAAATAAACAGGCTTAGAAGTAAACGCTTAATAAATGGCATGTTTTTTTCATATAAAAAGTTACCATATCAGTTGCTCGGATAAAGATAAATTAAACAAACATTTTCCATGATTTATTAGTAGGAACATAGAAAGAAAATTTTCTTAACAAGCATGTTTTTCAAATTAGAAAATACGGTAACATCCAATCAGATTACATAAGAAAAGGGAAAATTCTTATATTCTCTCTCTCTCTCTCTCTCTCTCTCTCTCTCTCTCTCTCTCTCTCTCTCTCTCTCTCTCTCTCTCTTTATATATATATATAACTAATGGTTAAATAATAATCTTTTTGGTGGGAATAATTGGAATTTAAATGTGACAAAAAATGCATTTGGTCGAACTGAACTACTGCAATAATTTACTGATACATTTAGTAGATAAATATGCACTTTTAAGGTTATTACAACAACAAGGCTCATTGTTTATTATGATGACCATAGTCTAGTGAAGCTTGGGATATAAAGACCTGAAATGTATATAAGGAATGACCCTGCTCTGGTGGTGTGATAGTGCTGTGGGATTGCAAACATCTCTGTTGTTGTGCTCTTACACGCTACACATGATATGCCAAAGCAAAGTACATCAAGTACATGGAATAAATAAAACAGCGAGACAGGTGGGAGTCGAGCTAATGACCCTGTGCAGGATAGAGTTCTCCACACTGGTGGACAGAGGAGCTGTTTTCAGCACCATGGAGAGCGTTACGGCCAGATGGAGAGATGAAACTGATCATCACATTCTGCCTTACAATCACATCTATCTATCTATCTATCTATACATATATCTATCTATCTATCTATCTATCTATCTATCTATCTATCTATCTATCTATCTATCTATCTAATATTATGGTTAAAACTGGTAGCTATGGTTGTCAGAACTTTACTGTAACCATATGTCATTAATGTTTGAAACATTTTTGCTGGCTCTATATGTTAGTTACTATTGTGTCTATGTTATGAAATGCTATTTCTAACCTAGCCGGGCTAATATTGGGTGGTGAAAAGCCTAAGCTATATATTCTATATGGGGACCCAAGCTAACTAAGGCTTATTATTTTTACTTGTTTATATATGGCCATTATTAATATGTAATTAACTCTCTGTCTATCTATCTGTCTATCTATCTATCTATCTATCTATCTATCTATCTATCTATCTATCTATCTATCTATCTATCTATCTATCTATCTATCTGTCTGTCTGTCTGTCTGATATTGGTGTAATGCAGAGACAATTCCTATCCGAAGTCCTCCAAGTAGACAAATACAACTCCACCTGGTGCAAAACAAAGCTAAACGATGATGTCCTTCCAATGCTATTACCTCATAACGCGAATGATCCCTTTGCTGTTTGGCAAACACATTGCCAACTGCTTGTCAGTGGACGTCTAATTTGAAGTATTTGTACGCTAGTTAAGTTATGCACGAAGCATTCTAGCGGGGGGCATCGGGTTTGACAATCCCCTCCATTCACCTGACTAACGCGATTAGCGTTAAACTGCTTTAGATCAACGGTCCCAGCGCTAAAATTGGCATGGGCTGTTACCTGGTGCGAGCCACACGGGATCATGCAGTGCCACGAGAGAAAACAATAGAATAATCCGCGTGTTTCTGCCTCAAAACAAGACGTGATCTCGCAGGCAGCCAGCCACCCTGGTTCCTTCCGACAGCAGACACTAAGAGCTATGTGTTTACAATGCCAACGAGTGGTGCATCATTCCCCGCGCGCACCAGCACACACACACACGTCTTACACAACAGAAAGCAGAATGCCCAATGATGGCAGGTCGAGACGTCCCGTGATGATGCCCACCGTGCCGTTTGCTCACCGAAATGACATTCACCCCTACTCATGCCAAGGGCATTGCGTGCGTTCCGGCTCTGGTTCCCTGAAACGCCACGCAAAAAAACCGCCGCGAACGCGCGCAGAGCCCATTTTACTGTGACCTGAGCGTGCGTGGAGAAGGTGACTTTCCGCACTCCTTACCTAAAATCACTATAGGGGTGAATGATCCAATATCCAGCCGTCTGCACCCTCTCCTGCTCCTTCTCCACGGCTTTCTGACTCCCGAACATCCGCAAGGAGAACTTATTCACCCCGGGCTGCATCATGGCTCCAAATTGCCGCTGCATAAACCCGTATTGCCTGGACGCGGCGTCTATATCGTCAAAGCCGACCATGGCTTCCTCCCGGTCTCCCTTGACACCCACTGAGTTGCCGTGGTCTTTCATGTTCTGACTCCCCATGCTGTTCTTCAGGAGCGAGTCTTGCCTCTGGAACACATTATTCCCATCCGCTTTCTCCTCTTTGTTGCTCGAGAACGAATTGGATTTGTCTTCCATGGCGGTTTCAGAACGTGCTGTCTCCGGGTGCGGAGGACAGGCTACGCGCAAAAGTGGAAAGGAGCAGCTGGCGGCTCTTCTGTTTCATTGGACGTCCCTCAAACCACCGCTGCCTCCAGTGCGAGTGCTGCTGCACGACTGAGAGAAGCAGAGAGTAGAGGTGAACCCGACGGGATCAGCTTTCTTGGGCTGCTGCCATCTACTGTCGGGATTGAGCGCGGCGCGGCTCTCCAAGCGTGTCGCGGACGCGGACGCAGTGCCATAATGCGCCGCGCGGATCTGCTTCCAGACTGAAAGGGTGCCAAAGGAATACAGTTTGAACATGATGTTGATGCAAATCAGGGTTATGTAAAGCATTTGGGAAGGGCATGTTTTATTATGAGGTGAACTGAAATGGTAATTATTATGAAAGTCTCTGTGACAGGATGTCTATTAAATCTCACGTGTCATAGGGGTTTTGGAAGTCATGTAGCATTTGTATTATGTTAATTACATATCCATCCATCCATCCATCTATCTATCTATCTATCTATCTATCTATCTATCTATCTATCTATCTATCTATCTATCTATCTATCTATCTATCTGTCTGTCTGTCTGTCTGTCTGTCTGTCTGTCTGTCTGTCTGTCTGTCTGTCTGTCTGTCTGTCTGTCTGTCTGTCTGTCTGTCTGTCTGTCTGTCTGTCTGTCTGTCTGTCTGTCTGTCTGTCTGTCTGTCTGTCTGTCTGTCTATCTATATACACTTTCAGAAATAAAAGTACGCAAGCTGTCACTGGGGTGGTACCTTTTCAGGTCCATATTAATACCTCAAGGGTACATATTAGCACCTTAAAAGTACAAAAGTGTTCCTCTTAAAATGTTTAGGTACTAATATATACTTTTGAGGTACCAATATGGACCCTTTAAGTACAAATGTGTACAAAAGGTACCAGCCCAGTGACAGCTCGTGTACCTTTATTTCTGAGAGTGTATGTATATATATATATATATATATATATATATATATATATATATATATATATATATATATATATATATATATATATATTTATATATTTATATATTTATTTCATATCAAATGATTATTGTTCTATACATACCTGACAAGTTTTGTTTTTAATAAATATACTATTGTTGTTGAAATGTATAATAACCATGAAAAATAATATGGTAATCTTTTTATTTTTGACATTCTTTTTTATTTGCTCAGAAAAAAAAGTGCAAACAGTACACACAAATTATATATATATACAACATATTGTTCAGAGTCTTTAATTTTTTCCTAACCTAATTCCCATAAAAATAGATATATTTTAAAATCATTTGTAGATATATTTGTAAATAATTCACTGCAATACCAATAAACGTAAACCCATATCGTTTAATTGTGTGTCATAAATGCATGCCTTTCAATGAATACATACATTACATCGTAGAAATAAAACAGTACTTCATATCATTTCAACTCTTTCTCTTTTTACTTGATGGCTTCCATCCAAATCATGATTACTTGAACAAAAGTCTGGCATGCATTCAAAAACAAATTCACATTATGTAACAGTTTAGAAACAAAAGTCTCTATACAGTAAAACTATTATAAAACTGGATTGACAGATTGTATAGAATCAGTTACTCAAATTCATTGAAAAAAAAAACTCCAGAGGGAATAATGATAGTGGTATCAGATGCTTTTATTCAAAGCCAGTTACATATAAAGAGCATCACTCACATTTCTTCATATAAAAGCCAACAACATCCTATGTCATGTGTGTAAAATTAAGATATAAGCGAAAAAATAAAGCAGAAGAGGGATTTTCCATGCATGTTTATACAAAATGCATTAATTTAAGTGACCGTGGTATAAACAGTATAGCCAAATCTCTCCCGTCTGACGCATTTCTACCATCACATGATAGCCTACATAATACTGTCAGCCCTGTGAATCACATTGCTATTTTAAATTCAAAACAACGCAAGACCTGTAAATCTGGTTGCAGGCTTTAAATCCACTGTTAACGTGAGGATAATTTCAGTTGCAAGTAAAAAAGAAAAAAGTTGACTAAATACGTGTAGATATGACTATAACTCAAATCTTTTCAGGACTTCTTTCATCAAGTTCTTTCATCCATGAGAGATCCGCTCCATATTATTACAGGAAGCACTAGACCTGAACTGATCATTTTTGAGAAAAAAAAAAGATTTCTGGTGAATGATCTGATATTATTTGTGAGAAATAAAAAGGGTCTTCCCAGAATTATGTGGTTTAATTGATGTTTCTTATCGCAAGTAACGCAATATTTAAATGTGCATTTTGTCATCCGATGCCATCTCATATTGTTTGTTTTATTGACTTGGCTGCTTGTTCGATTGAAATTTTGCTGCTTGATCAAACTACTTTATCTAAAACAAGCTGAATCAAAACAATTCTTGAGATTTTTGGGGGGACAACTTCATTGATTTATGGTCAATCTACTGAAATTTGTAAAAACTATTAAGCTAACTTAATTAATTTGTGTTGGGACAACAAGGACTTGTACAAATAATTGTTTTACAGTGTTTCAGAGAAGAAAACAGGCTTGTTTATGATGATGAACACTGAAAAAAAAGATTCATTATTATTTTTTTCCAAGGTAAGTGGTTGCAAACAATGTATATGGACTGAATTTAAATAAACAAATCAAGTTGATCACTACTAAATTAAATTAGTTTGTTTAAATTCAACCACTTACCTTAAAAAAAAACATAGTAAATCCAATGAATAATTTTTGTCAGTGAACGTTTGTGCATGCTGGGCATTTGTTTGGCAGTGGCGGACATGGGACGATATCCGCTGAAAACGAATGAATTGATGAAATCCAGACCAAGTCCACCTGCTACCCTGCAGTCCTGCTGTGATGATGGTGTTTGAGGCTTAAAACGCCACATTATATTATTTCGCACACATAGAGTTTGAACTTGCTCTCATCAAATCAAACAGTAAAAGCAGAAGCTGTGGTAGATTTTGTTAATCTGAAACAGTTTTAAAATCATTTTACTGCTCAGTTACCATTCATTATTACTCTAGTTTTCAGTGTCATGTGATTTTTTTCAGAAATCATTCTAATAAGCTGATTTGGTGATACAAAACATGCATTTTTATTAGTGTTGAAAACATGTTGTCATTTTGTGAAAGCACTCTTACATTTGTTAGGGCTCTTTAATGAAAAAAAAATTACATTTCAAAAGAATAGCACTTTTCTGATACAGAATTATTATTATTATTATATCTCACAACATTTTTTTTCCTGGAAATGTGGAATTGTGAAAGGTAAGAGTTAAGTCAGAATTGTGAAATATAAACTAATTATCATAATTACAAGATGAAAAGTCAAAGCTGCAAGATACAGTATAATGTCAGAATTGTGAGCTGTGAAATCAGAATTGCCAGAGATAAACTAATAATTAGTGGATGTAAACTTAGTGTTGAGAGATATAAAGCCAGAACTGTTGAATTGAAAGTCTTAGCACTTAGAATTGCTAGAAATAAACTCATAATAAGAAGATGTAAACTGAGAATTGCAAGATATAAAGTCAGAATGGTGAGAAACTCAGAATTGGGACATATAAAATAAGAATTGTAAGATATAATCAAAATAAAAAAATATAAAGTCAAATTATGAAATTTAAAAATCAGAATAGTCAAATGTAAAGAACAGTGAGATCTCAAATGTGTCAAAAGTCTGAATTACTGACTGTTTTTATATGTGTAGTTCTGAAGAGGAAAAAAGGCCAGAATTTCCATCACAACCTCACGGCAGTTGGTAACTTTTTGATTTAGCGGCTAATTTGTATGAATTTGTATGATCTCATTCATACAATTTAGTACAATTTGCTCATCCCCCAATGACGGTTGTGTTTAGGGGGGTTAGGTGTCACGCCTCCTTTTTAAAATCACACATTTTTGTACAACTGAACTCGCACAAAATCATACGAATTAGCCACTAAATTGACAAAGCGTAAAACGGTTATGTCTCTACAAATCAAGGAGCATTTTCTAGGAAGGCAAAAATATATCGTCTTGTTTTTATAAATAATATTTTTAAGAGTAATTCCTATAAAACAAGCAAAATAATTTAAAGCAAAAACAAGATTATTTAGCTTGGTATAAAGATAAACTTAGTTAAATTTGAAATATTAAGTTGGAAAACAAGATGATGTGCCTCTCTCTAGAAAATGCTTCTAATTTAAGAATTTGGACTGACAAGGCAAAAACACTAAGAAAATATTTTGTTTGCAGTGTTCTGACTTTGTTTTCACTACTTTGACTTTATATCTGTCAATTTAGACTTCTCAGAATTGTGAGACATTTATAGCATTTCATTTTTATTTTTTAATTATATAATATTCAGGCAGCTTTGCTAAAGAATAATTTAAAGTTCTTTAAATCTTGAAACATTAATGTACAGTACTCTCAGTACATTCTATCCATTTGCTTTACTATACATCCAATAACTGTAATGACATTTTATTAAAAATAAAATAAGATGTACACTTAGAATTGCAAGATATGAAGTCAGAATTTTGAGAAACTCAAAATTGTGCGATATAAAATAAAGAATTGTCAGAGATAAATTCTAAGTTAGAAGATATGAAGTCAAAATTGTGACATTTAAAAATCTGAGTTGTCAAATATGAAGACATAATTTTTTAGAGAAGTATAGTCAGAATTACGAGATGTGAAAACTGTCAAATGTGTCAGAATTACTGACTGTTTTTATATATCTATAGTTTTGAAGAGGAAAAAAACGTCAGAATTTCAATGCAAAGATGCCTTTCTTAGAGTTTTTGTCTTGTTTCTAGTCCAAATATCTAAACGTTCTTAAATCAACAAGCATTTTCTAGACGCACAAATTTTTTTTGGTTATTTTCAAAAATAATATGTAAAAATTAAATGAATTTTTCAAAATAAGCAAAATACCCTTATTTTAAAGCGAAAACACCATTAGTTTGTTTACTCTATTGGCAGATTATTTTGCTTTTTATACAGAAAAACTCACTTCATTTTAACATAATAATTCTGAAAACAAAATTATATGATTTGCCTGTCTAGAAAATGCTTCTTAATTTAAGAATTTGGACTAAAAACAAGACAAAAACACAAGTAAGGCTAAGTACTGCATTTTTTTTTTTTTTTTTTTTGCAGTGTTGTGACTTTATCTCTGTCAATTATCTCTGTCAATTCAGACTTCAGAATTTTGAATAAGAAAGTCAGAGTTATGAGATTTTTTTTATGAGTTATGAGATGAGTCACATTTATATTTACATTTTTTAAACATAATAATATTTATGTAAAGTATAACAGCCTTGTTGGGCGACGCGGTGGCGCAGTTGGCATTTCTGTGTGGAGTTTGCATGTTCTCCCCGTGTGGGTTTCCTCCGGGTGCTCTGGTTTTCCTCACAGAGATGGGTCGCAGCTGGAAGGGCATCTGCTGTTTAAAACGTGCTGGATAAGTTGGCGGTTCATTTCACTGTGGCGACCCCAGATTAATGAAGGGACTAAGCCGAAAAGAAAATGAATGAAATAATTGATTCAAATACTAACATTTATTCGTCAGGTATGGCAACCACAATACAATGTCTAGACATCATAGTGTTAACATCCACACAGCGCCGTGGGACATGCCCACTACTCGATGCAGATGTATAAATCAGACTTTAAAGTCAGGGTGATTTATACTTCTGCTGCCACTTTGCAGCCACATCTGATCTCAGGTCAAGGAAGATGATGGACCCATTCTTGAACCTTACTTTGCTCTAAATTGACGATGATTGGAAGCTGAGCTGAAATGCCTTGAGATGACATATTTTCCATTACATTCAAATTATTATTTACATTAAAACATTTGTTTACAGAAGATGCAAGAAATTCAGTGTTTAAAATATTATTTACAGGGTATACAAGAGGTATTTTAGTCAGAAGAGATACTGCTTATTTTCTAGTTTTAATATGAACAACACGGAAAATAATTGATTTAGTTTCCAAAAGTGCAGGCTATTTATTTTCACTTATTTTAAAAGACCAATAGTGACTGTTTTTTAGGCAATGTGTGTTAATTTCAGTTGTTCAACACTGATGTTCAATAAATAATCATAGAAAGTAGTATGTAAGTAAGTGTGTGTTTCCTTCAATTATTTTAATATCAAGTAATGCACCCTTCATTCAAAACATCTCTGACTTGTAATAGGTGAGCTTATTTAATGTACAATACTTGTCAGTGAACTATAAAGGCGACAATGAACAATTGACAATGAAACCGGCAACTATTCCAGCATATGTTTTACGCAGAGGATACCCTTCTAGCAGCCACCCAATACTGAAAAACACCCATACAATTTCACATTCATACACGCGCACATACACTATGGTCAATTTACAGTACTTCATCCAATTCATCTATAGCCCATGTCTTTGGACTGTGGGGGAAAGCACCCAGCAGAACATACAAACTCTACACAGAAACGCCAACTCACCCAGCCAGGACTCGAATTTGCAACCTTTTTTTTGTGAGATGGCAGTGCTAAACACTGAGCCACCATGCCACCCTGTAATCAGTATTGAATATACAAAATAATAATATTAATAATCAGTATTAAAAATTATATATAGAAAAGCTATGAAATTCATAAAGGAACAAGTTTAGTCAATGTTTTTAAACTTAAGCCCTGTTTCAAAAGGCACAGATGGTTGAGGACTATATTACAAAAAAATGATGATTCACCACTGGAAAATCTGCACAGGGGGAACTTCCTGCTAATGGGCGACATTCATATGAAGACCATCCAGCAAAGCACATTTGGCAGTGAGGTCATTATATAAGTTAACCAAATTAAAGTTGACGTTCCTCTTATTTCCTCTGTTTTGCTTTCAGCCAGAGTTTTTGCCTGGATTAGTTGGCGTACCAACTGTTCCCTCACGGTGCAGTCCAGAATGCTTGTGTAACATTAGTTTTGGGGGCGAAGCGTTGCGTAATTTTTTTTGAACACAAGGTAATAGCTGACCGCAGAGCTTATGGATCACGTGCGCAGGGGACGAAAAGAAACTCTGGCATATGCAAAGGTCTCGCTGGACAAAACTGCACCAGATGAGACAAGTGAAGGTCAACTCAAATCACTGCTGTGTTTTTTATATATCACAAAATGAGATTTGATGCTCTCGAGCTAGTTAATGAAGCTGTATTGGGCACAGATGTGGGAAGCTGAATTGCTTTGCATCCTTTGGGGCTAATGTTCTCGTGTTCATCTATTAGGTTGTATTCACTCATTCAATATTTTACCCCCACGTGAAGCATTGAGGGCTTTTGATGCCAGTTATTGCTTATGGAAACAAATGTGGACATACAGCAGGGAAAATAAGTATTGAACATGTCAGGGTTTTTTTTCCAGGGAATAATATTTCTAAAGGAGATGTTGACATAGAATTTAACCAGATTTTGGTAAAAAAATTAAAATCTTGTATTTTTTATTGGATTCAAGTCAGGTGATTGGCTGGGACATTTTACAGCTTGATTTTCTTTCTCTGAAACTATTTGAGAGTTTCAGTGGCTGTGTTTTGGATCTGATTGGTTTTCAGTGTATTGCTGTGGCTTTGCAGTTGCTACGATGCTTGTAAAGCTTTTAGTGTGTTGCCATGCATTTGCTAAGGCGTTCTAAATGTATTTTAGGCTTTCTGTTCAGTTTTTGTGCTTTGCTATCACTAAGAGGTTGTGAATGTGATTGCTTTGTTCTTAATGATTTTTAGCATGATACTGTTTACTGTTTACCATATACACTACCTGACAAAAGTCTTGTCTTCAATACCAGTTGTAAGAGCAACAAATAATAGCTTGACTTCTAGTTGATCATATGGAATTGGCAAAAGGTAGATTTTTCCGATGAATCATCTACTGAACTGCATCCCAATCATCACAAATACTGCAGAAGACCCACTGGAACCTGCATCAACCCAAGATTCTCACAGAAATCAGTCAAGTTTGGTGAGTGAAAATTGATGGTTTGAGGTTACATTCAGTATAGGGGTGTGTGAGAGATCTGCACAGTGGACGGCAACATCAACAGCCTGAGGTATCAAGACATTTGTGCTACCCATAGGGCCAGATGGAATCTGTGGACATTTTTTGATATTTCTGCAGAGAATTTTGCAAAAAATAATCTGTGGATTTCTGCGGAATGATTTTGGGAGTATCAAAACGTAAAACTTAATATATGAAATAAAAAGTAACACCTTTTTAACTTGTATTTAATGTTTAAAATGCAAATCCAATTAGATTCACTTTATTTGGTAAACAAAGCAAGTCTCTCATATAATATATCTACTAAAAGACAGAAAATATTACTTTACAAACTGTATTGTAAATAAATCATATGAACATTTTAGTCAATAACATTACTGTAATTAATTTAAAAACTGAATAAATTTCGATTTACACACATTTACACAAGTAAATAAACAGAAATAATTATGGGCTAAAATCTGCGGAATTCTGCACGCGCAGATTCCGTGTGGGAATACCCATTACATTACAAACCACAGGAGAGGGCAAATTCTTCAGCAGAAAAGCGCTCCTCCTCATACTTGAGCCTCCACGTCAAAGTTCCTGAATGCAAAGAAGGTCAAGGTGTTGATGTCACTTTGCAGTCACCAAGATGTTCTATTGCATTGCTGTGCAATTGCTATAGTTTGTAATTGGTTTTAGTATGTTGTTTTGCAGTTGCTAAGGTGTTCTAAATGTACAATATTTTAAGAGGTTGCTATGGAATCACTGAGGTTTTTTATGTTGCTATTGCTGTGCTAATGCTGCTGTATTTAGTTTGTTGCGATAAGGTGTTGTGAATGGTATTATGTCTGTCGTTATGCAGTTGCTAAGGTGTTCTAGTTGGGTTTTAGTGTGTTGCTATGAAGTTGCTAAGACGTTCTTGTTGGCTTTTTGTTTTTATGGTTGCTATCCAACTTCTAAGGTGTACTTAATTTTTTTTTTGCATGATGTTGCTATGCAGTTAAACGTGCTTAATGGTTTTCAGGGTGTTGTAGTTGCTATGCAGTTGCTACGGTGTTCTGATTGTTTTTAGTGTGTTGCTGTTGCTATGCTGTTGCTAAGGTTTTCAGATTTTTTTTGTGTGTTGCTATTGCTATGCAGTTGCTAAGGTTTTTTTATTGTTTTTAGTGTGTTGCTGTTGTTATGCTGTTACTAAGGGTTTCTGAATTGTTTTAGTTGTGTTATGCAGTTCCCAGGGCGTTGCTAGGTGTTCTGGTTAAGTTTTAGTGTGTTGCTATGCAGTTGCTAAGATTTCTTGATGGCTTTTTGCTTAATATGGTAGCTATCCAGCTGTAACTGCTGTCCAGTTGCTAATGTGGTCTCATTTGTAATTTAGGTGTTGTTGTTGCTATGCAGTTGCTAAGGTTGTCTGATTGTATTTAGTGTGTTCCGGTTGCTATCCAGTTGCTAATTTTTTTCTGATTGTTTTTAGTGTGTTCCTGTTGCTATGCTAAGGTTTTCTGAATGGCTTTCAGTGTGTTGCTTTCTTTGTGCTGTTGCTAAGGTGTTCTTAATGGCTTTAATTGTGTTATGCAGTTCCTAGGGTGTTGCTAGGTGTTCTAGTTAGGTTTTAGTGTGTTGCTTTGCAGTTGCTAAGAGTTCTTGATGGTGTTTTACTTGATGATTGTTATCCAGCTTTAATTACTGTCCAGTTGCTAATGTGTTCTCATTTATGTGTTAGGTTGTTGTTGTTGTTGCTACGGTGTTGCTAAGTGGCAGTGTTGGGCCACTGCTAAGGTGTTTGGGTTGTTGTTGTTGTTGTGTGTGTGTGTGTGTGTGTGTGTGTGTGTGTGTGTGTGTGTGCGTGCGTGCGTGCGTGCGTGCGTGCGTGCGTGCGTGCGTGCGTATGTGCATGAGGGCGTGCATGCGTGCGTGTATTGCTGTTGCTATGCAGTAGGCAGATAGTTTCTAAGTTGTTCTGGGTTTCAAGAAGGTCATTGCTGCAGTTTCTAATGTATTTTGAATGGTGTTAAATATTACTTTGTGGTTGCTATGTATAGTTTTTGTCAGTTGTTACTAGGGTGTTTTATCGGTTGTTGCTCTAGATATGGCACATATCTTTTAGTCAGACTCACCTTTACTTACAGTACAGATGATAAATTTGTGTCTATGATGGGCATCAGCCTGAAGTACTATACATATTACCTATAAGTAATAAGATGAGAAAAGTCTATGCAGTCTGTTATCAGCTGAGGTTGTGGTTCCTCTGCACACACATACATAGTGCTTTTTGCCTTATTCACAATGGCAGCAACATTTTCCAGCTCAGATTCTTTAACTGTAATCCTGTTTCAGACCTGCCTTGCATCGTGAGCTGTTGTGTCTGCATTATGGCCTCTGGGGGAATAAAGTACTATTACTCTGATTCTGTCTTGCCATGTCAGAGCAGCAAAAAAACGAACAGCAAACAGAGGACAATCCTGTTTTACTTTCAGTTCGACCTTGTGCTAGTTCACGTTCAATGTTTTGGGCACTTGTCAGAGCAGTTTCACCTCAACTGCACTGAATATGAATCTGTTATCTGGATTAGGGGAATTACAGCTGATCTGAGCTGAAAGTTTGTGATGTCCTATGATAGTTCACCTCGAAAGCTCCTTGAGGAGAGACACAGCATTGCCATTCATCAATCATAAGCTTTATTGGATGCCCTCAATTCCAACCCAGGCTCATTCTGATTACATACCCCTATATGCATTTCTGGAGAGCACCAAATACATCCCAGAAGCTTTTTTTTTTTTTTTGCAAATCTGCCAGAGGCCACCGTGTATGCTTTTTGAGGTCTCAAATTTCTCTTGCCAGTGCCATTCGCGCCTGTTCTTCTTGTGTAAATCCACCAGAGGCCTGACTGACTGACTGACTGACTGACCTCCTTTCTGGAACCGACTCGAACCCTGTCATCTGGTCAACTCCTCTCTGCATCTCAAATCCACTGATGTAAGCGGCAAGCCACTGAACAAACTAGTAACAGTGGAAAAGCAGTCCATACGGAGGTATTCAGTCAGCTGGTAAGCGCAAAAAGGTATGACGTCGTACCGCCCCGTAGCATTCGTTTTAAAGACGAAATACAGCTACACGTTCCTCTGGCCACATAATTTGCGATTTCCAAAATTGATATAGGGCTACGTTTTCAGAATAAGCCTATGTTGCTCGATTCACTTATGCGAGACTATAAATATATCTCTTCCAACATATCTCAACGAGCACAGTTACATTGTTAAAATAATACTTTTTTAAGTTGTAAAACTGTTGTGATGGCCATTTTATCATATATAACCTTCTTACATAGCTATTTCATCTCAAAATAATGAAGATACTGGCCCAATCCCAATTCTACCCCTTCGCCTCTCCCCTCCCCCTCACCCCCATTTTGCGCGTTCACGTGAAGGGGTAAGGGTATCCCAATTATCTTTAGCTTGAAGGCGTAGGGCGAAGGGGAAAGGGTATCATTTATTTTCAAAAGCATGACGGCAAAACATGAACCAGTAATGAATGTATTAAAACATATGCTTGTTTGTTGTAAAAATTCATAATAATGACAAAAAAATACTAATTTGTGGATCTACTTACTTCCGGTTGCAGCTATTCTGCCGTTGTGGCTGGGGTATTCTGGAAAATATTCTTACCCCTTGGTTTCGTGTGTGGTCCTGAAAAATCTCCATTCGAAGGGCTATCTACCCCTTGTCCTTAGCCCTACGCCTTCAAGCTAAAGAGAATTGGGACACCCCTACCCCTACCCCTTCACGGGAACAAGCAAAACGAGGGGTAAGGGGATGGGCTAAGGGGTAGAATTGGAATTGAGCCTTAATCTAGTCTGGTCATGTTTGGTCATTCAAATAGGTCTGTGCAAATGTACATGTTGTATGGCTGCAATGAAACCTAACTGCCAACAATAATGACTTTACAATATTTGTATGAGCAAGAAAAAAAGGTAGAATTTCACTACATACGTATGCTGTTAGGTTCTTAACATTACATGCTTTGTAATATGCATTCAGATTGGTCTGTGATCTTGTTTATTCAACCTTGTCCCCCACTAGTCCTGGTTTGCTAATGATGGATGACTTTACTTCAGATGAAACTGAAGGTCAGTTCTGGGCCAGATCTCTCCTTGTGAAGTCAGACTCTTCCTCCCAAATGATTCAAGCTGTGCCTGACTCGCGCATCCACGAAAATACAGTAAGTGGTGTGGACTAAAGCAATCAAGAGGGCTCATTGCAGTATGGATTTATCCACCTTGACAGAGGGGGCAAAAGGGAAGCATCAGGGCATTGAAAATGAAATTGTCCTTCCAGCGGCCATGAGGCATTACCTCTAATGAGAGGACATTAGTTCAGCTGAAGAAAGTCAAGAGGGAGAGAAACTCACACTAAGTAGTTGCCTGGGTGTTGTTGTGTGGTTTCTCATGTGTTGCTATGTTGTTTCAAGGATGTTCTGGGTTCTGGGCAAGATTGGTCTGAGCAGGAGGAAGTCAAGAGAGAGATAAACTCGCAACATACAGTTGCCTAGGTGTTGCTAGGCAGTTGCTATGTCATCTCTAGATTATTCTGGGTTGTTTATAAGACATTCCCTCAAGTGTGACGACATTACTTGAGCTGGAGAAAGTCAAGATAGAGAAGCTCACATTAAGTTGCCTGGATGTTGCTATACAGTTGTTACTGCAGTTACTGCAGTTTTATGGGTTGTTCATTAGGGAGTATTTATAAACTGAGGAACTTGTTTGCGCAGGAGAAAGTCGAGAGAGAGATAAACTCACAACATGCGGTTGCCTGGGTGTTGCTAGGCAGTTTTTATGTGACTGCTAGATTATTCTGGGTTGTTTATAAGACATTCCCTCAAGTGTGATGACATTACTTGAGCTGGAGAAAGTCAAGATAGAGAAGCTCACAGTAAATGGTTGCCTGGGTGTTGCTATACTGTTGTTAAGGTGTTGCTATGTTGTTGCAAGATTTTTCTGGGTTGCCTGGGTGTTGTTATGGGGTTTCTAAAGTGGTGCTATGCAGTTGCCAGATTGTTCTGGGCTGCCTGGATGTTGCTAGGTGGTTGCTAAGGCATTGCTATGTAGTTACTACAGTTTTATGGGTTGTTCATGAGGGATTATTTATAAATTGAGGAAGCTACTTGAGCAGGAGAAAGACAAGAGAGAGATAAACTCACAACATGTGGTTGAACGGATGTTGCTAGGCAATAGCTATGTCATAGCTAGATTATTCTGGGTTGTTTATAAGACATTCCCTCCAGAGTGAGGACATTACTTGAGCTGGGGAAAGTCAAGAAGCTCACAGTAAGGGGTTGCCTGAATGTTGCTATAATGTTGTTAAGGTGTTGCTATGTTGTTGCAAGATTGTTCTGGATTGCCTAGGTGTTGTTATGGGTTTTTAATGTTTTACTATATGGTTGCGAGATTGTTTTTTGGTTGCCTGGATGTTGCTAGGTGGTTGCTAAGGGATTGCTATAGTTACTACAGTTTTATGGGATGTTCATGAGGGATTATTTATAATTTGAGGAATTTACTTGAGCAGGAGAATGTCAAGAGAGAAAAGCTCACAGTAAAGAGGTTGTCTGGGTGTTGCCATACTGTTTGTTGCTATGTTGTTGCAAGCTTGTTCTGGGTTGCCTAGGCGTTGTTATGGGGTTTCTAAAGTGTTTGTGTGTTGTTGCAAGATTGTTTTTTAGTTGCCTGGATGTTGCTAGGTTGTTGCTAAGGAATTGCTATAATTACTACAGTTTTATGGGATGTTCATGAGGGATTATTTGTAAATTGAGGAACGTACTTGAGCAAGAGAAAGTCGAGAGAGAGATAAACTCACCACAGGTAGTTGCTATGTAGTCATTATGTTGCTAAATGGTTGATAAGGGTTGTTCATGAGGCATTGTGGGCAAAAAAAAAGAAGAGGGCTGAGAGAGTAAAAATAATAGGTGGTTGCCTGTGTGTTTCAATGTAGTTGCTAAGGTGTTACTAAAGTATGTGGTTGCTAGGGTATTGTTATGTGGTTATGAAACATTGCATCTAATGCAAGGATCTGAGCAAGAAATAAAAAAGGAACTTGCACCATGCCAGGGTGTTGCTAGACAGTTGCTATGTGATTGCTAGATTTATCAGGGTTGTTTATAAGGCCATTACTTGAGCTTTAGAACTTCAAGCCCAGGTGTTGCTATGAAGTTGCTAAGGTGTTACTATAAGGTTGCTAAATTGTTCTGGGCTGTTTATGAGACATTACCTGTACCTGTCCAGATGTGATTAGGTACTTTACTTTTATAAAGTAATTGAAAAGGTACACTACTTATACATTTTAAATAGGGTAATTTGTAATATGTAATCTATTAAATTTCCAAAGTAACCTCCCCAACACTGAATATGAGGGCGTTACCTGAGAAAGTTGAGAGAGAAGCTTTTACAGTAGGGGGTTGTCTGAGTGTTGCTATAAGGTTGCTAAGGGTTTGTTATGTAGTTGTTAGACTGTTTTGGGTCATTCATGAGGCACTGCCTACAATATGAGCACATTACTTGAGCTGGAGTCTGTGCGGTTTCTAGGTCGTTGCTTAGTGATTTCTGATAAAGGAAGAGAGAAATGCATAAAATAGCATACAATAAAAGCAGAAATACAAATAAGAATGAGGGGGAAAAGACAGCCAGATAAAGACACAACCTTGCTCAATTCTTCATGGTCACTTAATCTCCCCGAGTAAGAGCTTGTCTGTCTTTAAAGGGATCTGTGACTCAGCTCAGCTTCAGTTAGAGTTGGTAAACACTAATTAAACTGCCTTGGCCATTGTCTCGTCTCTCCTCACCTGCAGTGCCAGTGTTACAGAGGCTTGCTGTAGTCCAGCCATATACAGAAATCTAAATCCTCAGTAGTTCTATCTGCTGCTTTAAAATTCATTCATATTCTAAAATTACATCTGAACAGACTGATATTCAATCATTTTAAAAACTGATGTAAATTACATTTGCCATTCAGGGTAAATGCATTCTTCTTGTACCCCAAAGCTGCCACCTCAGTTATACAAAGTAGTGTATGAAGTTTATCTTAATTATGATGATTTAAGTGCGAACTCAGATTGAGCCATTATATTTTTCAATCTTTCACCTACGTTGTGAAGACTTTGTACTTGTTGCTACAACATTTGCTTAAAGGAGTAGGCTCTATATAAATCATAGCCTCATTTTATAATTCATAATTGTACAATTTTAATTCAATCAGCCAATTTCCAGGTCTGACAGGAGCACTTTTAGCTTAGCTTAGCATAGATCATTAAATCAGATTAGACTATTGGGATCTTGCTCAAAAATAATGGGTTACTTAAGTTAAATTGTTGAGTTTTACAATTTTTCAATCCATTAAGACAATCTCCGGGTCTGGCAGGAGCACTTTACGCTTAGCTTAGCATAGATCATTGAATCAAATTAGACCATTAGCATCTCGCTCAAAAATAATGGGTTACTAAAGTTAAACAGATGAGTTTCACTATTTTTGAATCCGTTCAGCCAATCTTTAGGTCTGACAGAAGCGCTTTTAGCTTAGCTTAGCATAGATCATTGGATCAGATTAGACCATTAGCATCTTGCTAAAAAATAATGGGTTACTAAAGTTAAACAGTTGAGTTTTACCATTTTTTAAATCAATTTAGGCAATCTCCGGGTCTAGCTGAAGCACCTTTAGCTTAGCTTAGCATAGATCATTGACTCAGATTAGACCATTAGCATCTCGCTCAAAAATAGCAAAAGATTTTTCCTATTTAAAAGGTTACCCTTCTGTAGTTACATCATGTATTAAGACCAATGGGAAATGGTTCCAACATAATAAATAAGAAACTTTGCTGCTGTACCATGCAATGATATTATACAGTGCCTATTAGTCCCCAGCTAGGTAACCGGAATGAAAAACATAATGAGTATATAGTTCCTTGCCATATCAACCTAAAACAGCAAATTTTAATTTTCCATTGGTCTTAATATAAATTAAAACAGAAGAGTTTGGACAGAAGTGTCCAGCTTAAACATGAATATGATCACATCTCCTTGGACAGTTGTGAGTGAGATGCTAATAGTCTAATCCGATTCAATAATCTATGCTAAGCTAAGCTAAAAGTGCTCCGGCCAGACCCGGAAATTGGCTGAATGGATTCAAAGAGCTGTAAAATTGTCTTATTTACCATAAAAGTGTAGTGTTCCTTTAACATCTTTCATCTCACCTTTTCATTTTTCTAGACTTCCTTTCCTCTCATCCTCATTTCCTTTCACCTTTCTCTCTATCTTTAAGGACCCCTGGGGCCAAACCTTGCTGTCTCAGCAGAGAAGGAGGCTGAATATGTGTGAAAATCAGGATGTTCCCTGTCGCGTCTCTCATTAGCACATACTGTGGCCGCTTAGATATAACGTCTTAGGCACACAAGTCTGAGCTCACGAACACAACCGAGAGGATCAGCCTTGATTATACATTTAATGTAAAAATAGCAGAAAGCGCTGAGGGGCAGAACAACCTGGACGTCCTTGTGGAGCAGAATAAATATGGAAATATTAATAGTAACCAACAGCTTCATCATGTGAATCTGCTTTTTTCCCAGTTACAAACACAACACAAATTTACCTGATATATAGGTGGACAAAAACTCATTAGGGTCTTATTTTATTTGCTATGGTTACTATTTGCTGTTTTCCATCTGCTCTAACTGTGAAATAAGGGTCTGAAGAAAACAATTTCTGCTCAAAACTGATTTTAATATTTTACCATTGTCAGAGCTGGAGGCGCTAATTTAAATTTTAATAGATCTCAGTGGACCTTGAACAACAGTGAAATAAACCAGTTTTGTTCAGAGACAGCTGTGCAAATATGAGTGACTGAGGATAGGATGGAATAGAATAGAATAGAATAGAATAGAATAGAATAGAATAGAATAGAAAAGATGCACTAACGGTATGTTTACATAAGATTTTCATATGAAAACAGAAAAGTTTTTGAATGTTTAGGATCAAAGGTCTAGGTCAGTGTTTCCCAACCCTGTTCCTGGAGGCACTTCAACAAAACAATTTTTAACATAGGCTCATTCTGAAAATGTAGCCATATATACGTTTCTGGAGACCGCGAATTATGTAGCCAGAGGTACGTATGGCTGCATTAAATTTTTTAGACAAATGCTATGGGTCGGTATGATGCCATTCCTTTTCGTGCTTACCAGCTGACTGCTTACCTTCATATGGACAGCTTTCCGGCTGTTACCAGTTTGTTCTATTAGCTTACCATGTACGTTGGCAGACTTGAGACGCAGGGAGGAGTTGACCACGACGACAAGGTTTGTTTCTGGCGAAGAACTGTTCCAAAAAACAGATAAGACAAAAACAGAATCTGGAAAATTTAATAAACAAGTAAATAACAAGGTGAGAATGTGGTAAAATCTGAAAACGTGGTAAAAATCGGGCAAGGGCTTTTCTTTTTCTGGATTGCTTTTGAAATTTTTTTGTTGGGTTTAGGGAAGTTGGTGGGCTAGTCAATCAATAAAATTGGTTGGGCTTAGATAAGGAAGAGGGTGGGTCAGTTGATTGGTCAATCAGTCATTCAGTCAGCCAAACAGTTCATCAACAGCAGCCTCTTACGCGAGAACAGCAGGTGCGCGAGAAATTAGAGATCTTAAAAAGCATACACAGCGGCCTCTCGTGGATTCGCGAAAACAAAAACTGCGAAAAAAAGTACCCTCCGGAATCTAAGGTCTCCAGAAATGTATATAGAGGTACGTTTTCAGAATGAGTCTGGGGTGAGATTTTTGGATGTCTCCCTTATCTGACCTATTTATTTCAGGTTTTGGAGTCAGGTGTGTTTGATTAGGAAGAGATTGAAAATGTGTACTGTTGGTGTGCCTTCTGGAACAGGGTTGGGAAACACGGATCTAGGCAACATTCTAAAAATCCATTTACCTGTATGTGGATGGCTTTCCTACTGTTGCCAGTTTGTCTGGTAGCTCGACACATACGTTGAAGGACTTGAGATGCAGAGCGGAGTTGACCGCTACGATAGGGTTCGAGTCCGGCGAAGAACGGTTCCAGTAAGCCGGTAAGACAAACAAAAAACAAAAAACAAAAAATAAAAGAAAAGAATAACAGTGTGATAATGTGGTAAAATCTGAAAACGTGGTAAAAATCAAGCAAGGGCTTTTAATTTTCTAGATTGCTTTTCAAAACACTGTGGCTGGGTTTGGTTTTGGTGCTTTTGAAAATACTATTGGTTGGGTTAAGGGAGGTTTCGGTTGGTTGGTCAGTGAGTCAGTCAGTTAATCAGCAGTGGCCTCTGGTGGATTTGCGTGAGAACAGCAGGCGCGAATTGCACTCGCAAGTGAAATTTGAGATCTCAAAAAGCGTACACACCAGTAAAGTAAAGTAAAGATCATCTTCCATGAACACATTTTGTAAATTTCCTTCTGTAAATTTATCACAGCTTAATTTTTTATTAGTAATGTGCATTGCTAAGATGTTAATTTGGACAACGTTAAAGGTAATTGTCTCAGCATTTTGATATTTTGAAACCCCCAGATTCCAGATTTAACAATATTATGAGATATTATCCTATCACAACAAACCATATACCAATGCAAAGCTTTTAGAAGATGTACAGTGGTGAAAAAAGTATTGAACATATCACATTTTTTTCAGACAACATATTTCTAAAGGTGCTGTTGACTTTAATTTCCCCGTATATTAGTAACAACCAAAAAAGTCCATATACAGTTGAAGTTATTAGCCCACATTTGATTTTTTTTTCTTTTTTTATATATCCTAAATAATGTTTAACAGAGCAAGGAAATTTTCACAGTATGTCTGAGAATATTTTTTCTTCTGGAGAAAGTCTTAATTGTTTAATTTCGGCTAGAATAAAAGCAGTTTTTAATTTTTTTAAAAAACGTTTTAAGGTCAAAATTATTAGCTCATTTAAGCTATATATTTTAATATATTTCTACATATATATATATATATATGACAAACAAACCATCATTACACAATAACTTGCCTAATTACCCTAACCTGCCTAGTTAACCTAATTAACCTAGTTAAGCTTTTAAATATCACTTTAAGCTGTATAGAAGTGTCTTGAAAAATATCTAGTCAAATATTATTTACTGTCATCATGGCAAAAATGAAATAAATCAGTTATTAAAAATGAGTTATTAAAACTATAATGTTTAGAAATGTGTTGAAAAAATTTTCTCCGTTAAACAGAAATTAGGGGAAAAAATAAACAGGGGGGCTAATAATTCTGACTTCAACTGTATGCAAAAAAAAGAAATCTAATTAGTTTACAAATTAAACTATGCATAAAATAAAATGACGCAGGAAAATTTTGAAATTGAACACATGAAGAAAGTGACCTGAAGAAAGGCAGTGAAAGACCAGACTGCAGCTGAAATCTCTCTCTGGTTCTTCAGCAATTTTCTATCTTTTGTCATTGTAAATGAATATCAGCTGCTTCAGTCCAACATCTGCATTATCAGGATGATGAAGATGAAACCAGGGTGGACATTTTAGCAAGACAATGATTCAAAACACAGCCAAGGAAACCCTCAATAGGTTTTAGAGAAAGAAAATCAAGCTGGAGAATGACCTAGCCAATCACCTGACTTAAATCCAATATAAAATACAAATTAAAGATCAGATTTGATAGATGAGACCCACAGAACCATCTAGATTTTTACACTCTGTTGAAGTCTGTGAAAAACTCACACCTGAGCAACTGATGTGACTTCATTCTCCATATGAGAGGCACCTTTAGGCTGCCCTTACCAAAAAGGCCTTTAATATAAAGTATTAAATATGTTTCAGTAGTTCAGTACTTTCTCCTTGTGTCATTTCGTTATTATTACACATAACTCATCTTTCAGATTTATTTTATTTTATTTTTTTGTTTAATTTTTATGTTTGTATTGTTTTAATTTGACCAAAATCTGGTTCATTTCCATGTCAACAGCTCCTTTAGAAATATTATTCCCAGGAAAAAAACATGACTGAGCTGTATAAATCTCAATTTCCAATAACTCACTCTCATGACTGGTTTTGTGGTCCAGGGACACAAAAAATGTTTATCAGAAACCTTGAGACATATTTTAGAAGCTCCTGGGATATTAGCTTGCAGTTTCTAGTGGGAAAGAAAAAAAATGAACCAGAGAAAATATTGATTACTGATACTGATGCGTATAATTTATCTTAAGCGTACAATAGTAATTGTTTTTTGCACGGTTCACTTCTCCAAACCTCTGCAGTCTTCAATCAGCTCTCAGCTTTTCCAGTGTGCAGTTATAATGCTGAACACTAAACCGATTTTTCAGTATAAACTCTGAACTATTTTTGAGTCGTGGAGATCTCTGAACAGCAGATGAAAAGGAATGGCTGATGGGAAAGGAGACACAGCCGGGCTGGAGGGAGGAGGGGAGAGCGGGGTTATCCAGGTGTGGAGGCCGATCCATCATCTCCACCCACCATTAGCAGTGAGGATGAAAAGAGAGCGATACCAACTGAACCAGAAAAGGACAGTGAGAATGTTTTTTGGTGTCCTATCATGAGCGTTTCCATGCAATACGTGAGACTTTGTGTGTTGCACTAAAATACATCATTCATAAATGTTACTATATTTATTCTTGCTGTATCTTGTAAAAAATATGAGACAGATGTTTACTATTACTTGAATTCTCCCTGTTACACTTTTTCTGTTTGTGAATGTCAAAGGTCTGTGAAGTCTGGATGGATTTGCTGTGTCCGGAATAAAAAAAATGGATCTGAACTGCCTGATGTAAGTTGTTAGTGTTTCCCAGTACTGGGCAGAGCTTCAAATTGTTAGGGACAGAAATGTTAAGATTTATACACTGTTTAATGGGGAGCCAGAGCAATGTTGACAGAACTGGACTAATATGATCATACTTCTGTAATTAGAAGGTGAGGATTGAACCCCAGTCTTTTAAACTCAAAGCTAGTGCTTTTCCCAGCTGAGCTAACCCCTCAACAGATGAACCCAAGAGCAGAAGATCAATAAGGAAACTTAAGGCTTTCGGTTCACAAAAAATAAAGGTCACACTTTATTTTGAAGGTCCGTTTGTTGAATTTAAGCTACATGCCAACTAATTCTCATTAGATTATAAGTAGCCTGTTAGGGTTGGCATTAGGGTTAGTGTAAGTTGACATGTACTTGCAAAGTTTCTTATAGTTAGTTAAATGTCTGTTGAAGGACCAGTATCAACAGATAATAAGCAGACAGTCTACTAAAACTTAAAAATGAGTGTTGCTAAAATAAATAAATGATCTTTACTTGAAAAATAGATTACAAAGTACAACAAAATAACTGAAGCTGAGCTTCCAGAGAGCAGGCAAAACAAAACAGACACAAGGATCAAAAAACACAACCATAAATGGCTTTTTTTCCCGTTTTTCCCGGGATTCTCCCGTATTTTACAGTTCTATCCTGCTATCATCGGATAAAGGTATTTTTCTGTATTTCTCCCGTGTTTTCATTCTTTCCCTGAAGGCTGGCAAATATTATATTAAAGAGCCGAGCCTCCCTATACGCAGTCTATACTGCCTAACCACCAAGGGCCGCCCCTTGCTCTTAAATGTGAGTCTGTTCTGTGCTTTCGCTTTGTTTAGGCATATAGTGGGTCAGCTCACCCGCTCCATGGTGATAAATAGGCACTGTTTCCCAAATGGATTCTGTACACGTGATTTAAAACGTAGCGAAGGTCTGGGTTTTGTGTGCGTGTTTAAACAGACATATACACATAATTAATAATAATAATCGACATCTGAAGATTACACTTCAATTACCGTCTGGTTCGGCTCAGCTGCCAAAACCGACCTCCGTAGACTACAGCGAATAGTGCGGACTGCTGAACGAATCACTGGCACAACCATTCCTACACAGTAAAAGGGCTCGCAAAATCACTCTGGACGCCTCACACCCAGCACACTACCTGTTCGAACTGTTACCGTCTGGTCGGCGCTTCAGAGCACCAAGCACAAAAACAGCCAGACACAGGAAAAGTTTCTTTCCTCAGGCTGTCTACCTTATGAACAGTTAAATATTCCCCTACTGTGCAATAAATATGTGCAATACTTTCTCATACGCACTTGTACACAGCACCTTATATCAATATACAATGCAATACTTTCTACATTCGCACTTGTACACAGCACCTTATAACCTGTATATTTATAACAATCTGTACATACAACACAACATCCAGGTTTCTTGACTAACCGCATCTGTTTAATGTTTATCATTTTTATTTATTTTGTGTACACTTTATGTACACTGGAAGCTTCTGTAGCCAAAACAAATTCCTTGTGTGTGTAAAGCACACTTGGCAATAAAACTGATTCTGATACAGGTGCAGTTTGCTGTCAGAATGCAGTTTTGCTTGTTGATGATTACCCAGGCCTTGTATAGCTCAGTCTTCTTTACTTGTCTTTGGCTAGGCAGAACCTCAGTTTTTAGCACTACAAAGTTTTGAATCTGGTAATCATGGAACATTATTTCTTGCGCATGACCACACAGAACAAAATTGTTGGCATCCAAATACTTGTAGGCCTTTAACCTCTCTCTTGTAAAATCCCTTGGAGCTTTAATGAGATTGTATATTTCAGGCTGGATGCTTGGCCATTTCGTCTTATCCAATATCCATTGGGAGGGTGCTATCGCAAATGGACCTGTCAGACGAACGCCGCTCACTTTAACGTAATTTTGCTGAATAACTGTGCTTATCACTGGGTGACAATAATAGGCTGAAAGCATTATGTAAATAATATATATAATATGTAAACAATATATCTAATCTCTAATACAGCAACAAAAACTGTATCGCATCGGATGTTATTCCCTCGCTGTAAATGCTACCGCTTCCGTTTTTTCTGCAACCTAGCCGCGCGCGCATCCTAAATGTTTACAAACCGGTAATTGGTCTATTATTGGAATGCAGAGACAGTGATAGAGTGATAGAGACAATTCGGTGGATGGGGATGATTGGAAGACCATGACCTTATCCTTCCAACTTCTATCTTCAGCTTATTTATTTGCTTACTAACCATGTAGCGAATTGCGATAATCTATCCTTGAGGTCATAAGTACAAATGACAAATTTCAGTGGATTGAACATAGAACAATTATGTTGTCCTTAAAAAACACTAAGAATTGTGTTGTTTCATCTCATTTAAAATAAGTAGTTTTAACAAGCAACAAAAGTCTAATTTGAGTGTATAACAAAATGTACAAATTTCATATTCACAATAGACATCGCCCTCTAGTGGATTTGACATCCAAAACGTCCAATGAAACTTACCTGGAGCAATGTTTATTACTACATACATATATTACTACTACATATTTAGCAGAAATGAAGGCTGAAGCATGTTTCCGATGATCCTGACCATTTCAGACATGATAATAAAAGAGCTGATGCTGCAGTGCACATTATGCTGTTGTTGTAGTTATGTGCAAAGTTATGCATTGAGCTAACCAACCTTTATTTATAACAACAGGCAATGTCAATAGTAATGCACCCCACTGCTTGCATACGCACATGTATACGCACATGCACAGGCAGTGTCTCAATGCATTCTGCATCATATGGTAACAGATGAGGTGTGCAGGATTGCAAAATCAGGGTTTTCTTGGCCTAGTTTTCTTTCTCCTCCTCCTCTCCTTTGTTCCTCTGCCAAGCTGTCATCTCTAAGCAAAAGGCAGCATGTGTAGCACAGAGGAGCATTTGCCAAGCGTAATGAGGAGAACAGTTTACCCACGTGCACTTTAGGTGCTGAATCACGAGTGTACACTTGGGGTTTTTCAACGTGAGCGCATACTACTGAGTCAGGTTTGTACAGTGATGTTCACAAACAGCATTGTTCTCAAGGGTTAAAGCAAAGCAAAAGCCTAAATGTGCATTTCTATTGTTTCCACACTCTAAAAGTGCAGTTTTTATTGTTTTCATAAAAAAATTAAATCCTGGATGCTGATTCAGGATTCCAGCTCTGCTAAAAAACAGTCTACTGAATGCTGTGCTCAGATTTATTCATTTATTTCTTGAATGAATATTATTATTTTCTCTCTACCATCTTTTTTTCACTCCTATTATATTTTCCTCCTATATGTTTATGTGTTTAATTAATTAATTAATTCATTCATTTATTTATTATTTCTATATTTACATTCTGAATTTCTGAATTTAATGATATATTTGGGCATCTAAAGGCAAGGCATTTCCAATGTTTTTTTTAATGTGAGTGTATACTATAATGAGTCCGGTTTGTCCAAAGTGATGTTCAGAAACAGCATTTTTCTCAAGGGTTAAAGCAAAGTAAAAGCCTAAATGTGCATTTGTTGTATTGTTTACACACTCTAAAGGTGCAGTTTGTATTGTTTTCATATTTTGTTTTATTTTGTATTATTTATACTTGTTTTAATTAAATAATTTATTTATTTATTTATTTATTTATTTATTTATTTATTTATTTATTTATTTGTTTGTTTGTTTGTTTATTTATTTAGTTAATGCACTATTTACTCTCTACTTTCTCTTTTTTATTCCTCTTCTATTTTCCTTCTATGTTTATGATTTTCTCTCAGTAATTCATTCATTAATTAAATCTTTTATTTTTTATATTATTTATTATTACTAAATTTATTATTAGTATTATTATTATTATTATTATTATTATTAATATTATTAATATTATTAATATTATTTTATGTTATTTTATATTATTAAAATTATATTTATATTTTCTGAATTTTATTATGCATTTTGCCATCTGACATTGTAACAAAATTAAATTTCTTAGCTTCTAACATAAAATATAAAACATGTTTAAAAATAAAATGCATTTAAAAACATTTCAGCCAGAATTTTTATTTATTTATTTACTATATAAATGCATGTCTAGCTAGTATCATTTCCATTAGTAAACATGCAACCAGCTAGCAAAGCACACACATATCTTTATTTTTTTCCACACAGTATCTAAAGAAAACTAAGCTCTTAAAACATAATGATTATTATCTAAAAAGTCTCTCAGGGAGAAACATATGACCACCATTATATTGATTACTGTGTCCCCAGACTGTTTTATAACAGCAATCGAGGCAGTCAATTGTGAATATAATCATAGCTGAAGGGCTTTCCTGGAGTCCAGTCCATCTATTGCTGAGCTGAATGCGTAATTCTGTTGGAATTGACTCAAGGAGAGTTTTACATGCTCTCAGATGTCATGACCATGTTTTGGTACAGTTTCTCACATTGGTAGCACTTGAGCGTTAAGTGGAATGGCGAGAAATCATGCCTTATTTTCCCATTCAATCTGTGCCAAATAAAATATTTTATAATTCTTTGTTATTTATATTTCTTGTGTCTACTTATGCATTGTTTGTTTGGTTATGTTTAAAACTTCACAGTAAACATTTGTCACTGTTTTGGAGCACACTAGCTAATATATCCTTAAAGTAACAGACTGAAACTAACATCTAAAAAATATACAGTTGAAGTCAGAATTATTAGCCCCCCTGAATTATTCGCCCCCTATTTATTATTTCCCCCAATTTCTGTTTAACGGAGAAAAGATTTTTTCAACACATTTCTAAACATAATAGTTTTAATAACTCATTTCTAATAACTGATTTATTCCATTTTTGCCATGATGACAATAAATAATATTTGACATATTTTTCAAGACACTTCTATACAGCTTATAGTGACATTTAAAGGCTTAACTAGGTTAATTAGGTTAACTAGGCAGGTTAGGGTAATTAGGCAAGTTATTGTATAATGATGGTTTGTTCTGTAGACTATCGAAAAAAATTAGCTTAAAGGGGCTAACAATTTTGACCTCAAAATGGCTTTTAAAAAAATAAAAACTCATTTTATTCTAGCCGAAATAAAACAATTAAGACTTTCTCCATAAGAAAAAATATTCTCAGGCATACTGTGAAAATTTCCTTGCTCTGCTATTCATCATTTGGGAAATATTTAAAAAAGAAAAAAATCAAAGGGGGGCTAATAATTCTGACTTTAACTGTATATTTTTTTTATTTCACGGGACCTTTTTATTAAAAATAAGTTATGTGAACTCAAAATGTGAGTTAAAGCAGATTTCTAGTTCTCAGGTTTTGCTCCAGACTGTAAAGGAAAATAAGTGTTGAAATTAAATGTTATTTTATGTGTTTTTCCTTACGATTATGATAGGCAGACATAAAAATAACTTATGCAGTTGAAGTCTGAATTATTAACCCTCCCTGAGAATTTCCCAAATAATGTTTCACAGAGCAAGGAAATTTTTACAGTATGTCTGATAATATTTTTTCTCCTGAAGAAAGTCTTGTTTGTTTTATTTCGGCTAGAATAAAAGCAGTTTGTCACCATTTTAAGGTCAAAATTATTAGCCCCTTTAAGTTATAAATTATTTTCGATAGTCCACAGAACAAACAATCGTTATACAATAACTTGCCTAATTACCCTAACCTGCCTACTTACCCTAATTAACCTAGTTAATCCATTAAAAGTCACTTTAAGCTGTATAGAAGTGTCTTGAAAAATATCTAGTCAAATATTATTTACTGTCATCATGGCAAAGATGAAATAAATCAGTTATTAGAAATGAGTTACTAAAACTATTATGTTTAGAAATGTGTTATGTTTAAAAATATGGAAAAAATAAACAGGGGCACTAATAATTCAGGAGGACGAATAATTCAGGAGGACAATTTTAACTGTATAATTTGTACACTGCCTGCTTCACTACTGTAATCATGCAAGCGTGTTAAAAACCGGCTCAGGGATAGTTACATTAATACATGCTATTGCCAACTAACACTAAATCATATACAGTAGATTGAAGTTAATGTGATGTATATGCAAACAAATTGCACAAATTAGTTTATTTCAATTTAATTGTAATTAACGTTGTGACAAGAGTGGGGCCAAGAACTGTGTGATCTAAGTGCCCCATTTGTCACAAACATGCTGATGTAATGTACAAAATGAAAATAAGTTCTAATAGCTGTCAGGGTTTAAAGTGTTTGCTAGTTTGATTTTCTTATTAATTCACTCATTTGAGTGGGTGTTTCCCAGTATTGAGTTACGGCTGGAAGGGCATCCGCTGCGTAAAACATATGCTGGAATATTTGGCGGTTCGTTCCACTGTGGAAATCCCCTGATAAATGCGGGACTAAACCAAAGGAAAATGAATGAATGTTTCACCTATTTATTTTCTCTATCTAGTTCTTCTTTTTATATGTATTATTTATTCCTCACATGTTAATTTTCCCTTTGTTTGTTTGTTTGTTTCCCTTTGTTTGTTTTTTCCTAACCCATTTTTAGGCAGTAATTTTCTTTTAATTATCTATTAGGCCAATTATTAGGCATTTTTAGTCTTTTCAATTATTTTCCCAAGAGCTGAAGCTTTTTTCAACACATTTTTAAACATGTGGTTTTGATAACTAATTTCTAATAACCAATTTCTTGTTTATTTGCTACAATGGCAGTACATCATATTGTTCCATTTATTTTGCAATATATTAATATTCAGTTTAAAGCGTCATTTAAAGACGTTTCTAGGTTAATTAGGTATAGGCAAGTAAGACTAATTAGGCAAGTCATTGGACCACAGTGGTTTCTGTAGCCAAACGAGGGAAAATAATTTATTATATTACCTGTAATAGCATTTTAGGCCTTAAATAGTCTTAAATTCATTGAAATATTGTGTTGTAAGTCTTAAATCATTTTAAACATGTCTTAATTTTCCTATGTCAATGTAAAGCTACCCCAATCTGGCCAACACCAATCCCCAACGATCCAGCTCAATAAAACTGTCAACAAAAGTTTTTGTTTATCTCTTTTCACCAATGTGGTTTGACTGTCATCCTTATACTAGCATTTGTTTAAAAGGTCTCTGTGTATTTAGGGTGAGGACACTGACCTGAATAGACTGTTGTGCATAGATTTGTCCATTTTTGTATGATTTTAAAGTCAAAAGTGTCTGTATACAACCAGAGTTTGCTTGTTTTGATACATTGTGTGAAAGATGTTGCTAATAAATAACTAAATTAGATTTTATTTTGATGGGGAAAGTAAAATTATTTTCATTTGGGCCCATTAGAAAAAATCTTTAGCATTTAGTTCTTTATAAGTCTGAAATTTTATTCATAATAGTCTTAACATGTCTTAAAAAGTCTTCAATTTGACTTGGTGAAACCTGTTTCACCTATTTAATTTAATTTAATTTAATTTAATTTAATTTAATAAAATTTTATTTTATTTTATTTTATTTTATTTTATTATTTTTATTTTTTTTATTTTAATTTAATTTAATTTAATTTAATTTAATTTAATTTAATTTAATTTAATTTAATTTAATTTAATTTTTTTATTTTTTTTTCATTTTAAATTAAATTTGTAACTTTTTAACTAATTTAATTTAATGTTATTTTTTATTTATTTTTTTTCCAGCCAATTTAAAATAAAAAGGATTTCTCTAGAAGAAAAATATAATAGGACATGCTGTGAAAAAAAGTCATTGCTGTGTTGAAATATCACTTGGAAAATATTTGAAAAAGAATGAAAATTTCCCAGGAGGGCAAATAATTTTGTCTTCAACTGTATGCTTGTTTTTCTTATTAATTCTCTCATTTCTCATTTCTATTTTGTTCTCTTTTATTCCTACCTTTTCATCTATTTATTTATAAATATCTCTTATTTTCTGTTGGAATTGGTTCTATGGGTGTTTTTCTTGCTCTCAGATGTCCATGTTTTGGTTTGGAGCTTTTGGTGGAAATCTGAGAATACAGTAGATGACACTACAGCAGGACTAAAGCTCAAAATGACCATTCGGTTTTTAACTTTATGTCATGCCTTGCTTGCCCATTCACTCAGTGCCACATTAAATATTCATTGAAAGCCTCATCTTGCCAGTATAAAGGTGAAAAGATACGAATCTTTGGGTCACAGACATACCGGCTGGACTGAATATTTCAGAGGCCGATGGGAATCAAGTTTTGGGTTGAAACGTATCGCAGAAAATGATCCGTGTGACGACTGTAGTGGCCCAGCGGCACACATTCTGTCGGATTGTGATGGATTAACTCATTCTGTGCTCATCTAATCAGATCATGCAGTGTTACTGTCGAGTCCAGATGAACCAGTTTATGCTGAAATGTGATAAGAAGCCCTTAAACGGTATTATGTTGGAAATAGTGAATCTCGGTGCACTGCTAAACCTGATTATAGCTCATTTTACTCGAGCTTTACAAAGAGAATTATTGCTGATTAGGTCTACAATTTGGATTAATATTGAGAATAATAATGCATGAGATACATTTTTTGCAGGAAAACATTTCTATTTCTGTCCAGTTCACTGATTCTGAGTGGTTGCTATGGTGTTGCTAAAGAGTTCCATTTGTTTGCTATGTTATTGCTAAATGGATACTCAGTGTTCTGGGTGCTTGTAAGCTAGTTAAATGTAATTATTTGCAAATAAGATCATGAATTATTTTCTTTCTCTCTGTCTTATTTATTTATTTATTTACTTACTTACTTACTTACTGAGTAAGTAAGTTAGTTACTCAGTTAGAAGGTTGGTTTATTAGTTAGTTAGCTAGTCAGTTAGTTAGTTAGCTAGTCAGTTAGTTAGTTAGTTAGTTAGTTAGTTAGTTAGTTAGCTAGTTAGCTAGTCAGTTAGTTAGCTAGTTAGCTAGTTAGTTAGTCTGGGGTGCGTTTCCCAAACAACGACGTAACTCGCAGCTGAACTATCATAGTACGATGCATCGTTTGGGAATAGAACGACGTAGTGACGAGTGTTTCCCAAAACACATAGTTTCTCTGTCGCAGATTCATCGCTTGAACCATAGTTGTAACGTAAAACGCCCATAATGACGCTCTAAATGGGGCGGAGGAACTACTTCTTTACAGAAGAACCCCATCATTTCTTTGTGCAAATTATACTGTTTTACACAAACACGCATTTAAAATAAAATCCAATATTAATTTTGGTAAAAACATGCACTCACTTTCCATATTAACTGAAATATATGTAAATGCCACATATAGAGGTTATGTTTCCTTTACAAATATTATTGAGAATATGATATATCCTATTCTAAAACATAAAATCTTTAACAAAAGCTAACACTTATTCTAATATAAAATATAAATCATATAAATAAATAAATAATGAGGCTATTTATTATAAAATGAAATTCAATATTTATTATATATTAGGAAATGAAAAAAAAAACAAATTTAATAATAACATTAATAATATTAATGATGATCATGATGAGGATGATGATGATGATAGTTATTATTTTTATTATTATGTATTTGAAATGAAAAAATATACTTTAATAGTATTATTAATAATATTAATTATTATTATTATTATTATTATTATTATTATTATTATTATTATTAAGTTGGATATTATTATTATTATTTTATTTTTGGAAAAGTCTACTTTTACAATTTGGCACATGTAAACCACTGCAGAAATGTTTTAACCAGCAGGCCCATGTCACATACAGTACAGATACTTAATAAATAACCCACTATAAATTAAAAGCATTAACGTATGCTTTTTGTTTTTACAAGCTTTGGAGACGTAACATAAATTCGGCTTTTGAATAATAGGTCACCTATAGCTTTCGCTTGAGGCTGTGTTCAAAATGGCATCAGTGTTTTCAAAGTGCACTGCGAAGGGAGCGCAATTGTCAACATGAAGATCGCTAAAACTGAACTGTGAAAATAGTTTGAAAGTAAATTACACCTAAGGGAGATGACCTTAATGCTTTTTATTTTTAATCATTCCAATTTTGAATGTTAGAATGTTCTAAGTGAATAGGGCATAGGGGGGATAACTGGGAATACAACACAGCCAGGAACAACGTTTATAACTACAGCTCCAGAGGTGTGGTTGCGAGTACTCAAGTTTGCGACGCGGTTTGCGAATGTTCATTGGAGTGACGGATTTGATAAACGGCAAATCAACAAACTATTTTTGTAATAACGGAAGTTGCGACCTTAGTTAGCTTACGATGGTTTTGGGAAACGCACCCCTGTTTGTTAATATGTAAGTTAGTTAGTTACTCAGTTAGAAAGTGGGTTTATTAGATTGTTAGTTACTTAGTTCGTTAGTAAGTTAGTTTCTTAGTTAGAAAATTAGTTAGAAAATTAGTTAGTTAGTTAGTTAGTTAGTTAGTTAGTTAGTTAGTTAGTTAGTTAGTTAGTTAGTTAGTTAGTTAGTTAGTTAGTTAGTTAGTTAGTGTTACAGTCACCAGTGATATAGCTACTGTGGATCGCTGGAGAACTACAAATCGGCCACAGTAACAAACTACAAATCCTGTCATGCACCTCACACACACTTGCTCCTGTTTGACGTTGATTACACACACACACACACACACACACACACACAGCCAGAGGATCATTATGAGGTGATTACATGGACTATAAATACACCACACTTGCACACACACAGTCTTGTTTATCTGTGAGCATTACGATGCGTTTCTTCCTTGTTTAGCCTAGCCGTGTTTTGACCCTTTGCTTTGTCTGTTTGTTTTGATTCATTGCTGCCTGTACCGACTATTTGCCTGTTCTTTGACCACGACTTTGGATTGCTCTGCATGTACCTGTATGACCCTGTTGGCCATTGCCTGCCTGACTACTCTTATCAATAAATCCTGCAGTTGGATCCGCAACTCCATTGTCAGTGTCCTTCACATAACAGTGAGTGAGTGAGTGAGTGAGTGAGTGAGTTAGTTAGTTGTTTTGTCCTCCTGGTTTTAATGTTTCTTTATTTGTTTGTTCTCTTATTTCTGTAAATATTATGTTTCCTCTATTTATATTTTCCTTATTTCCTGATTTATTTTTCTCATATTTGATTTTTGTTTCTGTTTTTTTGTTTGTTTGTTTGTTTATTAAATCATGTATTCATTTAATTTACATTTATTTAATTGTTTTTTTATTATTATTTTGTTTATTTGTGTGTTTCTTTTGTATTTATGTTTATTTGTTAACGTTTTAGTTTTCTTTTAGTTTTTCTTGAGTTAATTCTCATATTATTTTCTAATTTTCTTGTTTTTCTCAAACATGTTTATTTATTTATTTATTTATTTATGTCACAGAAAAAAGCAATAGGCTGCACATGAAGCATGGTTCTTGGCGATTTTATGTGAAGACAATGTATTGCATAATTACTGCACACAGTATATGAATTAACATTTTATATTTCATATTATATAATCCAATTTACATTTTCCTGATTGTGAGAGGAATTTTAAAGTTAAAAGCTTCTGAATAAGAATTTGAGCAGAAGACAGATGCAACAAAATACTCTTTTTAAGGATTATGCTATTTTAAAATGTTGCCATGCTAATGTATCCTTTCTGTCCAGCCTCAAGAATAATTTTACAGTCAGTGCATGATGTCCATCTTGTCCTGTCATCATTTATTTATTCAATAGCACTGTTTTCTTTTTATCGGATCTGTGTCAAGATACGACACCCGTCTCTTTGGTCATCTGTCCGAGCGTTACAGTATGCCTGAATGGAATGTTTAAACATACCTGTAACGGCCTTCAGCGTAACATGAGGTTGTGTGACAGCGTAACGAAATCTCCAGCCTATTATTCATTAATAGTCTGTGTAAAGTTACGCCTCTTAACTCCAGCCTAATAGCGCAGAAGTGGACGTGCCATGCACTCTGTATCTGCCACATGTGAAATGGACAGGAGATATGGCACAGTGCCAGAGGTCATTATCCTGTTCCCTTGTGTCACTTAACGTTGTCATCAATGATGTCATTGTGCGGTGGTGAGATACTATAACATTTGCTATAAATGGATGTGAGGATGCATCTGATATCCATTGGATTTCACACAAGGCAGTCACTTTTTGACCTGCTTTGTCAACATGTTGATGATTTTTAATTAGGTTATTTTTCGGGCCACAAAACACAAGTTTGCTGCTAATTTTGTGTGTGATGTCATGAAATGAGATCATAGATTATCTGAACATTGTTGGATTGACCATATCAGCTGTCTGGACTATTGTTCCACCAAAGTTTCCTCTACTAATATTGCCATCCTTACATAATTAAATATAAACAAAGAAGGCTGTGGAAAAATGCCTTTATTGTTAAACCTAATAAATAAATAAATAAATAAATAAATAAATAAATAAATAAATGAAAATGCCTTTATTGTTTAACCTTTAGATCTTTCTCTCAATAGTAAAAATAATTAAATAAATTAATAAAATAAACAAAGACAATAATAATAAAGAATAAATAAATAAATAAATAAATAAATAAATAAATAAATAAATAAATAAATAAATAAACAAATAAATAAATAAATAAAAGCAATTAATAATAATAATAAATAACAATAATAACAATAAATGAATAAAAATAACTTTATTGTTTAACCTTATATATATATATATATATATATATATATATATATATATATATATATATATATATATATATATATATATATATATATCTCAAATAGTAAAAAATAAAAAATAAATAAATGCAATTATTATTATTACTATTATTATTATTATTAATATAAATAAATAAATAAATAAATAAATAAATAAATAAATAAATAAATAAATAAAATGCCTTTATTGCTTAACCTTTAGATCTTTATCTCCAATAGTAAAATAAATAAATACAAATAATAAGAACAACAATAATAATAATAATAATAATAACAACAACAACAACAACAACGACAATAATAATAATAATAATAATAATAATAATAATAATAATAATAATAATAATAATAATAATAAATAACTGTATGAAAAAATAATAATAATAATATAAATAAAGAGATACATAATCATACTATTCATTCATTCATTTTCGGCTTAGTCCCTTTATTAATCTGGGGTCGCCACAGCGGAATGAACCACCAACTTATCCAGCATTTGTTTTATGCAGCGGATGCCCTTCCAGCTGCAACCCATCACTGGGAAACACATACACACTTATTCACACACACATACACTACGGACAATTTAGCCTACCCAATTCACCTATACCGCATGTCTTTGGACTGTGGGGGAAACCGGAGCACCTGGAGGAAACCCTCGCGAACACAGGGAGAACATGCAAACTCCACACAGAAACGCCAACTGACCTAGCCGAGGCTTGAACCAGCGACCTTCTTGCTGTGAGGCGACAGCACTACCTACAGCACCACTGCGTCACCTTATAATCATAATAAATATATACAGAAATAAGTAAATAATAATGAAAATAGTAAAAAAATAAATATATTAACAATAATAATAAATAAATAAATAACTCATTGAGTACTAACAACTGCAAAAACAGCACAGTATTATAAACAAAATATATATTTCTTCATTATATGTGTGCCAAATGTTTAGACACTTCATTGAATTCATATAAGCAAAGTATTTGTGAAGAATATTCCCAGAATATCCCCACATTATTTGACCTTATTTTTAGTTTAATTGGGTGACTGGAACTTGTTCAACCAATAAAAGCTCTTTCACAGCACTATTAATATGTGTAATTGCAAAGACCATACTCATTTAGAAATTCATCATGAATTTGGGAAAACCAAAGAGAAGAGCTGTGATTTGCACTAAATGAGAAACAGCTAGAGAAATAAGAAAACAACAAAACACACTAAAAATGACAATTTCAGAGAGTCTCCAAAACTATAATCCTACATCACCACAGTTTGAAAGAGTTTTACTTTGAAAATAAAAAGCCAACTCAAGCATGTTTAGTTTTCTTGGCAGAGTGAAAGATTAAACAAAAGGGTTACCAATAAAGACAGCTCTTTTCACAGTCTTTTTACCAAGGGTGCCAATAATAGTATAGTGCACTGTATAACCTTAAATAAAACAACAATGTTTCAGTCCTCGTTTTAGCTTGTTACCGAATAGAACAAACAAGCAACTCCAGAGGGATTCACAGTGCATGTGGATTCAAAATGCCAATTGAAAACTATAACATGCTCTGAAAAATAGGGTTGTTTTCCTACTGGTGCACGAGGGGTCAAGACTTTGCTTGTTACCACTGTCTGCTGCTGACAGATGTAGTAACTACGCCATTGGGAGCAAAGAGCATCATTTATCATAGTCAGCATTTCCAAAATATCAGTACAATCTGGCAAAATTGTATCTATTACTTTGAT
>NC_079455.1:33468861-33511361 GCF_903798145.1 Danio aesculapii | reverse complement strand
ATGCTAAAGATATTAAATAAAAAATTAAATAAATAAAATGTAATAAAAAAAATAAAAATGAAATAATATAAAATAAAAAATACAAAAAATAAAATAATTAAATTCATAAAAATAAAATAAAATATAATAAAATACAATTTAATTACATTAAAATAAAAAACTAAATAAAATAAAAATAAAAAATGCAAAACAATTTAAATAAAAAAATTTATGAAAAAATGCAATAAAATTACATTTAATTAAATTAAATAGTTAATTAAATAAATACTTTTAAAAACAGTTTAATAAAAAATTTAATAAAAATAAAGTTCCTTTTTTATAACAATAATAATTTATATGGCTATTTTTACAGAATTTTGTTGCAAATCAAATAGACACACTCAACATTGTTAAACATTAGAGACTTTACAAATATACATGTTTCCAAAATTCCACAATTTATTCATTATTCAGTACGGCTTTATTCCACACTATATCAGGCCACAGTCCTACAAGCTAAAAGGAGCTATTTCTGTTTGTAAACAGGCTGAAATAAATAATAAAGCAGGCTCTTTCTGCAAGTATTGCTGAGAGGTGAATGTGCTATTTTCAGGCTGCTGGTGGGTTGCCGTATACCATTCAGAACATTTGTTTCTGAAGGGCAGGGTGGGTTACTGTAGGTCATCTGCCACACACAATCTTATTTCTACTCCAGTGCACAATCACGTGCTCCTCTGTACATTCCTGACCCACAGATCACAACCGAGGAAACTCCTGATCTTACACACACATTATTCCTCACTGTTGAATGAGAACAAGCTCCAGTTTAAAGAGGATGGTACATTACAGTAAATGTATCAGTGAGCTTTGGGATTTTTGTCTTTGCATTTAGTCCTGCATCATGGCATGAATGAATATCTGATTATCTACAGTAGTTTGCACACTGGGTTATGATGCTTCTCCTCTCTTTGTTCCTGGTTTAAGAGATAACGTGGGTTATGCTAAATACGCATGCATCATTTGAGTCTATAAGAGACTCTGCCCTCAGCCTAATAGATTCATAATCAATAATTCTGGATCATTTAATAAATTGCTCTTACTCAGCACATGCACTGCTGCATGGATGAATGTGTTAAACTAGTGAACCCTATGGCATTGTTGTATAATAATTTTAGCAATGCTTTAAAGTTACGTTAACAAAATTATGGGTGTTTGTAATATTAAATAAAGGCTGTTGTTTTAAACTTTAATTCTATAAAAATGCTTAATATATATGGACCAACATGCTAAAATATGCTAGCAACATGCTAAAACATGTTAACCATGAACCATATTCCATATATGCAATAAGTGATAAGTATGCTGTACAATAACGTGGAATACATGCATACAAACAGGCTAGCAACATGGTAATCCATAAGGTATCCATAATCCTGGACCAGGCCGTATCCTAAGCAGATGCTGTGGTGGTCATGAAGGAGCGAAGAGCATGAGACTAGTTCCTAAAACACCCCAGTGATAGACGAGTCTTCGCATTGATCCCGTGGGACAGCCAGAACACCCGCCAGTGACCTATTGAAACCTGTAGCTTCTCCACAATGGACATCCAGCTTTCTCCAGCCTCCGGTGCTTTGACTGCAGCTCTGCACAAGAAGTTTGGCCAGAGGAGAAATGACTAGAAATTATAGTTTTTTTCCCTTCACTTTCATCGATTGGTGAAATTTGGTCCTCGCCACTGTGGCCACTGGCTTGCTTGGTTTGGGACTTGTGGAGCTGCGCATCAATGGATTTGCTCTTCAGTGTTTGGACTTCCAGCAGTGAAAATTAAACCACACTGAACTAAACTAAACTGAACTTCAACTCTGAAAACTGGACTGACGCAGTTTCAATTTACTAGAACTTCTATGTTAAGCTGCTGCTTTGACACAATCTACATTGTAAAAGCGCTATAGAAATAATAATGAATTTAATTGAATTACTGCATACTCCACAAAAAAACCTTCCAAAAGTACAAATATGGTTCAGATAACAGCAGAAATAAAGGAAGCAATCATAGATCAAACCCACAGTTAGGCATGGGACGATTTTCAATGTATACCACGGTTTGGAAAAGTCTAGGTTTTAAATCCGCCAAAATGTTCTGCTATACCGTTCCAAACGTATGTGTACGATTATTTTTTTTAAAAGCTTTTTAGGACAGCAGTATCTCCAGCAGAAAAGATATCCAAAGATGCCTTTAACTTGTAAAGACATCTGTGTTTTTAAAACTAATGAAGTTTTATAAAGTAATATCGAGAGGAGCACGTGATATGATTGATCGCGGCTGGCATCACATCAAAAATCATTGCTAGTCCAACCAGATTTCATTGCTAGACCAATCAAATTAATTACAGCCTCCAATAAATAAGCCCATTCATCCTACCTTCCTGATCTTCCTTTTTGAAGAAGCACCCCCCCCCCCTTCCCCCTCCGCCATCTACCCTATTCCATCCTACATGCCCAGGCGGGAGTATCTCCCAGCTCAGGGATCTCTCCCTGGACAGCATGTCAAATCTGCAATTTATATCAAGCAATAGCCAAGTGTGAACTCTTGAAATTAAGAGATTAGAAGTCAATGATTCATTTGAATTATTTAGCCCGACATGTTTACTGTTCCAAAATGTTATAAATGTTTCTCAAAATAAAATATACTGTGTTCAAAGGGGTTTCAAAATTATAATATACTGTAAAAATATTAAAATAAAATATACTGTGTTCAAAATAAGGTTTAATTTTTTACCTAGACATTTAAAAAGAATATATTTTAAAAACAATAATCACAATACCGTGAAACCGTGATATATTTATCCAAGGTTATCATACCGTCAGAATCTTATACCAGCCCATGCTTACCCACAGTAAATGTGAAGTAAATGTCACATACTAACCACACTGAAGAAAGAGGTCAAATGTTGTCAGTGACCCCACAGTCCAACTGTGTGCATCGATCCAAGAGCTTCTTGGATGTCCTGGCCTGAAGTGGGACCAACTGGAGCAAAGGGGTCAGTGATCTACAAATCGGAGATGTTGAAGTATGTCATGCCTTTTCCCTATAGTAGCACCATCCATTAGAATAGACCAGGATTTGTGCTTAACATGGAGAGAATGGTTTGTTTCATTGCTCCATTAGGTCTGTTTTGGCAGTTTTATTTAGGTGTATCAGTATTTTGTAGAGCGCATATATCCATTCCAGCAATGGATCTCTCATAATTACACAATTATGAAAGATGTCTAGGCATGCGGGAGCCAAACAAATGGAATTATTTTATAATCAGAAAATTAAGCATGATGAATGGCGAGGCTGTTTAATTTCTGGCACTTTAATTTCTACCATTTACTCAATCTGCTATGCTTGAAGTTAATGGTCATTGTCTCCCTTCAGGACATTTCATGCGTGAAGTAATAATCGAACAGCGAGTTAAATATTTGCGCAAGAATCAGCTTGGCAATTTATGGAAATTTATTCTGAACTAAACATGCTATTGGAGACGTATGAGTGTCAATATGAGCACAAGGCTTCAGAGACGACAACCTCTAAAATGGTACAATGAGATACCAAAAATATATCGTCAGGCATGTTTAGTGTCATTTCATTTATTTAACTGAGTATTTAAGGTTTACAATACAAGTAACTATTTTAAATCTTTATTCTTTGCTGTGCTTATGTCTAGCTGTGAATAATTTTAAAGAATAATTCACTCAAAAATGAAACATTAACTTACCCTTAAGTGGTTCCAAACTAGTTTAAGCTTTTTTTTTAAGCACAAAAGAAGATAATGATTATGAAGAATGTTGGAAACCGGTAACCAATTGACATCTATAGTAGGAAAAGCAAATATTATGGATGTCAATGGTTACAGGTTTGCAACATTCTTCAAAATATCTTCTTCAACAGAACATAAAACAGAATAACTCAACTGGTTTGGAACAAGTCATGGGTAAGTAAACGATGACAGGATTTTCATTTTTTAAGTGAACTATTCCTAAAATATATATACCGGCCACTTTATTAGGTACACCTTACTAGTACCGGGTTGGTCCACATTTTGCCTTCCGAAAAGCCTTAATCCATCGTGGCAATGATTCAACAAGGTACTGGAAATATTCCTCAGAGATTTTGCTCCATATTGACATGATAGCATCACACAGTTGCTGCAGATTTGTCAGCTGCACATCCATGATACGAATCTCCCGTATCACCATATCCCAATGGTGCTCTATTGGATTGAGATCTGGTGATTGTGTATGCCATTTGAGTACAGTGAACTCATTGTCATGTATAAGAAACTAGTCTGAGATGATTCACTTTATAACATAGTTCAGAAGATGGGTGCACTGTGGTTATAAAGGGATGGACATGGTTTGCAACAATACTCAGGTAGGCTGTTGCGTTGACACGATGCTCAATTGGTACTAATGGGCCCAATGTGTGCCAGGAATATATCCCCCACGCCATTGTTTTGACAGAAATATATTATATTCAATGACAATGAATCATTATTAGTCGTATTTTTTTTTTCATAAAAGTTATTTGAATTCAATTTGATACAAACATAAATTCAAAAAGACGTTTAAAATTAACTTAAAATTATGCAACAGAGCGTTTTTTGCATTAAATATTGTATTCACACATAAAATAAAATCTTCTTCTTTAGAAAAGTCATCATATAACTCAAAATTTTGCATATCCATCAGTGTTTAGCTGAGAAATGTGGTCTTGAAAGACAAGCTGTCGCTGTGAATCCCGGAGATGCACAGAAATCCTGCTGCTGACTCAAAAAGGAGGAAATATTTTGATTGGTGATGTCAGATTGCAGTTTTATTCATGCAGACTGCCTCTGAAATCCTCAATCCTAATATATGCGGTTCCCTCAGGATCTCTCTAAACGTCTTCATCTGCATTGACATCTGCCTCTGTGTCGCCCGACTCCTGCGCTTTTTTCAGCTCCGCTCTGCCCTTCTCACTCTGATAATAGTCCGACTCGATCCACACCGGGCAGGTGGACACCGTCACAAAGATGTCCTCGTCCACCTCCGTCACTTTGTGCACTCTCTGCTTTATGCCTTTGGAGTACCACCGCGGGGTAGGCACTTTTTCTGTTGGGTTTGTGGCCTTGTATAAACCCTCGCCTTCAGCCAGAGTGATCTTATACTTGTGCTTTGGGCACACGATACAGAGCTTGCTGTTGATTTCCTGTGTGTGAAATGGGAAACAGGGTCATGGGAGGTAACAATGCATGTCAAGTGTGTTTACGGATCATTGAATGAGTCAGTGGCTTGAGAAGAATGGCTTTACCTCAATATCTCCAGTTTCTAATGTGCTGCCAGCATCTGTAAGATAAAAAAAGACAGTTTTCATGCGCCCCATGATGCTTTGTATGATGTAAACAATCAGTGAAGTGTTGTGTACAATGAGGTGACATTATTTAAAGGATTCCACTGTTAATCCATCGACTTTTACTTATTACAATTAAAAATGTACGTGCAGCAGACCGTGAATAACCACAGACACTCAAAACAAGTCTTTCTGCAACAATATCCAGCCAACATAGATATTGTGGGCCCCATATGGGTTATCCGGGCTGCATGGCTTCCATGTGGGCATGGGCTGAACATGGGAATTATAGGTGGAAATATATGTGGATCCCATATAGGTTTCAGTATGTAGGACCTTTATAGGATCTATGTGGGCATGGGCTGAAAATGGGTGTTTTACAAAGTGGGAACCATATAGGTGTGAAAATATGGCACCTTCATGCAATTTACAGTGACTGGGCAAAATGATTTCATGCCTAAAATACAACCTTTAAAGGTCCCATGAAAAATGTTGATGTTAGTTTTAGTCTGTTGTTATAAGGATATCTATTAATGAGTGTTCTCCAAAACAGTGACAAAATTTGCAATTAGAAAATGATAAACTGATATGAACATTGAAAGCTTGCAGTTTGTGAACGATTTTTTTCATGTCACTTTATACTTCAGTTTCTCATCAAATCTTGACCAATCAAATGCTCTCTAGTATCTGACATGTACCACCCCCTTCCAAAGGTTTCTTATTACTTGATGCGCTTCTCAACCACTCTCACTCTCAGAGCTGCGATAAAAATAAAATGCAATTTGTTTTTTAAAGGGGGCGGGGCTACACTATGCCCCACCCTCTCTTAATTGTTTTAGTTGAGATTACATCAAACATTGAATTAAAAAAAAATGCACATTTCAAAGCGCTTCACTGAACCTTTAAACATTTTTAAATAATTACATTTTATTTGATAATCACTTTTAAACCAAGAATATCAGAGATTTTTAATAGAAAAATTTATTATTTTCCAATTTTAAAAATTTTTGTTTACTGTCTTGGGTGTTCAGAATAAAAGTGCTCACTTGATTATGCATTTATTAAAATGTTTTTAGCTATGAATGAAGAAAAATAGAAAAGCATTGTAATTTCTATTCCTTTTTTAACCTTTTTTGACATTTACCAAACTAAAATCCTGACGTTGTTTATATATACAGTACATAGTAGTCAACATTTGAAGTGGATCAAAAAGTTATTGGATTTGAAGAATTTATCTTAAAACTGTAGACATTTTGTGTAATAAGATGCCTCAAAACACATGTGGGACCAGTCCAGTACCCAATGATAAACCCATAATGGGCCCTTGTTATGCTACAAGTGGGGCCAATATGGCATTTATGCATGTTGCCAGTCAGTCAGATTAAATGTGAGATTAGTATGGGCTAATTTAGATAGAGCCAGTGTGGAACCCATTAACAAACCCATTTAGGACCCATGTTTCAAGCTAATATGGGGCCCACTTTGACCCCACTCTGCAATGTGGACTGGGATAAAGTACATATATTGAAAATTACTATATTGTACATAATACAAAGTGAAAATAATCTGATAATTAAAACACATTGAACATAAAAGAGGTTTGGCCCCGGATAATACCAGTAATACTAATGTCATGTTAAAATACCAAGCATAACGTTATTTTCATGATGGATAAAATAAAGCACAAAGCCGAACCTACTTCTTGTTCAGTGTTTACGACACTGTAAAACCCAAAAAGTTAAGGTAACTTAAACCAGTTGAGAAAGCCAATTGCAACAAAACATTTAAGTTCACTAATTCTAATGAGTACTGTGAACTTAATCCATTTGAGTAAACGAAGCAATTTGAACACAGTAAAACTCAATAAATGAAGAGAACTCAAACCATTTAAGGAAACCGATTGCAACAAATCATTTGAGTTAAAAAAAACTAATCTAAATGAGTAATGTGAACTTACTGCATTTAAGTTGAAATAATGAGGTATTTAATTAACTCATTACATTCAACACTGAGTTCAAAACTCTTTTCAATTGAGTAGAATTAACATTCAGTCAATTTTGAGTTAACTACACTTATTTTATTTGATAAAGTCGACTGTTGGGTTTTACAGTATCTGTATATAGATTATTTGTAGTGCACTCTTATCATTTAAAGTGATTTGTTTCAGTTCTTTTGAATGGAAGTTCCTCTAACCCGAAATGCAACCCATGATTTGAATCGCTGTAGTCGCGTGCATTAAAAAGGTGAGCCGAACAAATGACCTCTCGTTATTTTGATTTTGCCACATGTCCTCAACAGCATTATCGCAGTGCTCAATGTGATACTTTGTCTCCCTCTAGTGGAAACAAATGAGCAAAGATGCTTTTCATGCCACTCACGGTAACACTGCAGGTCCATTGCGTAGAAAGTTCTCTGATGATACATTAAAAGGATGTCTCTTCCGTCCAGCGTTACAGTCGTCCTCTTGGCCTGAATAAGATCTTCTTTTTTTCCGATGAAGTACATGCGAGAAGGCTTCTTTTCATCCATGGATGCGATGGAGTTTTAATAATGTTTCCTGTGAAAATTGAATTTAGTGAAATTAATATATTTTGCCGTCCAACCAAATGCAGCTGAATTTAGTTAGATGTATTGTTTAATAATAATAATAATAATAATAATAATAATAATAATAATAATAATAATAATAATGAAAGCAATATATTGAAGAACTGCCTTTTTATATTCGTTATACTCTGGCACAATTATTTTGTTAGCAAGAAGTATTTTTAATAAATGTAAATTATAAAGTACACTGAAAATGGGATGTGTGTATATATGTGTGTATTGCTGGTATGTTTTATTTTTTTAGATAGATAGATAGATAGATAGATAGATAGATAGATAGATAGATAGATAGATAGATAGATAGATAGATAGATAGATAGATAGATAGATAGATAGATAGATAGTTTAGAAAGCAAATAAAAATAAAAGGGTATCAAATAAATGATGCAAATGTAAAAAGACAATTATTAATTATTAGCAATTATGTATGCTAAAACGCAAATCAGATGCTCAAATTAACCTATTAACTTTACATATAAATACAGCAGTGGCCAAAAGTGATGTTTGGGGGACACTTACACAATATTTGCTTTATTTAAGTTTATTTAAACCACCTTAAAATGGATAGTATCACCCAAAATGTTTGTGAAAATGACAATTCTGTGATAATTTACTCACACTTCAGTCATTCCAAACCTGTTGGACTTTCTTTCTTGTGTTAAAGATATGTTAAAGAAAGCTGGAAAAGTGGTGTTCAGTCGATTTGTCCTACCTAGTCAGATTGTCCTACCTCCCATTCAAAAAGTAGGTAGCACATTTTGATGACGCAATATCCTACCCATCAGATTTTGCTAAGAGTGTAAATTTTAATCTGGAGTAGAGGGATGTGAAGCTGTAATATCGCCCTAACCTAATCCTCAGAACCATTTAAATACAGTGTTGGTAGCATAATCTGATGAGTAAGATAAAATGTCAGGACAACACCGGTAACCATCAACTTACTGTAGTATTTGTTTTTCATAACATGGATGTCAATGGTTACAGGTTTTCAGCTTTCTTCAAAATATCTTCTTTTGTGGTCAACATAAAAACAATGGTTTGGAACCACCCGAACATGAGTAAATAGTGTGTAAATTTTCTTTTTTTGGGTGAACTATCCCTTTATTATGATGAATATGTTAGTCTATATTGGAAAGAAGTAAAACTAAATTTCTAACTGACATATCTGTTTGGATTAAAACAAATGAAAGCTGCAGTTTATCATTAAAGATGAATTATACATAGAATTAAAAGTTTACAAAAATAGTAAAGTAGCGTAAATATCATCGGTTAGCTTATTAAATAATTCATTAGTCCTTCCTTGTATTTGATTAGCTGCCAATAACTGAAATGCAGAATACATACAAAACTGTTACACCCTCCAAGCAAAACTACGCTTATATGTTAGAAAATCTACATCAACATATTTGTACATCACATTTGGTCACATGGACATTATTACCACAAATATTTGAAAGGGTTTTACCTCGTCCTGGTGCTGCTGGTTGTGAATGCTGCGCGATGTGCGTCAGCTTCTTATGAGGAGTATCTTGTTATCTTCAGTCCACCGGGTGCTGCGGTCGGTCCATATCAGCCCTGCAGATCACAGCAACTCAACGCGTTCAACATTATCTTTGTTTCATGCATAAAATGTAATGGCACATCATTAACGGAAAAATAAATACACTGCCAGTTCTGTAATATCAACATGAAATGAATTTTATTTTATTTTAAAAAACTAAATCAGATAATCATACATTACTATTCAAAATGTACTGATTAATTCTTTACGTTTTAAATATAATAATTCACATCCAAATAACACTTTAGACTTGTACTTTTAAAACACATTAAAAAAAATAGTTGTTAAACTACCAGAGTCAGCCAATCAGAGAGCGAATCAGCCCTGCGTGCTCTTGAACGTCATCTTTACGCGGCGGTATCGCAGTTGAAAACAGAAAGTAGACTGGGTATTTTAATCTCTTTTATATATGTCATTTACTTATTAACGAAGCAGACTATGTAATTTATGTTCTAAACAAAACGGAACATTAATCAATATCCGCTAGAAGTAAGTGAAATGATTTCGTTAGTTAAAGCACACCATTTACTTTAAGCTACTATTGAATGGTGTTAGCATTCTGTCATGTGCTTGTTCCACATAAGCGAGCACAAGTTCGTTCATAAGTGTTTTCAGTCAACAGTGTGTATTTAAATAACGCTTTCAGGAGACTTTAGATCACTTTAACCGTTTTAAACCAGCTAGTTTGTCTGTGTAGAGCTCAAACTGTCTATTAGCCTTCAATGTTGTTTCTTAAAGCATGTCGTTTTGCCTGATGCTAAATTAACTTGGACTTTGACACTCTTAAACAGCAACAGCATACGACAAAAAGCTTAAAATATGGTTTTCTAAGGAAAATCTAGTAATCAAAGTTTCAAAGAGTAGTTTAAAAATGTAATAATATAACCCATTATCATTTTGAATTTTAAAAACTAATTGAATATTATGTATAATATCCCGGATTCCTGAAATGTTGATTGTGTTTCCAGGATATGGCACTGCGGGCGTGTGGATTTGTCATCTTTCGTTGTTTGGCTCAGCTGCCTCCACCTGATAACATAGAGTTCCTGCTGCTGCAGACCTCATATGGAGAACACCACTGGACACCACCCAAAGGTTCATCTCACAGCATCAGTTCACTGTGCTCCATCAAACACAAAAGAATATTATGGGCTATTATCTATCTACTCACGGAATATAATGTGGTAAAGACGAGATGTCTGCATCTTATTAACTGAATTGAAAATCATTTAATATACACACATAAGACACGAGACACAACATGAATATTTTGTTCTGTACATACAGAAATATATAAAAGAAAAAGTGATCATACTAGCCTATATTTAAATGATAAACTATAGTTGAAAAACGGGTAAAGCAGATGGTTAGAATGATAGTTGAAAAGTATAAAGATGAGAGTGAATTAGTATTTAACTGAATGCATAAAATGAACACCTTTTAATGTACAGGGAGAAATAATCAACAAAATTTGAAGTTGAATTAAATTTTTTTTAAATGTAAGACCTTTGTAGGCATATATTTTTCATTCTACAAAACATTATAAAAAATACCCAGACAATAGGTCAGCTACAATAGGCCTCTCACACTTTGCAAAATATTCACAGTGTCAACAAAAATATTAAATATGATTAAGTTAGTGCTGAGCAAAAATTAATCGCTATTAATCAGTTATATTGTCAAAACAGTTATATTGTCAAAACAAACTTTTTTATTGGATTCGATAAACTGTGATTATTTTTTGCCCAGCACTATTAAATAAATACAATATTAAAAAGTGTATTACTTATAATTGTTTTAATTTCAATTTAAATGACTATAAATACAGTGCTCAGCATATATGAGTACACCCCTCACAACTCTATCTTTTAAATTCATATTTTAGTGGAAAGCTATACAATATTATATTTGTGCATATACATTAGATTAGTCAGTATTGAAGCCAAATCTGGAGCTAATCTAACAAAATAACTACGATAATGGTGTAAAAACGAGTACACCCAAATTTATATATTATAGATGAATATTAAATATTTATGAATATTAAATGAATATTAAGTAATATTAAATGGATGAGTATTAAATAAAATTTTAAAAGAGGAAAAATCAAGTGAAGCAAAAAAAAAAGTAAACATTTTTAAATTTTGTTTGTAATTTTTTGCAATATTTTGCTTGAATTTAATTTAATCTTTCAATTTCTCAATATGTTTGGTCATTAAAATATTAAGTCTTTCATATATTTATAATATTATAAATATATCTGTTTAATAAATCTGTTTTGTTTGAATGTACCAAAATACATTGCCTATATTTACTGAGAAATGGATAAAAATATTCATTTTCAAAATGGGGTGTACTCAATTATGCTGAGTACTGTACTTTCACATTAAATGAAAGGTAAATAAAAATTTATAATAAGTGACAATAAAAAAATGACAACTTTTTAGGTAAGTGGTTGCAAACAATTCATATGGGCTTAATTTAAACAAAAAAAAAACAAATTACATTTAGTAATGTTCAACTTAATTTGGTTAAATTCAGCCCATATAAATAGTTTGAAACCACTTGGTAAATCCAATGAATTTTTTTTTCACTGTATTATAAAAATACACCACCTATTGGGGTGATTCCCCAGACTATCCTTAGGTAAAGCCAGCAAGAAATTAAATTCAAGATTATGTGACCATCTGCAATTTCCTCAGTGCTTTTACCCAATAAATAACATTGTCCTCCGCTCCATAAGGTCATGTTGACCCTGGAGAGGACGACCTCACCACTGCCTTGAGAGAAACTCAAGAAGAAGCGGGTTTAGGTAAAGATCACCTGCGTATGGTGGATGGTTTCCTGCAGAGGTTGCATTATCAGGTCCGGGGGAAGGACAAAGAGGTCGTGTACTGGCTGGCCGAGCTCCGTGACCCAAACACGCAGGTCATTCTCTCTGACGAACACCAGGATTACAGATGGGCCAAACTAGAGGAAGCCTGCAAGCTGGCACAATACCAGGACTTACAGGACACACTTGCAGCAGCACAGCGCTATCTAGAAACACACAGCAAACCATAAGGTCTACAAACACTGACAGTACTTGCGTTGGTATTGATGATTGTTTTAGGATGCTGAATTCGTGACTGTTTAAAAGTGGAGCTGGGGTTTTGTATGAGTTTGACCGATTTTTGACATCCATCTCTTTGCGTCTGAAAATTTATATTATAGGTTGCTTCCTGGTAATTGAAAATGTCAAGAGAAAGCCTTGCATCTAACCTTACAACCTTGAACTCTCGACCAACCAACTAAACAAAGCGGTTATTCATTTTAAAGAATGTTCCGGGTTCAGTGCAACGTAATCTCTAGTAACTCCATCTGAGGCTTGCTGTTAATAATCACAGAAAAACTAAACAAAACACATTCAGAACAATATAATGGAAGTCTATTGGCCATTGTAAAGATACACCTTTTTCCTGTGGCAATTACCAGTATGATTTATGAAACTTGTATTTAACTGGAAAGAGGGTAAGGCTTGAAAAATGAGATTCTGCTATTTTTTAGTCAGTTCTATACATGCATAGCCAATAATCCTATCTAAATTTCACCTTGTTTTTACAGTTTATTAACATATTGTAACATTTTGCAGAGTTGCATTTACATTTAGTTGAAAATAAATCATGATTAATAAGCTAAATGGTTCATTTTGTCGTGAACCTTGTGTCATTTAGATTGTTCTGCTGTAATTAAAATGAAACTAGTAAATGAAATACAGCTCCGAAACTGAACCAGTGCTGTTTTAGTATCGTTTATGTATGGTTGGTTTTAATTAGTATTTAAGGCTAAGCGCTTTATCCTTCTGCTCTTGAGTCTATAGTAGCTCACACAACTGTTATGAGTTTTGCCACACAGATAGAGGATAGTCTGAATATTAACCACAGCAGAATATAAAGTTTTTAACTCAGTCGTATCAGCACCACCATCCAGTCCAAAGTTGCACTTACTGTAAGTCTATATGCTTATAATAGTTAAACCAGTAGGTCTTTTCATATTGTTATTTGGAAACGTAAACAATAAATTAATAATAATAACTAACATTCTGCCATTTTTGAATTTGAAATTAAAACTGATAGAAGAAACTGTTTTCATGACACTGCGTCAATTTGGTAACAGTGCCACTCATTGAGTACGTGTACATGCACATTCTGATTTTAATGCGATTAAGACAATGCTCTGATTAAGAGTCTACCATGTAAACAGATTTTTGATTCATTTAAACTGATTAAGGTCATAACCGAGCTTAAAGGAAATCTATGACGTGGAGTATGTCGATTTTAGTCACATTATTGAAGTGCAGTACAGACATGACACAGACTACGTTTACATGGACATCAGTAATCAAATTATTTGCTTTAATCTGAATAAGATAATAATATGATTAGGGTGTTTGCATGAGTTGTTTTTTGAATGTTCCTTTCATGATCCCGTTTACATGTTGTAGCTCATAATTCGATTAACGTCATTGGCATTGCGTCACCACTCTATCTGCATTTCCACAGTTGTTTCAGGTGTTTAATTTTTAATTTGTGGACGTTAACTGAAGTTTGGCACTTACACTTTTATTCAGGAACATTTTATGCATCCTGCCGTGACAAACAGTGTATTGGATGTGAGTATAAACTACTGGAAGAGTGTTGTTTAATGGAATTTGATACAATGCAGGTGGTTGTGGTCCTCTACTGACTTGGTAGGTGCAGAGAATAGTGTCAAACAGCTGTGTGTGTATGGAATATCCTATACCAAAATGCGGCGAAAATCCTACATAGCAGTAATGCCCCATTCATGCAGGGCGTCAACGATTCCCATTCACTTTGAATAGGTGACGTCAAGCTTTGCCGAACTGCATTGTGGATCCATCAGCACCACTTCAGTGGTGTTGCTCGCTGCAGAAGTTTGGACTTTATCAACTTTTCAAGCACCGATGAAAGCGTCAGCAAATCAGATAGCTGTATGCAAATGCACCAGCTCAGACAGTAGCCAATTGCCTACTAATTTCATTGGCTGACGCTGCTATGATGATCGTGTCAGCCCCAACTTCAGTCAAGCGTTGGCGCTGAAGCCCTAAGTGAATCGGGCGTAATAGTTTAATTAGGGTGTTTACATGTCTGTACTGCACTTCAGCAATGCGACTAAAATCGGCATACTCAACATGTCTTAATCTGATTTCTCTTTAGATGGATTTTCATCTTAACTGGATTAAATAAATCAAAAATCGCTGTTTACATGGCAGACTCTTAATCAGAGTATTGTCTTAATCGCATTAAAATTGCATTATTGGTGTCCATGTAAATGTACTCACTGACACCTTGATCAAACTATTACTGACGTTTAGGGTTTTCGCTGCATTTTGCAACAGAATAGTTTAAACACACACGTCTGTTTGACACTATTCTACGCACCTATCAAGTCAGTAAAGCACCACAGACACCTGCATCGCAAAATGCTGAGGGGTTTTTTCCCATACAGTGTGCAGGATCAAATTCCACGAGTTCATACTCTCATTCAATATCTCGTTTGTCATGGGGGGCATGCATGAAATGCTCCTAAATGAAAGTGAAAGTGCCAAACTTCAGTTAAAGTTGTCAAATTATAAATGAAAGCCGAAACTCCAGTGGAAATGTGGATAGCGTGGTGACGCAATGACGTTATTATGTGCGAATTATGTGCTATAACATGTAAAACGGTATCAGGACAGGAACATTCAAAACGCAACTCATGTAAACACCTTTATCATATTATCGTCTTATTTAGATTAAGGCAAATAATTCAATTGCTTATGTCTATGTAAACGTTCACTAGTTAAGCGATAAACCCTTGAACTGTACTACTAGTGACTGTATTGATGACTTTTCAGCCTTTTTGACAAATCATATTTAATTTTTTATATTATTTTTAGGTTAACTATTAGTATCTTTTGTGTTGTTCTTGCATTTAATTAAATAATTTCAGGTTTCATACTCCTGCATAAAAAGTTTGTGTGTGTGTGTGTGTGTGTGTGTGTGTGTGTATATATATATATATATATATATATATATATATATATATATATATATATATATACAGTAGTCAACCATTTTGCAAACATTTTTTGATCCACTTCAAATGTTGACTACTGTTTTAGTAGCCGTCAACACCATCATGAACTAAAACGCACCACTCTATGTATTGTCTAATGGTTTAATTGCTAAGGAGCTTTAACACCTGTACATACACTCAAACAAAAATGAATTGTATTGTGATCATACAAGCACAGTCTTAAAACGATCATACCGGACAATCCTCCCCCCCACCACCCCCCAAACCTCAAAGCTTATTTCTCCAATCCTCCTCAAGTGCAATAGTGTCTGGATGCAGCCTTTATGATGCAAGCTGAGTTTGCATCAATCAGTGATGCAATGTCAGACACAATGCACTCAAATGGAGCGAGTGACGTCACTGTGAGGGGTAGGGTTAGGGGTGAGGTTAGGTGAGCCCATTAAAAAGCATTGGATGCAGCTCAGATTGCACTGCACCAGGTCTGCATCCAGACCCCTCTCCTCAAGTGAGTATTCTGAATGGTATTCCCTTTTACATCATTACAAGAAAAAGGAAATGCATTGAACTTAGAGCAAATAATGACTTCAGTTGGTTTTGATCTAACCCAGGACAACAAATCCTGCCAAACAATAGTATATGGAGAAAAAAAATAATAATGAAACATTAAAAACACACTCGTGACACAAATAATAAAGTCCTTCAAGACAAATCCACTGTTGACTAATGTCACCACACGTTTTTTTCAAAATGAACTTTTAGTTTTGCTGTGCACAGGGGTGTAATACACCGAGAGTCTCTTGCTGAATGTGAAAAATCCAGTCTGTTTTAATCAGTTCGTGTCTCTGAGCTCGTAGGCCAGAGCGATTAAATCAGGAACGATTGTTTTTGTAGTTCAATGAGTTCCTGATGCTCGGCAGAAAAACGAAAGCACCGTTTCCCTCGCTGTCCTCACATCGACGCTCCTTTTTGGAGGGGATTTGGAGGATCGGGAATCAGGTGTCCTTGGCTGGTTTGCAGGAATAAAGGTGTACCTGAGACCCCGTGTGCATAAACGTCTTCCGCCCTCAGTAATGTGACCTCAGTGTATCAATGATTGATAGAAAACACACAAGCATGCTTTTGAAAGCTATGGCCCACCACGGCACGTTGCTGATGCAAAAAAAAAAAAAAAACCTGTGGATGAGAGGGCTCATGATGATGAGCGAAATGTCCTCAGCAGTCACTGATCTCAAACCCCGTACTTGATAAACTCTGTGAGGAAATGGTTTGGTACAGCTGCTCGGGCATTCATACGTGATCACTTACCAATAGTATGTGTGTTTTTAAAAGAATAAACGCGTGATTTCCTTCAGCCAAAAATCAGTGGATCGAATATTCAGGGTTAAATCAATCCTGAATTAGAGAAACGAAGGTGTGCTGGAAGTCGTTTAAATGCTGAGCACTTGAAAGCACCTTCATGTGCCATATAATCTGACACTGTGATTTAATGGCTCAGAAAAGCTCAAGTGATTTGGGGATGTATGTAGTTAGCGGTGGCGAAGGTGACCGAGCGGATGAGGATGGCTGACTCTTCGTTTTTATGAGAAAGAAACTGTCTGTTCAGTCTCCCGTTTTCCCAGCCTTGAATACTTTCCTTTCTTGTGGATACATAGAAGCCCTATACTGCTTTGAAGAAACTGTACATACGTGAACGTTCAGGAACAAACAGAAAACATTCATTTGTTGATTGTTTTACCAAACATAAGTAGCCCATGGGTGGGTTGAAGGGTTAAGTATCTCAAAAATGTTCCATTTTATCATTATTTACTCACCCTCATTTCATTTCCAATCCTGTGTGGTGTCTTTGATTTAAACGACCAAACTGTACACTGTAAAAAATAATTTTCTTACTTGGATTTTTTGGCTTGGTTCTAGTCCAAATATCTAAAAATTCTGAAATCAAGAAGAATTTTCTAGGCAAGCAAAACATATTGTCTTGTTTTAAGAAATAATATGCCAAAATTAAGTGAGTTTTTCCTTAAAACAAGCTAAATCTGCCAATGGGGTCAGCAAAATAATATTATGTCAAAAGGAAGAACAAGATTATTTTGCTGACCCCATTGGCAGACTATTTAGCTTGTTTTAAGGAAAAACTCACTTAATTTTGGCATATTATTTCTTAAAACAAGACAATATGTTTTGCTTGCCTAGAAAATACTTCTTGATGTAAGAATTTTTAGATATTTGGACAAGAAAGAAGACAAAAATCTAAGTAAGATAAGGATTTTTTTGCAATGTATTTGGTAATAAACTTTTTCATTTGGTAATGACATTTTCAGGGGTCCCAGTTCACAATTGGCCATTTGAAGCAAGTCACCGTTACCTACTAGTCTTGTTTTGGTATGCTCTACTTCACATCACTTTGTGTAATGCATGATTACTGAATAGAATGAGCCTGGTTTTGGGGAGGTTTCTCAGTCCCAACACATCCCATAATGTTCAGTTGTTGGTTCAGTAGGCTGTAGCTGTTCGTTTGAAGCTGTTTGAACTATCTCTGGAAAGTGGTTGAAAGTCTACAAGCTCAGTACATGTCAGTCTTAATTTACCTGTTGTAGCATCATCCACTTGTGATTGGATTAACGAAAACATGCTAATGCTAGGGGTGAATAAGTCCATTGTTAGTGACTATACTTAGGATTTTAATTGCCATTCACACTTGCCCGTCTATAATAATAACACTCTCATTGGTATACTTTGTTGTTTTATGAATATTGTGAATTGAGACATACTACCGTTTTAAGGGCTGGGCAATATGGCAAAAATGATTGTTTTCCATATTGAACGATAACGATATATATTTAAATTTGTCAATGACTGAAGCCAGAAAAAGTAAAGGGTCTATTAAATGGCATAACATATTTTTGAAGGATAAATTTTCAGTGGCCAAAAATCTCTAATATCAACACACTTTTAGATTCCCATTGTTGCACATTTCTGCTTTGTGATTGGCTCTTAAGGCCGGCTCACACTGTGCGATTTTAATTTTTAATTTAATAATCCCAAACAATTGTAGCATGTCAGACAGCTCGAACATGGCTCCCATGTCACACTGTAAGATCTCAGATGTCAAAGTCAAAATGAACGACAATGAAGACGCGCCAAACATTCGTTCATCGGAGGAAAAATCGGATCACAACAGGCACTAAGCGGCTGTCAGTGAACATGCCAAACCAACGATGAAAGATCATCGATTTTAGCCTAGGATTTCAGGAATCTTTTAGGATTTCCCAAATTGGTCTTAGATGACAAAATCATGGCTGAAATCTCACAGTGTGAGCAGGGCTTTAAATCAGTATAGAATAAAAAAGGTCCACAGCTTATTGTTATTGACAAATTGTATCGCGATTCAATATAATATCATTTATTGGGCCAGCTCTACCCCTTTTATTGACTTTTTAACACTTACAATATAGTGGCCATTTTGAATGGAGGAATTATCTAGCTATAATTTCTGTAGAAACTTTTTTTTTTAATTAAAGACACTCCTACAGGTTTGGAACCATGTGAAGGTGAATAAATCATGACAGAATTTAATTTCAGAGGAAATTAGCCCTTACAATAGGGTTGTTATAAACATTTTTTTGAAACGAACAATATTCACGATAATGTGACAAGCTCTCAATATCCAAAAGCCCTGAGGTTAAAAGGCAGGAGAAGGTGGGATGTGAAATATTACTCAAATGACTAGTTTTATGAACCCATAGAGTACTTTACTGAGGAAGTTGTCAGATTTTGGGTGAACAGTGAAAAAAGAGAAAGAGAATCTGAAACATGAGGCCGTCGGGGAAAAGAATAGTGAGTGGGTGAAGGTCAGTGTCACAGAAACATGGGGAAGGAGGTCAAGACTCCTCGTTGCCAGAGTCTTCTTCGTCGCCAAAACAGTCCCCTGCCATTTCGCTGCTAATCCCTCCGGCTTCTGCCTCGTCCTCGTCGTCATCATCCTCCTCGATGTCGTCATCGTACAGATCGTCGTAGAGCAGGTCAGATGTACTGCCGTGGGAAGGCACTTTGGTCTGGATGCAGTACTCCGCTAGCGTCGTCGGCACTTTTACTCCATCTCGTTCTGCATCTGCCTTAGTGGACACCACCTGCTTCCTGTGCACAATGTAAACATACAGCGTCAGCAAATCGGTTCGGCTCAAACAATTGATGTTGTTTTTAATACTTGTTTGTTTGTGAAGCGCTTTGAGTTGCATGTAAAAGTGCTATACAAATAAAAACGTATTATTATTATTATTGTAACTAGGGCTAGTTCGATTAATCGAAATCGAATCGCAATCACGATTTAAAGGGTTGCAATTAGCTAATTGTAAGAAGCTGCCATATGAAATATATTATAATCTCCCCCACCCATAGCAAGTACATGACTGCCGTCTATGTATGACAGTCTTACAAGCCAATTGAGTGAGCAATCAGATTTCGTTCTGCCCAATCAGAATTGCGCAACCAAACTGTGCGGGATGCCCACAATAAAACAAACAAACAAAAAGGAAAGCGCGAATGAGTGGGATGGTGGCGTCTTCTGCTTCAGAAGCATTAATATTGGCAGCATGTTGATAATATTGGAATATTTTGGTTTCAAAGTCACCGACACCAAACAAAACCAGGTCATTTGTAAGAGCTGTCACAGAATTGTTGCCACAGCACAAGGAAATACAGCAACCAGCACCTAAAAAAGCATCACAGCCAGCTATATGAGTGTCTTGCTAAAAAGTCAATTGAAAGTATTGCCAGTGACACTCAATCTAGTAGCAAGCAACCTCAAAGTACAGAGTTGTTTGCGGCTGTTACACCGTATGAAAAAACATCACGAAGGAGATAACTAACGCCATAACTCACTACTGTTTGCTCTAGAGAAAATTAGTGTTTAATTTCTGAATATTTAAAAACTAATTTTTAATAAAAGTTGGAGTAATTTAATATCTTTTTAGTTCCTTTATAACTAACACTCACTGCATTTTAGCAGTAAGAAGCTACGATACAGATTATTGAGCTGAAGCTTGACTACAAAATTAAATCCAAATCAAATTAAAATCGCAATATCTGTTTAAAAAGAAAAAAGCCAATTAGATATTTTCCCCAAACTGCACAGCCCTAATTGTAAGAGTAGCAAATGTAAAAGGTTCTGCCAAACACAACTGACAGGAAATAACTAGACTGTTGTGTCTCTCCTTATTGGCTTTGTTCAATATCTAGTGCGAAATCACTGTCTATATCAACAGGTATCAAAAATGTCATTCAGAATGGAAAATCGAAACTAAGACAGCAAATAAACAATCTGTAAATGAAACAACTTGCTTAATATTGATCGATTTCTGCATTCCGGATGGCTCATGTCGTTATGAGTATTTTGCATATTGAAACGCTCAGGTAAATTTAAAATAGCTTTCTGTTCATGACATCTTGAATTTTTAGCTTTCTTTAATTAATTTTGGATATCATTCGCTAAAGTAAAAAGAATCTAAACCTGTTCAATAAGCCAAATTGTCCTGACAGCGCTGACTAGTGTTAATGATCAACAGAAGCACCCATTTTTTGGCATGTTTGCTGGAACTGGAATCTCAAGAATTGTGTTTCAGCTCACTTTAAATATAAAAAGTTCTGACAAACACAACTAACAGGAAACAACTAGTGCTGGTTTAAACGGGCTGTAGAGTCTCTCCTTGTTGGCTTTGTTGTTCTTTATCTAGTGTGAAATCATTGTCTATATCAATGAGTGTCAAAAATGTCATTCAGAATGGAAAATCAAATCTAGGACAGCAAATAAACAATCGGTAACCGAAACAACGCTTACTAAAATAGTCTTGATCAATTTCTTCATTCCAGGTCACTCATGTCATAATTATTATAATGCATATTGAAATGCTCAGGTAAATTTAGAATAGCTTTCTGTTCATGACATCTTGAATTATTAACTGTCTTTCATCACTTTAGCTTTTAATGTAATTCGCTAAAGGGAAGTAATCAAAACTCTCATAGAGAGTGCTGAGTTCACCTGCTCAATCATATAAACATGTCTTGACATCGCCAACAAGTGCTAATGATCGAAGACCCCTGATGGTCAACAGAAACACCCATTTTCTTTGGCATGTTTGCAGAAACTGGAAGTGATTGATTGTACTGTTTTTTTCAGCAGGGTAAATTGAGAGCTGGTTCAGAGCCTACACTGTAAAAATGCAGGGTTCCACACAATTCATTCATGATGTCTCAACACAGATCTTAGGTTAATTTAACAAATGTAAATTGATTGAACAAAAAGAAATGCGTTTCAGCTCACTTAAAGTAGTTTGAACAAGCAGCAAATAACATGTGTAGTTCCAAATTGTTTCTTTGTCTTTTGACACCCAAAGCACTGACTCTGAACCTGGAATGGTGGTTTTTAAGTAGCACCAATTGGTGGGGTAGAAGTAAGAACTGCCTGTGTCAGGGGTTGAGGGCAGGGTTACCAGGAACTACAAGAGGTATAGAGATGGTTTTAGCACTTTCTGAATTAACAGTGGAACACAGTGCTCCACTTGAACACAAATCCACTTTAGTTGATGGGATATTTGTATTTTATGCTTCTGTGTTTGCAATGCTGGAGTAGACGAGTCATATTAAGGGCATACTCACACTAGATACAGTTGCCTTGAACCGTGCCGAAGCACGATTGACCCCTCTGCCCTGATGACCTGCACTCACACTGCATTTTGCCTTCCAAACCTGAGCACACCTACATCTTCAATGATGCACTGTTCAGTTTAACAGGAAGAGAAGCTCTCTCGCTCAGCACAGTGGAGATTGCTTTAGTTATATCGTTTTAGTCGTTTGGCATACATGAAACAGTCCCATAAAGTGATGCCGCCTCTTCAGTTTCGGGTTCAGGCGCGCTTTACACTCACGCTACAAGCGTACCAAGCCAAAAGCCCAAAGCTCTGACACACCTCTTCCAACCAGGCCAGGGCCGGCCAACTGAACCGCACCTGGGCCCGATTCGGAGCACTCACACTAGTCAAATGAAACAGGAATTGTACCTGGGCACGGTTCGATTAGCATAGTGTGAGTGCACCCTAAGTGATTTTGTACCAGACTCTCTACCCCTTGCTAGTCAAATCAACACAGAACTAGCAATAGCACTAGCTCTGAACTAGCACCTGGTTCATGCTGGTGGAAAAGGGATATTGGGGAAACTAAATTGGTTCTCTCCGCTGCGTAAAACATATGCTGGATAAGTTGGCGGTTCATTCCGCTGTGGATTAATGAAGGGACTAAGACGAAAAGAAAATTAATTGATGAATTAGTTCCTACATCAGAGTAGAGTCTAAACCATACCAAAAATCACCACAGTATTGTAAAGGCATACATATTATGTAAGCTAATGTTAATGGCATTTACCTGTTGTTAATTGCGAATGCAACAAGGGAACCAGGGATGGTAGCTAGTTCCTATAACGGAGATTCTGTAACTACCAAATGCAAAAGCCATATCAAATTCTTTATGTTGGTTGATGACCTTTATAAATATACATTAAATTAATAAAAAGTCACAAAGATATTTATAAAGTTGACAACAACTTATAATTAACAAATGCTGTTATTTTTATTGCTTTTGTTCATCATTAACCTTCATGCTTTATTTTTGATCAAATAAATGCAACCTTGGTGCGACTTCTTTTAAAAACGGTTAAATCTTGCTGACCCCAAGAGAATATTTTCAATACTTTTCCCCCCGAAGAACAAGCAAATCATGTTTTCTGCTGAGGGATCTGTTTTGTTAGAAAAGAATGTCAATAAGGGAAAAGTTCAACATTTCTGCTAATGTTTACTTGCCCAAGGGAAAGAAAGACATGCTCAGAGAGCAGTGTGTCCTAAACTTCAGTGGGATGGTGCAATGGAAGCGTTTAGGGCCAGAATGTGGCTGTGGCCAATGTTTAATCTAGATCTCAGTCAATGTCAGTGGTTTAATTCATTTTTGACATTTTGTAGCCCAGCAGGAAACAATTCTAAGCTTAATTATTTTTAGCTCCTTAACAAACCACTCATTTTGACTTATTCATGTCAGTAGCTCAAAAGAATTTCTGATATAGAATTATAATATATTAAAAAGTTAGACTGACCCTTATACTTAATCTAATTGGATAGAAAAAGCTGAGTATGTGTTTTCAAGGAAGTCATTTAAAAGATAAAATGGTGGTACCTTATAATCTCTGCGTATTCCTTGTCCTTGCCTTTGCTGTCCCTCCACTTGCGAAACATGACTGAGGCGTCCACATTTGCAGGAGAAAAGGTGTTGGGTTCGTTCAGCAGCGAGATCACGCTCAACAGGATTGTTCTACAGACAAAAATAAAAGTTATATTGTTCAATTTTGATACAGACTAGTACTATTTTTTAATCGTTGAAAAAAAAAGGCTGCATTTATTTGACCAATAAAACACAAATATCTTAAAATATTTTAAAATATTTTAAAACAACTGGTTTCCTATTTTTAGTACTTAATACTATTTTAATACTATTTTAAAAAAGTCATCTATTCCTGTGCTGCCATGGCTTGAATTTCATCGTCACATGATCCTTCAGAAATAATTCTAATATGTACAGTTGTCAGACTAATAAGTCAGAATTATTAGCCCCTCTGTGTATTTTTTCCTCAATTTCTGTTTAACTGAAAGATTTTTTCAACACATTTCTAAACATAATAGTTTTAATAATTCATTTCTAATAACGGATTTATTTTATCTTTGCCATGATGACAGTATATGATATTTGACTAGATATTATTCAGCGCTAGCATTCAGCTTAAAGTGCCATTTAAAGGCTTAACTAGTTTAATTAGGTTAACTAGGCAAGTCATTGCATAACGATAGTTTGTTCTGTAGACAATCGAAAAAATATTGCTTAAGGGAGCTAAAAATATTGACCTTAAAATGTTTTTTTTTTCTTTATTAAAAATTGCTTTTATTCTAGCCAAAATAAAACAAATAAGACTTTCTCCAGAAAAATATATAATAGGAAATACTGTGGAAAAATTCCTTGCTGTTAAACATTTGGGAAATATTTTAAAAAAATAAATCACAATTCACGAGGGCTGATAATTTTGACTTCAACTGCATATTGTTCAAGAATTTCTCATTTTTTACATAAATGTTGAACACAGTTACCCTGCTTGATAGTATGTCGTTATACAATTAAAAAGTACAATTAAATAATTCTACAATTATTTTGAACAATATCTATGACTATAATTGTAACAGCAAACAATAATAAAAAACATCTACACCAACAAACAATAATATTTGGTTTATAATAGGTGTGCATGGCAGTTTTGTTTCTTTAAATAATCAAACTCTATAAAGCAGCATGTATTCCAACTGACTGCCAATAGATTTTTAGATCTAGTTATTGGACTGGTTGTGAGCATTTATACTATAGAGCCAGATCGGTCTCAAAAATAACACATTTACAAAATAAAATTTTTCAATTTGTAAATTTATGAATTCACAAGTAAAAATCCTAAATATTTTATTTTTGAACCATTTTTTGAATTTACAAATTGGATTTGTGTAATTTTTCATTGTGTTTTGAATTTACAAATTGGATTTGCTCATTTTTGAATGGTGTTTTGAATTTACGAATTGGACGTGTAGTATTTAATCGTGTTTTGAATTTACAAATTGGATTTGTGTAATTTCTAATTGGGTTTTGAATTTACGAATTGGATTTGCTTATTTTTGAATCGTGTTTTGAATTTACGAGTTGGATTTGCTAATTTTTTAATCATGTTTTGAATTTACGAATTTAATTTGTGTATTTTTGAATCATGTTTTGAATTACAAATTGGATTTGTGTATTTTCGAATCGTGTTTTGAAGTACGCATTGGATTTGTGTATTTTCAAATTGTGTTTTAAATTTACGAATTGGATTTGCGTCATTTTGAATCGTGTTTTGAATTTACGAATTGGATTTGCTCATTTTTTAAATGCGTCTTAAATTTACGAATTGAATTTGTGTATTTTTGAATTGTGTTTTGAATTTATGAATTGGATTTGCGTACTTTTGAATTTTGTTTTGAATTCACTAATTGAATTTGTTTATTTTTGAATCATGTTTTGAATTTACGAATTGGATTTGCATACTTTTAAATCATATTATGAATTTACTAATTTGCTCATTTTTTAATTGTGTTTTGAATTTACGAATTGGATTTGCGTATTTTTTGAATCGTGTTTTGAATTTATGAATTCGATTTGCGTACTTTTGAATGGTTTTGAATTCACCAGTTGGATTTGTTTATTTTGGAACCGTGCTTTGAATTTACAAATTGGATTTGCGAACTTTTAAATCATGTTATGAATTTACGAATTAGATTCGCTAATTTTTTTAATTGTGTTTGGAATTTACGCATTGGATGTGTGTATTTTCAAATCATGTTTTGAATTTACAAATTGAATTTCCTTATTTTTGAATCGTGTTTTGAATTTACAAATTGGAGTTGCGTACTTTTGAATCGTGTTTTGAATTTACCAATTGGATGTTTATTTTTGAATCGTGTTTTCAAATTACGAATTGGATTTGTGCATTTTTTAACATGTTTGTTAAAAATTGGATTTTGTAAATGTTGTGTTGTGAATGTATGAAATTTATTTTGTAAATGTATTATTTAAGACTGATTTGGCTTCATACGGAGTGTAATTGTGTGACCCTGTTACCTGACATTCTGTGTCGGGTTCCATCTCTCTGAGGGCAGTTCTCCACTCTGAGGGTCATCAACAGGTGGATGGAGGATAGAAATACACACATCGCCATTCTGGATTTGAGAGATGTGTATTGAGCAACAATGACAGCATTGTTTCAATACAGTGTCTAATTGTACCTGTTGTAATCCTTTAGTTCTCAAAAGTACATTAGGCAAACACAAGCAAATTCACCTCATATATATTCGGATGCCACATCTTGGTGAGAAACCGAAAGGTTGGAGGAGAGTAAGGGTAGTCGATAGGAAACTTTATATGGGCCTGAGGAAAGAGACAGCGAAAAATTATTATAAGCTTGCATATATATATATATATATATATATATATATATATAGTAAATGAGCTGTTATAAATCAGTCTCAAAATGGAAAGGGCACATACGACTAAAAGGGTTCATATAAACAGTATTTATGAATCTCAACATCTTGTACTCTTCATCAGGTTTCCCATGTGGTGCCAAAATGGACTTTGAGATGATAGTGCAGTGCTGTATTAAAGGCCAACCTCATTTTAGTGCAGTGCTGAATGTTGTGAATTGTTATTCTTTAGTATAATAGTTATTTAAATAAAGTGATTTGGCATTGTTATATCAAATTCAGTGGTTAAGAGATTTTAGTGTTATTCACACTTATTCAAATATACCGTGCTTAAGAGCAATCGCACCAAAGTTCAGTCTAGTGCATTTACATAGAAAAATCAGTAGAAAAGTAGTGCAGTGGAATGGAAAAAAGTGTAGAGTGTAAACGGCGACCTTCTCAGCATGTGAAAATCTTGCTACTAGTACTCGCCACTGCTGTTGAGTGCTGATTATGTGTCAGACTACATGAACTGGCCTGCTTTCAAGTCGGAGTCTGCTCGACCATGATAGCCTGAATGAGGAGCTGAGCCTCAGTCAAAACATTCGATCTTAGAAAGCTACAACCTAATCTAAACCAACTTCCTCCATTAGTGACCATTAGAAATCAATGAGAAAAGCGAGATCTCTGAAGCTAGAAAAACATTTCTCCACAAGAAAATGATTTGAACTATAATAAATTATATGTGCTCTTTGGCAAAGATACAATATCTTGCTGATGTCTGCCCTGATGGCTATGAATTTAAATGGGCACAACCCAAGCTGGTGTTCACAAAGATACCATAATCTTACTCAAAACATGTTGCATGCCATAAGTATATGACTCGGACTATGCTTTTGGTTCATAGTTGTTCAGTTATATGATGATGAAAGATGGAAAGTGAATATTGAAAACGTTTGAAGGGGGTGATGTGCGTTATGAAGCGCCTCTAATGGGACTACTTCAATTTTACTTGTTTTACTTTTTTGGACAAAAAGGTCATCAAAACTCAATGATGATGCCAAGATGCAAATTCAGTGGAAAAGGAGGAATAAGTAATGTTTACAGACCAATTGTTTTGCCTCAGGAAATCTCAATGTAGCCAGATTTCATCATTTTGTTTTGCCATCATTCATTAAAGGGTTAGTTCACCCAAAACATGTAAATCTGTTAAGTAATTTTTACACAGCAGATTTAAAGGCTGCCCTAAATCAGGTCTGTGTCTGCTCAAAATTCAGTTTAAAGACACTAAGCCACATTTAACGATCAATGTAAAGTAATATTTTAGTAGCTTTATGTTGAACCACATTCAGGTTTGGCTTCTGTGCCACCATTGCTGTGTAAAGATGCCTTTATTAATTACTCATTTTCACATCCTTCCAATTTACTGAGACCTTCATTCATTGTCAGAACCATATTAAAATATTTGCGATGAAATCCGAGAGTTCTCTCATCCTCCATAGACGGCAAGACCCAAAACGTTCAGTCTAGAAAAGTAATTAAAAAACCTGTTTTTTTACTGTACGGTAATTAGTTTAATCAGCAAGTAAATTTTTGTCCACCAGAAAAAAAAACTGTTGAAATGACTGTTCTCTCTTCAGCTGTATTAAGTCACAGTGCACGCTTACTACAGACGATGTGATGCTTGCATGTTACGCTGCTGACTTCAATGGCAATACATCAACTGCCCGTAGCAAACACTCAGCCTGATGAAAACATAGTTGAACAGGGTCGTTTTTATAGTCGTTTGTTAGGTGCACAATAGTCTTCTAGGAGCTTCGTGGGATTACAGTTGAACCGCTGAAGTCATGTGGAATGATTTGACAATGAACGTCTTGTAACCCTTGCTGTCTTTGGAGGATGAGGGAGCTCTCGGATTTCATCTAAAATATCTTAATTTGTACTGGGAAAATTAATTGAGGTCTCACAAAATTTAAATGACATGAGGGTGAGTAATTAATTACAAAATAAAATCTTTTGGGTGAACTTAATCCTTTAACTTCAACTATTGTGTCGAACTGTTCTAAAAATACTCAGGTACAGTTACAAGTGTGATTCCATGTGAGCCTGGTTTAGCGCGGCATGATTACAAAAAATCCTTGGCCCGGAATTCTAGGCATGGTTAAGCCCTGATCACACCAAACGTAGCAAGCAGTTTGGATGCTGCTTATGAATCCTGTGCGCCTCGTGTTTTAACCGCCTGATGCGCCTTTTTGCCATTGCGTCAACTACATCAGTCGCGTCTTTTTCCACTCTCCAATCAAATGAAAGCAGAGGCGGGGTTTCTGTTAAAGTGACAGCAGTGTTTGTGTTATCAAGACAACTACTGAGAATTTTAAAGTAGGAGGTGGACTTAAAGATGGACCTGTGGTCACTTTTTCCCAAGTTAACAGGAGCTGTATGGTCGCTTGGTGCTTTCCAAAATTCTATTAAACCATTATAATTACCATATTTTATCCATAACCTAGTGAAGATAAAAACATAGTTACAGCCGATATATTTCGATACAGCCCTTGGGGTGATTACATTATGTTAAACACACAGCAATAGCGTCAGATGCAGCAGATTGATTTTATGGCACCAGGTTAACCATCTGGCACATTTACAGCACTCGCATACATTAAAAACAAATAATAAACTTGGGCCTATTGGTGTGTGTGTGTGTGCCATTGCATGCAAGGTTTCTATATTTATAACCACCTGAGAGGATCATGAGTCACTGGCATTGTTATTTTGGGGGTCGCAGGCTGAAAAGTTTGGGAAGCCCTGACTTAGATAACCATGCTGAACCTTGCTTGACCATGTGTGTGCAAGGTGTCGCTACTCTGTTGCCTGGCTGCTAGTTTTTCCGTAGCTGACTAGACGGAAGAGCACTATTTATTTAAATATTTGTTGTTAGTCAATGAAGTAAATATCAGGAAAAATCCCCCAAAAAATAAATATGTAAGCATGTCCATACCGCAGGTTACATTACATTCCTGTTACTAAGGCAACTACTGGCACATTTGTATCAAGAGTCCATTACCAGCAGCACAGTGGAAAATGAAACCATTTGCATGCTGAATGGTCTGGATTGGCACGGAATTGAAGATTTAAACAAACAGAACCATTTGGCATGATGGTGGAAAAGCAGCTAAGGAGTTTCCCTCCAATGAGTGTCCAGAAAAGCGCTATATAAATGTAAGGAATTATTATTATTATTAATAAAAACTTTTAATATTCTACTGGAGAAAATGTTATGGGGTGAACAGTCCTTTAATGCTGGATTTTAAAACTAGTTTGAATATTTAAAACTGAATTACCACCAAACTTTTCTTTTAAAAAAGCATCAAGACAGTGACCTGTGGTACGTATATTATGAAACAAATGTAATAATACTGAGGACTTCTGTTTTGGTGTCACTGTAGAAGTACTAACTATTGCAGTTGATAACACACCATGGAGAATAAGTGACTGTGGGGAATAGTGCTGAAACACACTGTCCTTCTGTTTTTAGCTCTCGAATTGAGATGTCATTAATATCCGTCAAGACTATAAATAGAGATCTAGAGTTTAAGAAACGCAATACCAGGGGGGAAATAATGACTGTGCAAAACATGGAGTGTTAGATACACTTTAAAATTAAATATCATTATAAAGACTCTCACTATTGATCTCATTTACAACATGCTGTCAGTACACCTTAAAAAAACATTTGAACTGATGCAAGACTTACCTTGAAGTAGCCGCCTTCATAAAGTGTGTTTGGAGGGCCAAAGATGGCCACTTCCCAGTTGTAGAGGTCCGACTCCTCCACCAGAGTGATGCGGAAACCTTCCACTGGCTCCTCCTGCAGGGACTTCAGCTCCAGCATCAGAGCCTTCTGAGAGCTCGGCATCTGCTGGTGTGCCATGACAGCCCTGATCCTTCAGCCGTGCTATGGATTGAACGAAACATGTAGGTTTTTTTTTTTTTTTACAATTTCATTGTGAAAACAAAGACTTTCATACATATGGCTTACATATTCTTCCTGCAGCACTCATTATTTATGCATATGTGTATTAGCAGAGCTGTTACTACTAAAAAGCTCAGTGTGTGTGTTTGCTTGTTTGTGTTTAATGCCATGCCAGCTTCTATGTCCAATTTCATGGTGAGAAAAAAGTATACTGCAGATTTAGATTATATTAAGGTTTTTAAGTGTATGTAAATGTATATTTATCTGTACATTTAGATGTGGAGAAAATTAAGAGATAAAATTCTCAGTTTCTATAAATTTACATTTATAATATAACTATTGATGACTTTATTCATTAACTAATTTATACAACTAAAACTTGCTTTATTCTGTAAACTCATTCATTCATTTTCTTTCCGGCTTAGTCCCTTTATTAATCTGGGGTCGCCACAGTGGGATGAACCGCCAACTTATCCAGCATATGTTTTTATGCAGCGGATGGCCCTCCAGCTGCAACCCATCACTGGGAAACATCCATACACCCTTATTCACACACATACACTATGGCCAATTTTAGTTTGCCCAATTCACCTACACCCGCATGTCTTTGAACTTGTGGGGGAAACCCATACGAACACGGAGAGAACATGCAAACTCCACACAGAAATGTTAACTGACCCAGCAGAGGCTCAAACCAGCACCTTCTTGCTGTGAGGCGATCGTGCTACCCACTGTGCCACCGTGATGCCCATTCTGTAAACTATTGATGACTTTATTAACTAATATATTTGACTAAAACTTGTAAACTATTGATTCTTTTATTAATTAACTAATTTATATGACCAAAACTTGCTTTATTCAATAACTATTGATGACATTTCTTTTTAATTACATTTTTTGTGTGCATAAAATAGCAAAAATGCACCAAGTTTTCAGTCTTGTTTATTCATTTTAAACAGCAAACATTGTAACTACTAAATCAATATTTGGTAGAATGCTACTGATTTTTTTTTTATCATAAATTAAATCTCATATTCTGATCAATTTCACTTTTCAATGCTCTTAAATAACAATGTTTTTATTTGAAATCTAGAAGAAATGTTATCAGGCTTTTATAGATTAAAACTAATTCCGTAAAGCCAGAAAAAAACAATTATATGTCCCCTTAAAAATAAAATAGTGTGTTTATATTTTGCTGTTGAGAAGAAATTGCACAATGAATGAAAAGAGTAGAAACACTTTACACTTTATTTCTTTACGTTAACTAATGTATTAGTGCATAAACTAATGCAAGAATACATTTTGATTTTAATAATACATTAGTAAATGTTGAACTTAACTTATTAACAAATGCTGTACTTAAATTATATTTACTATAGGATCCTTATTATAAAGTGTAACAAAAAATAATAATAAAACCAAACATTTAAGCAAACATTTAACTAATTAACTAAATTATAGGACAAAAACTTGCTTTATTCTGTAAACTATTGATTTTTTTATTAATTAATATGACAAAAACTTGCTTTATTCTGTAAACTATTGATTTTTTTATTAATTAATATGACCAAAACTTGCTTCATTCTGTAAACTATTGATGACTTTATTAATTAATATGAATAAAACTTACTTTATTCTGTAAACTATTGATGACTTTATTAATTAACTACAATGAATAAAACTTGCTTTATTCTGTAAACTATTGATTATTTTATTAATTAATATGACCAAAACTTGCTTTATTTTGTAAACTATTGATGACTTTATTAATTAACTATAATGACTAAAACTTGCTTTATTTTTCAAACCATTGATGACTTTATTAATTAACTATAATGACTAAAACTTGCTTTATTCTGCAAACTACTGATGACTTTATTAATTAACTACAATGACTAAAACTTGCTTTATTCTGCAAACTACTGATGACTTTATTAATTAACTACAATGACTAAAACTTGCTTTATTCTGCAAACTACTGATGACTTTATTAATTAACTACAATGACTAAAACTTGCTTTATTCTGCAAACTACTGATGACTTTATTAATTAACTATAATGACTAAAACTTGCTTAATTCTGTGAACTATTGATGACTATATTAATTAACTATAATGACTAAACCTTGCTTCATTCTGTGAACTATTGATGACTTTATTAATTTACTATAATGACTAAAACTTGCTTTATTCTATAAACTATTGATGACATTTCTTTTAAATTTTTTTTCTTTGCATAAAATAGCAATAATGCACCAAATTTTCAGTCATGTTTATTCATTTTTTGAAAACCAACATTGTACCTACTAATCGATATTTGGTGGAAACTCCTGATTTTATTTTTTTTTATCATTAATTAAATATCTCATATTCTGATCAATTGCCAGTTTTCAGTTCTCTAAAAAGGCAGTTTTTATTTGAAATCTGAGGAAAAAAGTTATCAGGCTTTTATAGAATAAAACAAATTCCATAAATTATATATTAACTTTAAAATGAATTAACTTGTTAATATTTTGCTGTAGAGAAATAAAGGTAAATAAAAAATGATAACATTTTACTATGATGTATTGTATTAGTTGATGTTAACCAACAGTGCATTAACTAATGCTAGCAAGAATTAATTTAGATTTAAATAATGCATTAGTAAATGTTGAACTAAGATTATCAATAAACACTGTACAAGTAAAACACATTAACTATTAGAACATTATTTTAACCAAAAAAAAAAAAAAGAAAACCAAACATTTTAAGCACTACATTAGTACTAAAAACCACAGAAAACGTTTGAATAAATGAACACAGGACTATACACTATTAATTACCTGAGCTGCTCCTCGGGAAATGTGACGTCTGAGTGCCTTTAAACTTCCAGCTTCATGTAAATATTAATACGTTGCTAATATTTATCAATTCCTTGGGGCCCAGGAGGGACTGTTAACCTTATTTCCCCCCTGTTATTTCTTGAATCCTGTTGCTTTTCCTGTCAGGCGTAAAGTTATACAGTATTCAAACTGAATTAAAAACAAACTAAATATATTACCTTTACAAGCAGCAACAACTCGTTCGTTCTGTATTTGCTGCTGGCCGCAATGGAGGGGAAAGACGATGTGTTGGGAGTTGTCCTCGTACACTGCCCTAACGCCCCCCAAAAAAGCTCTACCGCATGTAAATAAATGTCTAATTTAGCTTTAGATGATGCAGGAGGTGTTTGTCAAACCGTGCGGGTCGCTGTCATCACTCCATTTCTTTGCGCGTCTTCAACCGCACAGCTGATGGGTTGCTTGTTTACATTTGTTCTGCTGCGAGGCTTCAACGCACATTCAAAACCCTCCCGTTTGCGCAGAGATTAAAACTGCTCAATTTTGCTTTGATCGTCCTGACCGACTCGACAGCGACTAAACGATAGGGTGTGAGTGTTATGAAAGTGGTGTGTGGAGATTAATGGGAGCGCAGGAGAAATACATGAGCGCAATCGACAGGTGATGATTTCTCTCGCCGTTTCTCAATCGCCTCTATTGATGCTTCCGGTTATCACAGAGCGTGCCCGTACACGTCTCTGCGCGTGTGCGTCATGACGTAAGACGCGCAACTGTAAATACATTCGAAAAGTATTTGTTGTGAATCTGCTTCCTTTTCCAGTTCCCCCAAAGAATATGCCATTGTTTTGGTGCAATCCCTGACTGTGCTATTGTAAAAATCTGACCTTAAAGGTTATTTTTAAACCCTAAACCTTTTTGTTAACCAAACTCTTCTCAGTTCTATGTCAAAAAACTATAGTAGCTTTGTTATTAATAGTTCTCAGACTAAGTTCTCATTAACCAGTTCTCTTTACCTGGTTCCGTAGGTTTTTTGGATTTTGGAATAATATATTTGGTGATAGATTGGGAACAGTTTTGCCTTCTTAGTAAAAAATGTATTCATTCATTAATTTTATTTTCAGCTTAGTCCCTTTATTAATCAGAGGTCGCCACAGTGGAATGAACCGCCAACTTAACCCTTATATATTTTACGCAGCAACCTAACACTGGGAAACACCATACTCACTCTTTCATACACATACAGCCAATTTAGTTTATTTAGTTTTATAGTCATCATCTTCTTTGTCTTCATTTTGATCTTCTTGGTCTGGTCTTAGTTTTAACTTTGTCATCATCTTCTTTGTCTTGGTCTTTGTCGTCGTCTTCTTGGACTTGGTCTGCATCTACTCTATCTTCATCTTTTTGGTTGTCATCTTCTTTGTCTAGGTCTTCTTTGTCATCTTCATCATCATTCTGGTCTTCGTCGTTATCTTCTTGGTCTTGGTCATCATATTCTTTGTCTTTGTCTTTGGTCGTTGTCATGTTTTTTGGTCCTCTTTTTTCTCCTTTTTTATAAAAGTATTTAATATTTTTTCTATAACATAAATTTGGGTGTACTAGTTTTTGGATCATTATCGAAAGTTCTTTTGTTATAGATAAGCTCCAGATTTGGCTTCAGTACTGATTAATCTAATGCACAAATATAATATTGTATAGCTTCCTAATAAAAATATGAATTTAAAAGACAGATTTATGAGGGGTGTACTTATATATAATGAGCACTGTATATACAGAGACATTATATAGTTTGTTTTTGAGTTGCCCATCTGTAGTTAGTTTTTGGTTGAATTTCTGCTCTTTAATTATGTCCAGTTTTCAAATTTGTTTTAAAAATGTGTCATTTGGTTTTCTTACAGGTGGCGTGGTGGCACAATGGGTATCGCTGTCGCCTCATAGCAAGAAGGTCGCTGGTTTGAGACTCGGCTGGGTCTGTTGGAGTTTCTGTCTAGAGTTTGCATATTCTCCCCGTGTTCATGTGGGTTTCCTCCGGGTGCTCTGGTTTCCCCCACAAGTCCAAAGACTTGGGTAAATTAGGTAAGCAAAATTTTCCCTAGTGTGTGAATGAGAGTGTATGAGTGTTTCTCAGTCATGGGTTGCAGCGTGAAGGGCATCCATGGCTTTAAAACATATGCTGGATAAGTTGGTGGTACATTCCACTGTGGTGACCCCTGATTAATAAAGGGACTAAGCCGAAAAGAAAATGAATGAATGAATGAATGAATGAATGAATGAATGAATGGTTTTCTTACATTCAACAGGTCATTAAACAAATATACAGCGACCTTCTTGCTGTGAGGTGACAGCCCTACCCACTGCGCCACCTCGTTGCGCAACAATATAAATAGACAAAGTAAAAAAATTTTTAGAAAAAAAGTATAACAAAATCAATAAAGGAACATTTAAATAAAGTAATCACTTAAAAAATGCAGAAGTAAAAATAATAAAAGAGATTACAATTAAAAACTCTCTTGGTCTGATAGATATTTTTACAGATATTGGGGGAAACAGATCAAAGAGTTTTCTGGATAAGTTGTGTTTAGGTATGTGCTTGAGTATAAGTGTTACTAGTGTTACTAGTTCCAGTTTAGAAAAATGTCTGATAGCATTTCTTCCCAATTTTAAATAAAAGCATTGTAATTTAGAGCATTATTTTAGAACAAGACAATCTGGAACTGGTGTAACTCTGGTCTAGCTGGTCTTCTCTGAAGTTTTGTTTTGTTTAAAAATGAAACTAAACATATCTAATAAATAGCAGCCTATTTGTTATTTTATGCAAAAAAGTAAATAACAGCATTTTTATTTTAAATTTGGAAGAAATGTGATCAGTATTTTAAATAAAAGTTGCTTAATAAAAAGTATAAATCATAAATCCAGAGAAACTGGTCTCTTATTGTTTTCCATTAGTGTTGTCATCCACTTTTATTACAATTGATTTTTTGGTAAATTTATTAAAAAATTTAATTTTAAAAGTTAAAAAAGTAAACACACATAAAAAATAAAAAAATAAAACACACCAAGTTGCTTTTAATTATATCAAAAGATGTAGTCATCATTAGTTTACAGAAGAAAAAGAATAAATTATAATATCCAGAGAAACTGCTCTCTTATTTATATTATATTGGTGAAGCCGTGCACTTTTAGTACGTAAAATATATTACAATTTATCAGGTTTTTTTTATTATTTAATTTATTAAAAGCATTTAAAGTAAAAAATAAATATGCAAAAATAAGAAAAAATAAAACAAAGATGTATTTAATTGTTTTAAAAAGTATTCGTGGCCTGTTTGTTAGACAGACAGACAGACAGACAGACAGACAGACAGATAGACAGATAGATAGATAGATAGATAGATAGATAGATAGATAGATAGATAGATAGATAGATAGATAGATAGATAGATAGATAGATAGATAGATAGTATCTTTCTAGCAGTACAATACAGTATACAAAAAGAGAGAGGAGGCCAATAAAAACATCAGTGATGCGCTTGCGAACACACACATCTAGATTATTGTAAATATACTGTTGATTATTATTTGTTATTACTGTTTTATCCTAAAGTGTTGATTATTAAATGTAGTTTATTCTGATCTATGATTATTCTTACTTTGTAGTTTTATTTAATATTGTTATATTTTACTACTACTTACTATTTACTGTGTTTTTACATCTTTTAAATAAATATATGTTTTTATGTAAACGGTAAATGCTTTGGCAGTACATTTGTAACATTTGTCATGTCAATAAACCAATTATTGAATTGAACTGAACTGAATAGATAGATAGATAGATAGATAGATAGATAGATAGATAGATAGATAGATAGATAGATAGATAGATAGATAGATAGATAGATAGATAGATAGATAGATAGATAGATAGATAGATAGATAGATGGATAGATGGATAGATGGATGGATGGATGGATGGATGGATGGATGGATAGAGTTCTCCTGTTATTAAGGGCTACTACAGTTCACTAATAAATAATATTTAACTAACAAAAATAGATGAAAACATCCCTCTTTGCAACATGATGGACTGAAACCCGTGCTGAACCCATGTGCAAAGGCCGACACAAATGACGTCTCCTCCACAGCTCTTCGCTGATTGGTCGAACCCGCCGTCATTCGGTAGCAACGCATGTCGTCACACAGGAAAACGAAGGAGGCGGTCAAACCAAGATGGCGTTCCGCGATGAAACAGGAAATATACTCGGGTTTCAGTAAACCTCCCAATCCGAGAGCGTCGAGCGGAGCTTGTTTTTACGAAGACAAGTGAGAGACATATTCGGAGACTGAAGACAGTGCAGATACTGGTAAGAACAGCGACGGGACACGCAGGGGCAGTTTGAGGGGCGGTGGCAGAGGAAGTCGGGCCCTGTTAGGTCGCTTCACTAACCTGAACTGAAACAAAACTACACAGTTGTTTTTATCCATATGTCCACGTTCGTTTGTGTGCTTTTGTAGTTCTCAGGTACGAAATATTTGGATTTGGGTCGTAAATCTTTTCGTTATTTATACCGATATGACAGATCGAAAATAAAACCATGATCGCTTGGTCAGAAGCCAGGCAGAAATATGTCATCATCATCATCCCGTTTCAACACAAGCCAACTTGTCACAAGACTCTTTCATCTGACTGTGTATTTACATCTTATTTTTATTCTTCGTATTAGTGTTTGGCTCATCGGACTTGCTGTCTGCATGAATTTCTTGTTGTCTTTTTCATTGCGCAACAAACCTGTTAGCATTATGTATTTAAGCGACTCTTAAGTGTTTTTATTCTAATCAGCTGTTATGCTTTTTATGTAAGAGATCATGGGTGGTGAAATGACATCACATGCTGATAAAACCGGTTCTGATGCAGTTTTGTTCTAGTTCCCTCTTAATCATGATGTGGGTTGTCACGTGGACTTTTATTAATATGGTTATGGTTGTAAATTTTCTGTAAATGTGGGAGGTTGTCTGTTTACACTTTCACTTCCAGGCGATGCTTGCAATTTAATACTTGTCAACTCTGCAGCGTTTTAGAGTGAGGTAAAGTTGGTTTTATATTCACACATTCTGACTTTCTCCTTAATAATACATTTTCAGAAAAGCATTCTTTGCAATTTAATAGGCAAAATATATTAGCAGACAATGACTATCAAAGAACAACACTGTACACAGTCAAATAAATGCTGCTAATGTTGTTTTGAAGTCATTCATGAGATTTCAGACCCAATATTTAAAGTATCATGGTAAACAATATTGGGAGCATGTCACAAGTTGTCACCGAATGAATGTGTTTAATATAAAACCAACTTTACCTCAATGCGTTTTAGAGCAATCTGAGAAAAAAAAGTTAAACCGTGTTTGATAAGCAGTATTTGATAATACTGTATTTGTTTCGGGCTTGCTGGTCTAACTGCTAATCCTAAAATGCTATTTGTTCTGAAAAATCAACTTTATCAACGCTTTATAAAACTAAATTTTTAAACGCATTCAATTTGTTTTTAGTTACTTTTAAGTGTTAATGCTATTTCACCAAATTGCTGCATTTACTGTCTTTTTAATCAAACAGGTCCTTGGAATAAAAAATTCACCAACCTCATACTTTACTGTATAGGTCAAAATAAATGCTATTTGATCTCTAGTGTTTTTTAGTGTTTTTAATTGGTTTTCATGATAGTCTGGTTGTTTAATTAGGTTAAATTACACTATTTTATTTTTTATATATAGCGTATAATAATAGTGTCACATCTGTTTAGTGTTGTGGTAACCAAGCATTTCTCTTATTATTCACTCAACCTCTGGCCAACATCTGGTGTAAACACGTCGGATCTCCAGAGCCATCTCCGGTCATGTCACATAGCCACGTATAATCAGCTCATGTCTTCTGAACGCAAAAGCCCAGCTAGTCAGCCAGGTATCGCAGAGGCCTTCTCAAAAATGGGGGTCCCCCCTCCACCACAAACACACACACCACTGCAACACTGGCGGTTGTTGGTGATTTCCCATTGTGGTAGTAAAAAATTGTCACCGTCACAGCGCTAGTATAACCAAGCATTTCTCTTATTATTTACTCAACCTCTGGCCAACAAAGATGTAAGTGCGTGAAAATGCATTGAAACAGTTAACTAACTACAGCTTGTGTACATTCTTGTTGTTTATCTTTTGTTTAGTTACTCTAAATGGCTGCGAGGAAGTCTGGATCAGATATCCACAACAACGGTGAGTCGGCCAGTCATCTGTTGGGATTGATTTTCTGTTCTTTATACCCTATAAACTAACAAATCCAGCTTCAATGGCTAATCTTAAAGTGTTTTTCTCATTCTTGTGTTTTGACCCAAGGACCTGTCAGCTACCTTGATGATGTTCCCTTCAAGCTCAATGAGAAATTCCGTTGTCCCTCAAAAGTTGGCCTTCCTATTGGTTTCTGTTTGTCTGACTCTAATGCCATACTCTCAGATTTGCAAGTAAGTCTGAATTCCTTTCTACTTTCTTTCATACAAGTGTATTTTTTAGGGCTGTGACGGTCACCGTGACAAACGTAGTAGTATGGGAGTATGTAACGTCACGCACTCTAAAACACAAGTTTCTGTTATGTTGCCAAGTATTACATTTCTGTTCGAATATAACGTTAGGCGCGATTCAGTAAGTTCAAGTTCAGGTATGAATCTCAGTTGAAAACCTAATGTTGTATCGCCCATCTGGGAACATTTTGGATTTGTACCGAACGAGAAAGACGAACCAATAATTTGGATGAAGCTATTAGGCTTTGTTTAAAAAAAAAAGTATTTAATGGGCAAACACGTCGGATCTCCAGAGCCATCTCCGGTCATGTCACCTAGCCACAGATAATCAGCTCATGTCTTCTGAACGCAAAAGCCCAGCTAGTCAACCAGGTATTGCAGAGGCCTTCTCAAAAATGCCCCCCCCCCAACCACACACACACACCACCGCAACACTGGCGATTGTTGGTGATTTCCCATTGTGGTAGTAAAAAATTGTCACCATCACAGCGCTAGTATTTCTGTGTCCAATAATAATAATATTCCTTTATATTTACATTTCAGTATGACTTCAACCTAGAGAGACGGACCGTTCAGTGGGGTGAAGAGCTTGCTAAAGCACGTGCCGCTGAGGCTCGAGCAGCAGAGGCCATTCGGACTGACTCTGAAAGCGAAAGGCAAGCTGCTTCTCAGGATGCAGAAGTCGGATTGGTTGGGGGGAAGAAAGCTCGCCCCTCTGATGAACAGGACATTGTCCCACCAGCATTGAAGCCAGTATTAGCTGGGTTAAGTCATAACGCAATCCTTACACCGCTCCCAGCCCCATCTTTTGGACAGACGCGACCAGCACCTAGCAACCCAGCCCCACAGTATCTGAACTTAGCAGACTTTGAGCGAGAAGAGGACCCATTCGACAAACTTGAGCTTAAAACACTGGACGACAAAGAGGAATTGCGGACTATTCTACAGAGCCAACCACAGTCGTCTGTTTCACCTCCTCAACTTCCTCCAGCAGAACATCGCCCGGTTTCTCCAAGCACTACGCCTCCTCTCCAGGTTAAAACAGGAATCTTCCATAAACCCAATGGACTGGTTGGACTTTTGGACTTGGACCGGGGTGGGGTTTTGGGGGGGCAGATTGATGCTGACCGCCCATGTAATATTCGCTCACTGACTTTTCCCAAGCTTTCAGACCCAGGAGACTCTCCATTGGAAACTCCTCTCAGTGTTTACCCAGTAGCTCCACCACGCAGCCTGTCTAACGGCACACCACCATCTTTTCAGAGAACAGCATCAAATAACAACACAACACTTCCACAAGAGCAGCCCGTCTTCGCTCAGAATGGGACACCGAAGCAGGTATAGTAATAGTGTTGTCAAAATTAACGGTTTCAAGGTCAAGTTAAACCATGGTAAATTTTGTGAGGGTTAGTTGGATCCATAGGTGAGGTAGTTTTCCTAGTGCAGGCAAAAGAAAGAATAAGAAATATACCTAATCAATTATACCTATAAAAGCACAACAAATGGACTCAAAGTAATACAAACACAAAAAAAACTAATCCAAAAAAATGCAGGAATCTATGTTTATGTTGATTTTCACAAATTTGGATAAAGCAGCAAATTTTCTTTGGCGTGTTCATTTTTAGATACAAAACCTGGTGGAATGCCATGAGTGTGTGTGATATTTATTTTTAAATGTATTCAGGTCATTGTTACAAAACTATGATAATAGTGATGCAAAACTGTACATCTCTATATCGTAACATGGGTGGAAACATCTGCTTTTCAGGCTGTATTTACACAACAACAATGTAGTCAGAAACGGAAAAGTTTTAAAGAGTTTCCTGTATACACAACTACTTTTTCAAAATATTTCTTGTTTAAACATCTTCAAAAAATGTCAAATGTGTGTTCATATGCCAGGTCAGTAGTTGGCGCTGTCACCTTGTAAGTAAACGGTAGCTGTAGAAGAGTGACGATTAGCTCGTTTATCAAACATATGTTCTCCCAAGTGTGAGTCAAAATCGCCTTTTAAAGTGCTGATGCGTGTTTAGAATTTGCTGTGGGTATCTGATCCATCCTCACTGTTGGTTATAATACTGGTCACGTAAATCCACGCTTTCCTGAAAAAGCATTGACAATTTATTGAGTAGCAACAACATTGTTGCTCCAACATTGTTAATGTTATGTTTTTTAAATGAACATGTTACTGCGCATATCTACATACTAGTGCTGGGCGATTTGGCCTAAAATCAAAATCTCGATTAATTGAACATTTTATCTTGATTACTATTAATAAACGATTATTTTATATATTTGTTTTATGTTTTTGCCCTTATAGTTCACTGACAAGTTTTGCACAGTAAATATGCTCACATATTATAAGTCAGAGATTTTTGAATGAAGGGTGCATTACTTGATTTTAGAATAATTGAAGTAAACACACACTGTCTACTATCTATGATTATTTATTGAACATCAATGCTGAACAACTGAAATTAAAACGC